>NC_134266.1:258822884-259137884 GCF_031893055.1 Leptodactylus fuscus | reverse complement strand
GCCGAATGCTGTACAGTCGGCCAATCAACGCTGGTTCTTCTCCTACCTTTAGAAGTCTTCTCCGTGCAGCTTCCCCGCGGCGTCTTCTGGCTCTTCATTCACTCTGCCAGGCATCGGGCCTGGGCAGAGCCGACTGTGCATGCCCGCGCTACAAGAAAATGGCTGCTTTGTCTGTAAACGGCCATTTTCTTGTAGTGCAGGCATGCGCAGTCGGCTCTGCCCAGGCCCAATGTCTGGCAGAGTGAATTCAGAGCTGGAAGACGCCGCGGGGAAGCTGCACGGAGAAGACGTCTCGGAGGATCCAGCCCGACCCTCACTCGTGGACTTGCTAAGTTCAACTTGATCGAATGTTGCCTACCCCTGAAACAAGCATTTTCCCCCCATAGACTATAATAGGGTTCGATATTCGATTCAAGTAGTCAAATATTGAGGGGCCACTCGAAACGAATATCGAATCTCAAACATTTTACTGTTCGCTCATCTCTTTTGTTGACCTATGGCAGATCATATACGAGTGAGCAGATGGAAGGGAGTAAAACAAGACTACGAATCAGACTAAACTCACGGCTTGTAGTCTGTCACTATGGGGACACATAGCTCTTTATAGGAACTGTATACAGAAAACGATAAAATAGTTTTTTTGGCAAAGTCACTTCATTTTTTACATTTTAGATCTATTGCAACAAAAAACAACATTGTTTAATAAAGAATATCCTGATCTGTAACCCAAAAAGGGCCACATTATATCACAAGGCCACTGCAGCTCCTGTGTCATAGTCATTGATAGGGGTCTTATGGTTGGATATATGGAATCGTATCAAATCAAATGCCATTAATACTTTTTTTTATTCTTATGTAGATTGAGCCCCATATAGTTATCACAATGTACAGTATTCCCTATCAGTATGTCTTTGTAGAATGGGAGGAAATCCACGCAGACACGGGGAGAACATACAAACTCCTTGCAGATGTTGTTCCTGGTGGGATTCGAACCCAGGACTCCAACGCTGCAGTACTAACCACTGAGCCACCGTGTTGCCCCAAATGTCATTGACACTTATGGTGGACACACCCATTAAAAGACGTATAACCTATGACCACAAATGCTTTCCACTAAAAAAAAAATATATATAATTCTTTTCTCTAAAAATCTTACATTAATAAAGTAACAATAAACTAAGTATAAAGATCTTTCCAATATATTATACAATTTGCTACAGTATCTATGGACCTGTCGGACATATCAGCTATTCCAGCCTCTTGGTACCTGGAATACCCATTTGATTAATTTTTTTTTATTCATTTAATGTCATCATTCAAAAATGTTCTTATTATTGAAATTATAGAAAAAAAAATCATTTTATAGCAATAACCTCAAGCGGTAATCTATATTGTCTGACAAGGAAATTGTCTGGTAAAATGGCAACAAAAAACCTAAAAATTAAGAAAAAAAATCTAAAATAATGAAGAAAAAAATCTTTTTAAAAATAGCATACAAATTCAACCCGAGAAAATGTCAATATTAAGGGTTTTTATTGAAATGGTAAAATAATCAATCAGATCATTGCAATAACCAGTAGGAATTAAAAAAAATGTGTAATAATAATGATAATAATAATAATAAATAATAATAATAAACAATAATAATTAGTATAATACTAGTAATAATAATAATGATAATGATAATAATACTAATAATAATATTAAATAATATTAAAAATATAATAATAATAGCAATAATAAATAATAATAATTAGTATAATACTAGTAATAATAAACTAATAATAATATAATAACAATAATACAATAATAATAATAAATATAATTATTAATAATAAAATAATAATGGTATTATAAATTATAATACCATTATTATTTTATTATTAATAATTGTATTATTATTTCTTATTATTATTATTCATTTACTATTATTATTTTATTATATTATTAGAATTTATAATAATATAAAATAATAATAATAATAATAATAATAATTTGCCAAAAAATACAATTAGATTAGTGAATATTATATGAAGAGAATCTAATATTATATAATAACAGGTCATCATTCAGGAACACCTGTAATGTGACTCGGTATTGGTTACCTGATGTACTGGGCATACGGTAGAGGGATTTGGGGTAGGTAGGTATCTCTTAATCCTGCCTGGTATGAATTCTGCTCTTGCCCATTCAGACCCAAAGGCTGGTGGATGTTTTGAGCTGGGTTAGAAGATGAAGGTATGACATGGATCTGACTTTCAGCTGGTTTGCCCATATTGGTCCTAAATGGTTGGTAGATGCCTACAGGCTCAGTTTTGCAGAAGATAAAATCCAAAGACTGGTCAGTTTCGGGGGTGTCAGGACCAGAGGAGGGTAGTTTATAATCCTGGTGCAAAGGTCTTTCTTTAGTGGGATGAAATAATAAGACCTCAGATCCTTCCTGCTTGACCTGTCCATCTTCACGAGATAGACAGGAGCTATTGTATGAAGATGTCTGCTTGGATGGGATTGGGGGAGAAGACCTTTGGTCGTGGCCATCTGTTTTTACCAATCCTCTCTCCTGAGCAGATAGGTATAAGACATTCATATCCAAGGTGGGAATAGTAATTAGGTTTACTTCAGGTCCCAGAGGTGGATGTCTACTGGGCAAGGCTTCTAAACCACCACTTTTTACAACTGACTGGTTCTCGGTAAAGTCCTCCAAGATGTCTGTTTCCTCAGTTATCTTCTTACCAGATGCCATGGCTTCTGTCCAAACTCTGATGTCTACAATGCCACTTTTGGAGTTACCAGGAGTCTTAACATCTGCAATCCCATGTATGTCAGAGATACCACAATCAGTCCATAAGGATTGGTGGCCTGAGCTTGAGGAGTCCAGAATACAGTCCAGAACATTATCCAGCTCATTGTTATCAGAAGATGCTGGTCCTCCTCTCTTCTCATAGGAGTCTTCTGGTTTCTCATATAGAAGACTATCCAATGACAGGTCTCTAGGGTCTGTGACTTCCTGTAAAAAGTCCACCTGGCTCCTGGACCCTCTGGCCAGGTATCTGCTGGATTCTATCCCAGGTTTCTCTGTAGGACTTTGCTTATTTGCATCCTCCATGTCAGCAGGTAATCTTAATGGTTATCATGAAGATTGAGAATTCTGAAACTTCTCAGATCACCAGGAGCTGGTCCCTCAGTGCCTGTCTCTTCGTCCACAGCTTGCTTTCTTGAGACTGAAGCCCTCCAGATGAAGTTTAATGAGTCTGCACTGCCTGTTGCTTGGTCTGTACTTTCTCCTCCTGTGTTTGCTGGGTAAATCTAGTCTTGTACAGATAAGCGCTGAGCTCAGCTGCAAAGACTGGAAATGCACTGAAGCCCTTGTGCTGTAGACTCCCTCTGACTGCTGAATGCAGGATCTTGGCATTCAGAGCTGGCACTGATGTCTTCTTACTGTGCAGGAGACTGGCACAGAGCTGCCACCTCTCCAAAACTGCCTTCCTCTCTGGGTGCAGCAGATTGGGACTGAAGGACACAGATCTCTCTTCACTGTGCAGCAGACTGGCACTGAGCTTGCACCTCTCCAAAACTGCCTTGCCTTCTGGATGTAGCAGGTTAGGACTGAAGGGCACTGACCTCTCCTCTCTGTGCAAGAGCTGGTACCTCTCCAAAACTTTCTTGTCTTTTGGGTGCAGCAGATTAGGACTAAAGGGGACTGACCTCTCCTCACTGTAAAAGAGCTGGTACCTCTCCAAGTCTGTCCTGTCTTCTGGGTGAAGCAGATTAGGACAGAAGGGAACTGGTCTCTTCTGTCTGGCACTGAGCTTGCACCTCTCTGTCTTGTCTTCCGGGTGCAGCAGATTTAGGACAGAAGGGCACTGGTCTCTTCTTACTGTGCAGGAGACTGGCACTGAGCTTGCACTTCTCTGTCTTGTCTTGTGGGTGCAGCAGATTTAGGACAGAAGGGCACTGGTCTCTTCTTACTGTGCAGGAGACTGGCACTGAGCTTGCACCTCTCTGTCTTGTTTTGTGGGTGCAGCAGATTTAGGACAGAAGGGCACTGGTCTCTTCTTACTGTGCAGGAGACTGGCACTGAGCTTGCACCTCTTTGTCTTGTCTTCTGGGTGCAGCAGATTTAGGACAGAAGGGCACTGGTCTCTTCTTACTATGCAGGAGACTGGCACTGAGCTTGCACCTCGTTGTCTTGTCTTCTGGGTGCAGCAGATTTAGGACAGAAGGGCACTGGTCTCTTCTTACTATGCAGGAGACTGGCACTGAGCTTGCACCTCTTTGTCTTGTCTTCTGGGTGCAGCAGATTTAGGACAGAAGGGCACTGGTCTCTTCTTACTGTGCAGGAGACTGACACTGAGCTTGCACCTCTCTGTCTTGTCTTGTGGGTGCAGTATATTAGGACAGAAGGGCACTGGTCTCTTCTTACTGTGCAGGAGACTGACACTGAGCTTGCACCTCTCTGTCTTGTCTTATGGGTGCAGTATATTAGGACAGAAGGGCACTGGTCTCTTCTTACTGTGCAGGAGACTGGCACTGAGCTTGCACCTCTCTGTCTTGTCTTGTGGGTGCAGTATATTAGGACAGAAGGGCACTGGTCTCTTCTTACTGTGCAGGAGACTGGCACTGAGCTTGCACCTCTCTGTCTTGTCTTGTGGGTGCAGTATATTAGGACAGAAGGGCACTGGTCTCTTCTTACTGTGCAGGAGACTGACACTGAGCTTGCACCTCTCTGTCTTGTCTTATGGGTGCAGTATATTAGGACAGAAGGGCACTGGTCTCTTCTTACTGTGCAGGAGACTGGCACTGAGCTTGCACCTCTCTGTCTTGTCTTGTGGGTGCAGTATATTAGGACAGAAGGGCACTGGTCTCTTCTTACTGTGCAGGAGACTGGCACTGAGCTTGCACCTCTCTGTCTTGTCTTGTGGGTGCAGTATATTAGGACAGAAGGGTACTGGTCTCTTCTTACTGTGCAGGAGACTGGCACTGAGCTTGCACCTCTCTGTCTTGTCTTGTGGGTGCAGTATATTAGGACAGAAGGGCACTGGTCTCTTCTTACTGTGCAGGAGACTGGCACTGAGCGTGCACCTCTCTATCTTGTCTTGTGGGTGCAGCAGATTAGGACTGACAGGCACCGATCCCTTCTTCGAGACTGGCACTGAGTTTGCACGTCTCCATATACGCTTTGCCTTCTAGGTGCAGCAGATTAGGACTGAAGGGCACTGACCTCCCCTCTGTATGCAGTTTAATGTCAGAGTTTGCTCCGGATTAGAGGCGAGGTCACTATCTGGACATCTCTCTGCTGTATGTGTCTGCACTCTCTCCTACTTTAACTGCTTGTCTCATAGCTCTGATTTTCATAGTTATTATTGGGGCTTTTTTGCATTTTTTTGTATGTTTTTTTTTATATTTTTTCTTAAGTATTTTTGAATTTTTTTGTATTTATTTTTTTTTATATCTCAAATTACTTTCATTATATTACCCTTCCTTCTCCTGCCTACAGGTGACACAGGGGCGTCCTCTATTAAGGTCCCAGGAGATGACCCTAAGCAGGTATGTGCTAATCCCATAACAGAATCACAAACGTCAATTCCTTTACCCGCATTAAAGGGACCTCGCACTTATTTTACGTGAATGCAATCTATTATTCCCTGTTATCAGTCATTTACTCATGAAAAAATTATTCATAGTGATTTTCTTTAGATTGTCACCCACTGGTAAAAATGTTCATTCCTTTCCAGAAACATTGTAACTGCATGAAAAACCCCTATTTAAAGGAGTCTGTCACCAGAACCCCGCATATCAACCCAGCCCCGCAGATAGGTAGGTTGAGGGTCACTGGAATCATACAGTGTTTTCCCCTTGTGAGTTGCTGCCTCCAATGCCAATTTTGTCAATATGCAAATGAACTGTATGGAGAAGAGAGAAGCTATTTCAGTGTGAATACACAGAAGGCTGTCAATCATGTTGTGTGGGAATGATTATCAGGACTATCACTGTCACTCCAAGGAGTCCTGTCTGGATTTACTCTGATTTTACTCAGAAATCCTGTAAATAATAATAATAACCCTATATATCACAGAGCTCAGCATCTCTCCCCTATCATATAACCCTATATATCACATAGCTCAGCTTCTCTCCTCTATCCTATAACCCTATATATCACAGAGCTCAGCTTCTCTCCTCGATCATATAAACCTATATATCACAGAGCTCAGCTTCTCTCCTCTATCATATAACCTATATATCACAGAGCTCAGCTTCTCTCCTCGATCATATAACCCTATATACCACAGAGCTCAGCTTCTCTCCTCTATCATATAACCCTATATATCACACAGCTCAGCTTCTCTCCTCTATCATATAACCCTATATATCACAGAGCTCAGCTTCTCTCCTCTATCATATAACCTATATACCACAGAGCTCAGCTTCTCTCCTCTATCATATAACCCTATATATCACAGAGCTCAGCTTCTCTCCTCTATCCTATAACCCTATATACCACAGAGCTCCGATTCTCTCCTCTATCATATAACCCTATATACCACAGAGCTCAGCTTCTCTCCTCTATCATATAACCCTATATATCACAGAGCTCAGCTTCTCTCCTCTATCCTATAACCCTATATACCACAGAGCTCAGCTTCTCTCCTCTATCATATAACCCTATATACCACAGAGCTCAGCTTCTCTCCTCTATCATATAACCCTATATATCACAGAGCTCAGCTTCTCTCCTCTATCCTATAACCCTATATACCACAGAGCTCAGCTTCTCTCCTCTATCCTATAACACTATATACCACAGAGCTCAGCTTCTCTCCCTCTATCATATAACCTATATATCACAGCGCTCAGCTTCTCTCCTCTATCATATAACCCTATATATCACAGAGCTCAGCTTCTCTCCTCTATCATATAACCCTATATATCACAGAGCTCAGCTTCTCTCCTCTATCATATAACCCTATATATCACAGCGCTCAGCTTCTCTCCTCTATCATATAACCCTATATATCACAGAGCTCAGCTTCTCTCCTCTATCATATAACCTATATATCACAGAGCTCAGCTTCTCTCCTCTATCATATAACCCTATATATCACAGAGCTCAGCTTCTCTCCTCTATCATATAACCCTATATATCACAGAGCTCAGCTTCTCTCCTCTATCATATCCTACTAAATTATAAATGTGAAAGTTTGTGTGTTTGGATGTTTGTGAGTTTGGATGTTTGTTCCTCAATCACGCTAAAATGCCTGGACGGATTTGCATGCAATTTTCCACAAACATAGTTTTCCCTTAGGATTGAGTCACAGGCTACTTTTGGTGCCACTAAACAACATGGCTTCCTAGCAGGAGACTCACAAAAGCAGGACTCCTAGCCCCAGCTATAGACTCACACACACTGCCTGGCATTTCCTGCCTCAACCTGCCTGCACACTCCTTACTGTCACCTCAGGAGTCGCCCTCACTCTACTCACTCACATTTACATATAGCTTTCCACTATACATACACAATACAACACATCACATTGTAATTACATTTATCTCCTATCACTGCTATATACAGTACCTGATACATATATACTCCTGTACACAGGCTGTATATACTATATATATAACATATAGGTATATTCAGCTCACCGATTGCTTTTCAAACTTCCTCTGGGAGTCTGGATACCGGAATGGACTTCCGACCATATAGTAGCAATAAAGTATAAAAATCCGCTCCAACCAGAAGGAAGAAAATTCAAACATCCAAGGTTGTCGAGTAAAAATATTCCAGCTTTATTAAATATCCATTAAAAACTGTGGGTTTCGGTCACAAAAGGCTACGCGTTTCGGTGCAATTGTACCTAAACGCGTAGCCTTTTGTGACCGATACCCACATTTTTTAATGGATATTTAATAAAGCTGGAATATTTTTACTCGACAAACTTGGATGTTTGAATTTTCTTCCTTCTGGTTGGAGCGGATTTTTATACTTTACTGTATATACTATATAATTACATGTATCTCTTATCACTGCTATATACAGTGCCTGATACATATATACTCCTGTACACTATATAATTACATGTATCTCCTATCACTGCTATATACAGTGCCTGATACATATATACTCCTGTACACAGGCTGTATATATTATATAATTACATGTATCTCCTATCACTGCTATATACAGTACCTGAGACATATATACTCCTGTACACAGGCTGTATATACTATATAATTACATGTATCTCCTATCACTGCTATATACAGTACCTGATACATAGATACTCCTGTACACAGGCTGTATATACTATATATTACATGTATTACCTATCAATGCTATAAACAGGACCTGATACATATATACTCCTGTACACAGGCTGTATATACTATATAATTACATGTATCTCCTATCACTGCTATATACAGTACCTGATACATATATACCCCTGTAAACAGGCTGTATATACTATATAATTACATGTATCTCCTATCACTGCTATATACAGTACCTGATACATATATACTCCTGTACACAGGCTGTATATACTATATATTACATGTATTACCTATCAATGCTATAAACAGGACCTGATACATATATACTCCTGTACACAGACTGTATATACTATATAATTACATGTATCTCCTATCACTGCTATATACAGTACCTGATACATATATACTCCTGTACACAGGCTGTATATACTATATAATTACATGTATCTCCTATCACTGCTATATACAGTGCCTGATACATATATACTCCTGTACACAGGCTGTATATATTATATAATTACATGTATCTCCTATCACTGCTATATACAGTGCCTGATACATATATACCCCTGTACACAGACTGTATATACTATATAATTACATGTATCTCCTATCACTGCTATATACAGTGCCTGATACATATATACTCCTGTACACAGGCTGTATATACTATATAATTACATGTATCTCCTATCATTGCTATATACAGTGCCTGATACATATATACTCCTGTACACAGGCTGTATATACTATATAATTACATGTATCTCCTATCACTGCTATATACAGTGCCTGATACATATACTCCTGTACACAGGCTGTATATACTATATATCACATGTATTACCTATCACTGCTATATACAGTACCTGATACATATATACTCCTGTACACAGGCTGTATATACTATATATTACATGTATCTCCTATCACTGCTATATACAGTACCTTATACATATATACTCCTGTACACAGGCTGTATAACACATCACATTGTCTGTATCACAACATACACAATATAACACATCAAATCACATTTGCTAGCCCACCAAACTTTTTAAAGCACTTTTACAGTTTCACATGTCTGTGTCCGCCCAATACTCAACTCACCGCAGACAAAGTCGCGGGTAAAAGCTAGTAACTCTATATATCACAGAGCTCAGCTTCTCTCCTCTATCATATAACCCTATATATCACAGAACTCAGCTTCTCTCCTCTATCATATCCTATTAATCCTGTGAAATGTTTGTGAGTTTGTGGGTTTGTGACTTTGGATGTTCGGATGTTTGGCGGTCAATCACGCAAAACCCACTCCACCGATTTGGCTGAAATTTTCCACAAACATAGTCACTATACTGGATTGCGCAATAGGCTACTTTTCGTCACAATAGCGCACATACGTTTTTCACAGGACCCCACAAAACCCAAACTCACATCACTATCTCTGCAATCTCACACACTTTGGACCATAGCAAGTCACAAAATTCATATTACCCTCTACAGCAGAGGTCAGCAACCCCTGGCACACGTGCCAAGAGTGGCACTCCTGCCATATTTCACTGGCACACCAGCAGCACAGGACCTGCAAGAGTTAAATGAAGTCTCTGCTAGAGCTGAGGCATAAGGACACTCCCCTCAGGAAACCCAGGGGGTGGAGCTTAATCGCTCAGGTCTCTGCCTGCCTGCTATAGTGATAGCTCCTGCCTGCACCCTGCAAATGTTCCCGAGGAGGAGAGGAAGCTGCTAGCAAACTGAAAGTAAGAAACACACAGCTACCTTCCTTTAGTTCCTATTCTCATTAATGTCAGGCATTTGGGGTTATTAGTTTAGTGTTAGTAACTCCATGTGCCTCACATTAATAGGAATAAACCCCCTCATGTCCCTCATATTAACCCCTGTGTGCCTCATATGAATAGGAATAAACCCCATCATGTCCCTCATATTAACCCCTGTGTGCCCCATATAAAGGTTTCTAATATGTGAGACATATGGAGGTACTAATAAAAGACCTCAGTAATGAAGATACTTAATTATTACCTCCATGTCTCTCACATATCAGTAACTAGAGATGAGCGAGTACTGTTCGGATCAGCCGACCCGAACAGCACGCTCAATAGAAATGAATGGATGCACCTGGTACTTCCGCTTGGACGTAGCCGGCGCACTTAACCCCCCGCGTGCCGGCTACGTCCATTCATTTCTATGCGAGTGTGCTGTTCGGATCGGCTGATCCGAACAGTACTCACTCATCTCTATCAGTAACTCTTACACAGGGGTTAATGTGAGGGACATAATGGGGTTAATTGCTATTAATAAGAGGCGCATGGAGTTACTAAACTGTCATGCACAGGGCCGGACTTTATGTAGCTTGCTCAAGAGTATCCTGTGCCCAAAACTTACATGTACTGGCGGAAAATAACAAATCATACAATGTCGTATATCGAAGTATATTAACCTGAAATACCTCTGTCCCAAAGACACTATGTACAGTTTATACCAACACCGTATAGCAGCTGAAATACAAATTACGTTCAACACAAAAGTTTCACGTATTCTCTGGATTAGAGCAAAAACAAGATACACAGTTACATTTCATATCCCATACCTTATACACAGTACGAAAACCTTACCCGCGCTTGTATATACACACTTCTATAATCACCACAGACGAAGTCGCGGGTACCAGCTAGTAACCCTATATATCACAGAGCTCAGCTTCTCTTCTCTATCATATAACTCTATATACCACAGAGCTCAGCTTCTCTCCCTCTGTCATATAACCTATATATCACAGAGCTCAGTTTCTCTCCTCTATCATATAACCCTATATAGCATAGAGCTCAGCTTCTCTCCTCTACCCTATAACCTTATATCACAGAGCTCAGCTTCTCTCCTCTATCCTATAACCCTATATATCACAGAGCTCAGCTTCTCTCCTCTATCATATAACCTTATATATCACAGAGCTCAGCTTCTCTCCTCTATCATATAACCCTATATATCACAGAGCTCAGCTTCTCTTCTCTATCTTATAACCCTATTTATCACAGAGCTCAGCTTCTCTCCTCTATCATATAATCCTATATATCACAGAGCTCAGCTTCTCTCCTCTATCATATAACCTATATATCACAGAGCTCAGCTTCTCTCCTCTATCATATAACCCTATATATCACAGAGCTCAGCTTCTCTCCAACATCATATAACCCTATATATCACAGAGCTCAGCTTCTCTCCTCTATCATATAACCCTATTTATCACAGAGCTCAGCTTCTCTCCTCTATCATATAATCCTATATATCACAGAGCTCAGCTTCTCTCCTCTATCATATAACCCTATATATCACAGAGCTCAGCTTCTCTCCTCTATCATATAACCCTATATATCACAGAGCTCAGCTTCTCTTCTCTATCATATAACCCTATATATCACAGAGCTCAGCTTCTCTCCTCTATCATATAACCGTATATATCACAGAGCTCAGCTTCTCTCCCTCTGTCTTATAACCTATATATCACAGAGCTCAGCTTCTCTCCTCTATCATGTAACCCTATATATCACAGAGCTCAGCTTCTCTCCTCTATCATATAACACTATATATCACAGAGCTCAGCTTCTCTCCTCTATCATATAACCATATATATCACAGAGCTCGGCTTCTCTCCTCTATCATATAACCTATATATCACAGAGCTCAGCTTCTCTCCTCTATCATATAACCCTTTATATCACAGAGCTCAGCTTCTCTCCTCTATCATATAACCCTATTCATCACACAGCTCAGCTTCTCTCCTCTATCATATAATCCTATATATCACAGAACTCAGCTTCTCTCCTCTATCATATAACCTATATATCACAGAGCTCAGCTTCTCTCCTCTATCATATAAATCTATATATCACAGAGCTCAGCTTCTCTCCTCTATCATATAACCCTTTATATCACAGAGCTCAGCTTCTCTCCTCTATCATATAACCCTATTTATCACAGAGCTCAGCTTCTCTCCTCTATCATATAATCCTATATATCACAGAGCTCAGCTTCTCTCCTCTATCATGTAACCCTATATATCACAGAGCTCAGCTTCTCTCCTCTATCATATAACCCTATATATCACAGAGCTCAGCTTCTCTCCCTCTGTCATATAACCCTATATATCACAGAGCTCAGCTTCTCTCCTCTATCATATAACCCTATATATCACAGAGCTCAGCTTCTCTCCAATATCATATAACCCTATATATCACAGAGCTCAGCTTCTCTCCCTCTGTCTTATAACCTATATATCACAGAGCTCAGCTTCTCTCCTCTATCATGTAACCCTATATATCACAGAGCTCAGCTTCTCTCCTCTATCATATAACCCTATATATCACAGAGCTCAGCTTCTCTCCTCTATCATATAACACTATATATCACAGAGCTCGGCTTCTCTCCTCTATCATATAACCATATATATCACAGAGCTCGGCTTCTCTCCTCTATCATATAACCTATATATCACAGAGCTCAGCTTCTCTCCTCTATCATATAACCCTTTATATCACAGAGCTCAGCTTCTCTCCTCTATCATATAACCCTATTTATCACACAGCTCAGCTTCTCTCCTCTATCATATAATCCTATATATCACAGAACTCAGCTTCTCTCCTCTATCATATAACCTATATATCACAGAGCTCAGCTTCTCTCCTCTATCATATAACCCTATATATCACAGAGCTCAGCTTCTCTCCTCTATCATATAACCCTTTATATCACAGAGCTCAGCTTCTCTCCTCTATCATATAACCCTATTTATCACAGAGCTCAGCTTCTCTCCTCTATCATATAATCCTATATATCACAGAGCTCAGCTTCTCTCCTCTATCATGTAACCCTATATATCACAGAGCTCAGCTTCTCTCCTCTATCATATAACCCTATTTATCACAGAGCTCAGCTTCTCTCCCTCTGTCATATAACCCTATATATCACAGAGCTCAGCTTCTCTCCTCTATCATATAACCCTATATATCACAGAACTCAGCTTCTCTCCTCTATCATATAATCCTATATATTACAGAGCTCAGCTTCTCTCCTCTATCATATAACTCTATATATCACAGAGTTCAGCTTCTCTCCTCTATCATATAACCCTATATATCACAGAGCTCAGCTTCTCTCCTCTATCATATAACCATATATATCACAGAGCTCAGCTTCTCTCCTCTATCATATAACCGTATATATCACAGAGCTCAGCTTCTCTCCCTCTGTCATATAACATATGTATCACAGAGCTCAGCTTCTCTCCTCTATCATATAACCCTATATATCAGAGCTCAGCTTCTCTCCTCTATCATATAACCCTATATATCACAGACCTCCGCTTCTCTCCTCTATCATATAACCCTATATGTCACAGAGCTCAGCTTCTCTCTGCTATCATATACCTCCATATATCACAGAGCTCAGCTTCTCTCCTCTATCATATAACCCTATATATCACAGAACTCAGCTTCTCTCCTCTATCATATAACCCTATATATCACATAGCTCAGCTTCTCTCCTCTATCATATAACCCTATATATCACATAGCTCAGCTTCTCTCCTCTATCATATAATCCTATATATTACAGAGCTCAGCTTCTCTCCTCTATCATATAACTCTATATATCACAGAGCTCAGCTTCTCTCCTCTATTATATAACCCTATATACCACAGAGCTCAGCTTCTCTCCTCTATCATATAACCCTATATATCACACAGCTCAGCTTCTCTCCTCTATCATATAACCCTATATATCACAGAGCTCAGCTTCTCTCCTCTATCATATAACCTATATACCACAGAGCTCAGCTTCTCTCCTCTATCATATAACCCTATATATCACAGAGCTCAGCTTCTCTCCTCTATCCTATAACCCTATATACCACAGAGCTCCGCTTCTCTCCTCTATCATATAACCCTATATACCACAGAGCTCAGCTTCTCTCCTCTATCATATAACCCTATATATCACAGAGCTCAGCTTCTCTCCTCTATCCTATAACCCTATATACCACAGAGCTCAGCTTCTCTCCTCTATCATATAACCCTATATATCACAGAGCTCAGCTTCTCTCCTCTATCATATAACCATATATATCACAGAGCTCAGCTTCTCTCCTCTATCATATAACCGTATATATCACAGAGCTCAGCTTCTCTCCCTCTGTCATATAACATATGTATCACAGAGCTCAGCTTCTCTCCTCTATCATATAACCCTATATATCAGAGCTCAGCTTCTCTCCTCTATCATATAACCCTATATATCACAGACCTCCGCTTCTCTCCTCTATCATATAACCCTATATGTCACAGAGCTCAGCTTCTCTCCTCTATCATATAACCCTATATATCACAGAGCTCAGCTTCTCTCCTCTATCATATAACCCTATATATCACATAGCTCAGCTTCTCTCCTCTATCATATCACCCTATATATCACAGGGCTCAGCTTCTCTCCTCTATCATATAATCATATATATCACAGAGCTCAGCTTCTCTCCCTCTATCATATAACCCTATATATCACAGAGCTCAGCTTCTCTCCTCTATCTTATAACCCTATATACCACAGAGCTCAGCTTCTCTCCTCTATCATATAACCCTATATACCACAGAGCTCAGCTTCTCTCCTCTATCATATACCCCTATATATCACAGACCTCCGCTTCTCTCCTCTATCATATAACCCTATATATCACAGAGCTCAGCTTCTCTCTGCTATCATATACCTCCATATATCACAGAGCTCAGCTTCTCTCCTCTATCATATAACCCTATATATCACAGAACTCAGCTTCTCTCCTCTATCATATCACCCTATATATCACAGAGCTCAGCTTCTCTCCTCTATTTTATAACCCTATATATCACAGAGCTCAGCTTCTATCTCCCCTATCATATAACCCTATATATCACATAACTCAGCTTCTCTCCTCTATCATATCACCCTATATATCACAGGGCTCAGCTTCTCCCCTCTATCATATAACTCTATATATCACAGAACTCAGCTTCTCTCCTCTATCATATAACCCTATATATCACAGAGCTCAGCTTCTCTCCTCTATCATATAACCCTTTATACCACAGAGCTCAGCTTCTCTCCTGTATCATATAACCCTATATATCACAGAGCTCAGCTTCTCTCCTCTATCATATAACCCTATATATCACAGAGCTCAGCTTCTCTCCTCTATCATATAACCCTATATACCACAGAGCTCAGCTTCTCTCTTCTATCATATAACCCTATATATCACAGAGCTCAGCTTCTCTCCTCTATCATATAACTCCATATATCATAGAGCTCATACACTGACATACACTGCTAGCTATATGTCCAACAAGGTATTGAATATTAAAACATGTCACTGAAAGTCCTTTCCTGCAAGGAGCACATTTCTTTTTGACTTTTTCTGTACAAAAATGGCAGAAACCCAACGGCCACCCAGTGGATCGCACTATGGGGTCCAGGGTCATCTGTGAGTAACCAATTTTTTAACTGTCCAGTTCTGCGTCGCTTGGATCCCCCAGCAGACCTGAAAAACAAAGCCCCATGCACAGATGTGAACTTAGCCTTAATCATTTGTTCCGGTGGTCTCGGCATACTGCAGTCTGACGCTGGGTACATGAACAGATTTTGGAACACCTTTTGACTATTATTGTCAAGTAGTCTTATCACATATCTGCAAAGGATTGTCTTTTACAAGATGGTAACACTAAAGGTGGCTGCACATATAAGATGAATATAGAGAATATGTTTTCTACTTTAGACTCTTCAAAGTAGCCCCTTTTGCTTTAATGTTACTTTGCATACTCTTGGCATTCTCTCTATTGGCTTTATGAGGTTGTCACCTGGAATGGTTTTTAGTGATGAGATATGTCTTCTCCACATTTAATTTGTGGAATTTATTGCCTCCATAAGGTGTTTCAGACCATCAATTGTTTGGTATAGAGGTAGAACTGGTGTTCATTCCATACAATATTTAGCTGTATACAAGTACTGTTCTGATCACCAGTATGGCAAAACCACTCAACTAAGTATAGAGAATAGACAGTACAATACTTCAGGAAACATGAAGGTCAATCAGTCTTGAAAATTTCAAGCAGTTTAAGGTATCCTCAAGTGCAGTCATGATATCCATCTAAGGGCCCCTTCACACGGACTTTACGCTCCGCTCATTCAGACACGTATACACGAGTGCTTCAAAACACATCCCATTCACTTCAATGGAAGTGTGTGTAATGCCGGCTTTATGCTCGCTCCGATTGAAGTGATTGGGATGTGTTTTGTATATACGTGTCTGAATGACTGGAGCGTAAACTCCGTGTGAAGGGGCCCTAAGACTGTGATGAACCTAAGGACTATTATAGGAAAAGAAGACCAAAATGCAGAAGATAAGTTAATTCTCACATACCATAACTTAAAGGGGTTGTCCAGGATAAACTAAAAATTAACCCCTAATCTAAACCCCCCTCCTTTCGCCCAACTTGTAATTTACTTTAATTAAGAAAAATCTATAATTACCCATATCCCTGGAGCGGTCATGTGACCACCCCAGGGACACTTTCTGATGATCCAGTGATGTTCCATTTCAGCAGTTCCGAAACAGAACGTCACCATTACTCATCCTCCTCCCCATTCCAAATCAATACTTACTAAGCCTTCCTGCATCCAGAATGGTTCCTCCCCTCTTCCTGTCTTCTAGTAGTGAGTAGAATAGTTTAGCTAGGGAGATGGGGGAGGGTGAGAGGGGCTAGTATTGGGTGTGATCGCTAGGCTTAGAGAGACAGGGTACGGTGGGAGGGGCTAGTATTGGGTGTGATTGCTAGGCTTCGAGAGACAGGGAGGGTTTTGAAGTGTAGCAGCCACACAGAAAGCTGCACAGCAGGAAGTTAACACCAAGTAAACAAATGCAGAGAATTCCAGCAGCTGCCAGAGACACTCAGAAATCACTCCAAACACTGCTAAAGCTGTATGGGGGTAGTTAGTAACCCATTACTAGAACTAACACACTTTTATAAGAAAAGCAAATTCTACCCAGAAAACCTCTTTAACAGTATCTCAGATTAGAGTCCACATAAATGTTTTACACAGATCAAGTACCAGACAGATCTCAACATCAACTGTTCAGAAGAAACGGCAGAAATCAGGCCTTCATGGTTGAATTGCTGCCAAGAAACCACTACTGAGGAACAACAAGATAAAGAGAACTACTTGGGCCAAGAAACACAAAGAAAGGACATTATAGTCATGGCCAAAAGTTTTGAGAATGATACAAATATTAATTTTTACAAAGTCTACTGCTTCAGTTTTTCTAATGGCAATTTGCATATACTCCAGAATGTTATAAAGAGTGATTAGCTTAACAGCAATTACTTGCAAAGTCAATATTTGCCTAGAAAATGAACTTTATCCCCCAAAACACATTTCAACATCATTGCAGCCCTGCCTTAAAAGGACCAGCTAACATCGTTTCAGTGATTGCTCCATTAACACAGGTGTGGGTGTTGATGAGGACAGGGCTGGAGATCAATCTGTCATGATTAAGTAAGAATGACACCACTGGACACTTTAAAAGGAGGCTGGTGCTTGGCATCATTGTTTCTCTTCTGTTAACCATGGTTATCTCTAAAGAAACACGTGCAGTCATCATTGCACTGCACAAAAATGGCCTAACAGGGAAGAGTATCGCAACTAGAAAGATTGCACCTCAGTCAACAATCTATCGCATCATCAAGAACTTCAAGGAGAGAGGTTCCATTGTCGGCAAAAAGGCTCCAGGGTGCCCAAGAAAGACCAGCAAGTGCCAGGACTGTCTCTTAAAAGTGTTTCAGCTGCGGGATCCGGCTACCAGCAGTGCAGAGCTTGCTCAGGAATGGCAGCAGGCAGGTGTGAGTGCATCTGCACACACTGTGATGCGGAGACTCTTGGAGCAAGGCCTGGTCTCAAGGAGGGCAGCAAAGAAGCCATTTCTCTCCAGAAAAAACATCAAGGACAGACTGATATTCTGCAAAAGGTACAGGGAGTGGACTGCTGAGGACTGGGGTAAAGTCATTTTCTCTGATGAATCCCCTTTTCGATTGTTTGGGACATCTGGAAAACAGCTTATTTGGAGAAGACGAGGTGAGCGCTACCACCAGTCTTGTCTCATGCCAACTGTAAAGCATCCTGAAACCATTCATGTGTGGTGTTGCTTCTCAGCCAAGGGAATCGGCTCTCTCACAGTCTTGCCTAAAAACACAGCCATGAATAAAGAATGGTACCAGAATGTCCTCCAAGATCAACTTCTCCCAACCGTCCAAGAGCAGTTTGGAGATCAACAATGCCTTTTCCAGCATGATGGAGCACCTTGCCATAAAGCAAAAGTGATAACTAAATGGCTCAGGGAACAAAACATAGAGATTTTGGGTCCATGGCCTGGAAACTCCCCAGATCTTAATCCCATTGAGAACTTGTGGTCAATCATCAAGAGACGGGTGGACAAACAAAAACCTACAAATTCTGACAAAATGCAAGCATTGATTGTGCAAGAATGGACTGCTATCAGTCAGGATTTGGTCCAGAAGTTGATTGAGAGCATGCCAGGGAGAATTGCAGAGGTCCTGAAGAAGAAGGGTCAACACTGCAAATATTGCAACGCTGCATTAACTCATTCTAACTGTCAATATAAGCTTTTATTACTCAGAATATGATTGCAATTCTATTTCTGTATGTGATAAAAACATCTGACAAACACACATAAAAACCAGAGGGCAGCAGGTCATGTGAAAATATAAGATTCGTGTCATTCTCAAAACTTTTGGCCATGACTGTAGACTAGTGGAAATCTGTACTTTGGTCTAATGAGTCAAAGTATGAGATTTTTGGTTCCACCCACCATGTCTTTGTGAGTAGCAGAATCGGTAAATGGATGGTTTCTACATGTGTGGTTTATACCATAAAACGTTAAGGAGGTGTGTGGTGCTTTGGTTTATTGGCCTCAAACATACCCCCCACCACATATAAAGTGCTGTGTCAGATGTATTCACCTCCACAAACATCTGATCTAAACCCAACTGAGACGGTTTGGGGTGATTTGGACCACAAAGTAAAGGAAAAGCAGCCAAGTGCTGAGCAACTTTGGAAATTCCTTCAAGACTATTAGAAAACCATTCCAGGTGACTACCTCATGAAGCTGATGAAGATATTGCCAAGTGTATACAAAGCTACCATCAAAGCAAAAGGGGCATACTGTGAAGAGTCTAAAGTATAAAACGGATTCTAGTTTAGCTTAGTACTTCATTCCATATACAAGAAAAATCATGGAATGAAAAGATGTATCCGAACTTCTGTATCTCCTGCCCCAGTCTTTAGTAGTTGTTTATGTTTTGCCCACACTGAACAAATATACGGTATATCAGTTCATTTGACTATAAGAGCCTGGCACAGATTTGGTAGCTGAGGGTCCGGTATTGGAGATTTGATAGTTAAACTGCAGTTGCAAAACTAATTTGGTGTAAAAAATGGTTCATTTCGTTCATTTATCTGAATTTGTAGATGGTTGATGAGCCATAGGGAGGATTACTACATGAGATGATGGAGAGATATCATGACCTGAGTTTCATATACAAAGTATCTGAGATGGAATTCTGAGTTTACTGCAAACACACCGATAACGTTACAGCAATGTTTAGTGTCAGCAACAATGTATCAGCCGTAAATCACACGCTTACCACATACAGTAGTTGCAGAACAAAGAAAGAAAAAAAGATCCAGTCTTTCGTTATAATTTTATTCCAAGTGACTCTACTTATAAGGGTTATCATATGATTGTTCATTGCCTCTAAGAACATCCAGCTAAATGGAGACTCCATCGTAGTGTCTGCCAAAAATCGGCAAAGAAAAAAGTTCTGCACAGAAGATTTTT
This sequence comes from Leptodactylus fuscus, assembly GCF_031893055.1. Classification (NCBI taxonomy): domain Eukaryota; kingdom Metazoa; phylum Chordata; class Amphibia; order Anura; family Leptodactylidae; genus Leptodactylus; species Leptodactylus fuscus. Next base: position 259,117,660 of record NC_134266.1, on the reverse strand, counting down.
TTCTCTGCAGTTTTCAGTTTCAAGATGAGGACATCCAATGGTTCCCATTATAGTCAATGGGGTCTGTGGGGCTCCGTGTGTAACCGCAGTGTTTGCGGTCCACCTTTCCATCGTTCAATGGCCCCAAATGGAAAACCAGCACTAGTGTGAACATAGAGTAGAAATTAACATTGGCTGTGTGTTGTATCATTTTATTTAATATATTGTTGAATTGTTTGGACAGTGTTTTATTTAACAAAGAGTTAAAGGGCATAGGACCAGATAGAGTGACATAACAGCCTTGATGACAGGTGGGGACGCAGGAGTGCTAGTCACTGGATCACCCCAGGAGGGGGGGTTGGGTTACCTGTGGTTGAGTTAGGGCACAAATGCCATGTGACCCACAGATGCGGGATCAAGGGAAGGCATTGCCTTATTAGCATGGATTTCCCTCCATGTGAGGTTTGATGGGCCGAGACAGAAAACAGGTGTACTCAAGGACCCAGGAGCGCTGGATTCCAGGAGATACTAACCTGCTAATACAATGTAGAGCTGCAGAGGAAGGGGAGAAGTTTGTCCTGTGAGTACCGGAGTGGTTGGGTATATAACATGCCTAGAGGGTTAGGGCAGCTGAATGACACCAGAGTGATCTGTAGCCAGAACCATCCAGAGACTGCAGCCAGAACCTTCCAGAGACTGCAGCCAGAACTTTCCAGAGACTTCAGCCAGAACCTTCCAGAGACTGCAACCAGAACCATCCAGAGACTGCAGTCAGAACCATCCAGAGACTGCAGCCAGAACCTTCCAGAGACTGCAGCCAGACCCTTCCAGAGACTGCAGCCAGACCCTTCCAGAGACTGCAGCCAGAACCTTCCAGAGACTGCAGCCAGAACCTTCCAGAGACTGCAGCCAGACCCTTCCAGAGACTGCAGCCAGAACCTTCCAGAGACTGCAGCCAGAACCTTCCAGAGACTGCAGCCAGAACCATCCAGAGACTGCAGCCAGAACCTTCCAGAGACTGCAGCCAGAACCTTCCAGAGACTGCAGCCAGAATCTTCCAGAGACTGCAGCCAGAACCTTCCAGAGACTGCAGCCAGAACCTTCCAGAAACTGTAGCCAAAACCTTCCAGAGACTGCAGCCAGAACCTTCCAGAGACTGCAGCCAGAACCTTCCAGAGACTGCAGCCAGAACCTTCCAGAGACTGCAGCCAAAACCTTCCAGAGACTTTGAACTGTTCTGCTCACCACATGGTGGAATCTTTCCAATCTTTTCCTAAGTAAAGTTTTATTCTGTTCACACCAGTGGTCTATGGGTCTGCTTTGCATATTCCCAAAGAACTTGTTATCGCTTTTACATAATAGCAAGAATCTCTCCACTACTTATGTAAAAGAGAATCCAAGCTGTGTAAATGAGTTACTGAGCATGTGTGACCACTAGCACTGGACAACAAATATGTAACAGCAATATCTATTTCTTTAAGAGGACCTTCCATTATCTACACGAAGTCCAGCTCCTTGCACGCTTGAAAACAACAGTTGTGTCTGACTCCTTTAGGTAAAGTGCCTAAAAGTATTGCTCAAGCAAAAGTCGGGTAGTGAAACTGCAGAGGGAACAGTTACTAAAAAGACTCTGTGTCTAGTAATTGGAGAGTCACAGATCTTGTTTTCAAGCCCAAAATCATGCATGTCGCCCCAATAGAAACAGAGCTATCATTGGTTGAAGTGGGAGCTGCATATCCTTGTCTCTCTCACTTCAGCCTATGTGCAAAGCAATGTGTCTGCTGACAGTGAGCTGAGAGAGAAGAATGACTACTTATTCCCTTGTTCCTGGAATTTCACATGAACCCTGGGGTTTATTAACCACAAACTACATATTTGCCTCTCACATACAGGGGTCTTATTTTTGGAGTGGTAAGAAGAACACTTGTCCATTTAATAACATATTATTCATACAGCACTGTGCGTAACATTAACAAAAATTTCAAAAACAATAGGAGAATTCCTTGAAATATTTACTTGAGCTATAAATTCTAAATCTGCAGTAAAAAAAAGTTACATTTTTAGGAGAGTTTTTTTGCAATTGTAATGGGACTGCTTGGGGGGTAATAGCGCAATTGGATTTTTTTGTGTTTCCCCCGTTGTTCCTGAGCAATCAGTTGGTTTTGGTGCCTGATATACTATTTAGTCTCTATGTTGTCAAGGGGGTAGTCTTAGGCCAGAGCAGACAAGGAGATGATTCTGAACTATAACATTATCTGCCTCTGATTGGGCAGTGTCAGAGAGCTCAAAATGACGCCCCCCTGTCAGCTTCTTCCTCCCCATTGACAATAGAGAACCGAATTAGCAAAACTAACTGTACTTATTGTTCAGGAATGGTGGGACTAGAGAAAAATGACAACGGTGCCAAATTTAAGCAATAAATTTTGTGACTCAGAATCTGGCTTCTCCCCAGCAACTGTGTTTGTTGGGAATCTCAATATACTACTCTGCAGTAGCCGCCTTAAGGTTTCTATAACTTCGATACAAACAACTCTGACTGGGTCTGTCAGAACTTTAAGGAACAGACCCCCGTCAGAGATCTGCCTCATCATTGACTTAAGTATGGGTGGAGTATGTAAACCCTGTCTGTGATTGTTTAGTACAGTTGTGCTCTTACTTTGCTGAAAGAGACTTTCCATGCTGATCTCCAGGATCTGACTACTGGCTTACCCCCTTGGCTTTTGATTTGGAATTACTGTTGACTTCTTGATATTGTTTTTGGCTTGGACTACGACTTTGCTCTGATATTCCTTTTTGACTGTCTTCTGCTCCTCTGGTAGGACTTTGACTATATGTTAGCTATGATGAGGTTCCAAGGAAGTCTAGGAGAAGATATGGGGGAGGAGAGGGAGACTTCCTCCCCACAAGTGTGCCGCCATGAAGAAGAGCTGGGGGGTTTGGAGGAGGATGCAAGTACCAGTAACATGCTGATATATACAGATGGTGATGATTTTCTAACTTTCTGAAGAAGCGGTATATTTATGGAATGACCCGACCTCTCCTCCATCCAGGGGCATCTTCGGTAATGGAAACTAAATGGTAAGTGCTTCACATTGCTTGTAATGTTTTTGTGCCTCTGTTAATGAATGATGCGGTTACATTATTGAATGGGGAAACCTTTCATCAGTAAATGAATGTCTCTTTATTAGAGGATTATACTTGAAGAACACTAGAACGTTGTATTTACATGGTTTTTATTCTTCAATCGTAAGTGCTCGTTCTCTAGTTCCTATTAGATCTGCTTTCATCGAGGTAAAAAACAGCCAGGGGTAAAGCAGAAGGCCGGCTGTCATTACATAGATTAAGGATAGGCTTGACCTTAGACTTGACACATTCACACAATACGAAGATGAATATTGTTTTATGTGCAATAAAAAAGCATGCAAAAAGTTCTTTTAACCCTACCCGCCCCATTCATTTTTCAATTTTCGTTTTTGACTCCCCGCCATCCAAACACCATACATTTTTATTTTTCCAACCACATAGCCGTATGAGAACTTTGTGGGACAAATCGTACTTCATAATTGCAAAATGACAACCCTGCGTCTCCCCAAAATGGTGGTGCCCATGGGTCACTGTGATAATGACACCTTAGTCAGCTTTGACTGGCATGCTGGGGGCATTAATGCATTGATTGTGGGCTTTAGAGCCGGGTCTCTGCTGGATAATACAGCAGAGACCCGGCGACTATGGAAGCTCCTGAGCACCCGCCATAATTAAATACCCAACATCCACTATACTATGACGGCAAATGTCAGGAATGGGTTGTCAATTTTTTTTATATTGATGACCTTAATAACTCAAACTGTCATGCTGACTGGTTCCCCTTAAAGGGATATTTCAAGTTACTTCTCTCCAACAAGGGATGGATAACTGAACATGCATGTACCGGGGCATGTTGACAAGAGAAGCTCAAAGACTCTCGTCTTGCTGTTGCCTTCCATTGGACCTTATCGTCGTCGTACAAATGGCTTGAGTTCCCCATACGAGCTCTGACTACTGCAGCGACTCCTGGGACTCTCTCCAATCCTTCTCCGTCACCAGAGATTAAACGTTACCCATTACATGGGAAGCTTTGATGTCTGCAGACAATAAACTTTTTGATGATTGCGAAGATGAAGGTCCTGCTGATCTTAGTAATATGTGATTTCTGGAAAACTTTAATAGATCAAACTATTAATTTTATTGTTTCTCAAAATCCCATGAAATTTCATAGCGTGCGATGTGATGTTCCCAGAACCTTTCATCGTGTCTTATAGTACACCCTGTGACTTACAAAGTGCTCTTTAATAGGACTTGGCCATAAAAGTAACTGGCGGAACAATGACATTGTTAGGATTGTGCATTTTTGCACATTTCATAAAGTCTTCTGGACAGGTTGAGCGCCAATGACCCAAAAGAAATTTTAGGAATTCTTAAGTTATCATCCACATATCCGTCCCCTAAATTTCATGTCCTTAGTAATTTGAGGCTGGATGATAAACACAAAGATTTAGGGTCAGACTTGCTATTTTGAGGGTCCCAAGCAAAATTATGTCTGGGGCTCCTCTAATGTCTAGGGCTCCTTTTACTTAAGATGCCCCCTTATTTGCAGGTCAAAAATCCCTCTTTACTGGTCCCTACTAAACAGGTAGCGCCTGATATATACTTGCAGATCCCCACTCCTGTCCAGGCCTGCCCCCAATTCAGTCTCGAGGGGGCACCATAGACTACTAACGGAAATCACAACATCACATCCTAATGTTATTCAGCATCTGGACAAGGTGTTCAGAGCTCCCCGAAGGCCGAAGTAGAAGGGGACCTAAACAGGAGCAGAGATGGGGAGAGTATTAAACTCCATCCGCTATATCTTGGAACAATATTGTTACACTCAATAGGCGGCTTGTTTCATAAGATTCTAAATTTGTCATCTGTATGTCTATCCAGATCAAAATGTCTCCCAAATCAATAATGGCACCATGTAGGGGCCTTTAATAGAAGCAGAAACATACCAGTATGGGTACAGACTGATGAAGCAATGCAAGGTAATTTTTTTTTATAGATATGCAAATCAGTATGCAAGTGCACTGTAGGCGGGGCCAGGTTGCCAGATCTGAGAAGTGCATTGACATCGTTACATACCTCTTTGAAGTAATGACAACATCCTTGTTGCTCCAAAGAGCTCATTTGCCTATTAACAAAAACAGCAATGATATCTGCAGGGCTGGGGTGATATGCTGGTTCTGGTGACACTAACCTATCTATCTGCAGGGCTGGGGTCTGGTGACACTAACCTATCTATCTGCAGGGCTGGGGTGATATGCTGGTTCTGGTGACAGTAACCTATCTATCTGCAGGGCTGGGGTGATAGGCTGGTTCTGGTGATACTAACCTATCTATCTGCAGGGCTGGGGTGATATACTGGTTCTGGTGACACTAACCTATCTATCTGCAGGGCTGGGGTGATATGCTGGTTCTGGTGATAGTAACCTATCTATCTGCAGGGCTGGGGTGATATACTGGTTCTGGTGACACTAACCTATCTATCTGCAGGGCTGGGGTGATATGCTGGTTCTGGTGACAGTAACCTATCTATCTGCAGGGCTGGGGTGATAGGCTGGTTCTGGTGATACTAACCTATCTATCTGCAGGGCGGGGGTGATATGCTGGTTCTGGTGTCACTAACCTATCTATCTGCAGGGCTGGGGTGATATGCTGGTTCTGGTGACACTAACCTATCTATCTGCAGGGCTGGGGTCTGGTGACACTAACCTATCTATCTGCAGGGCTGGGGTGATATGCTGGTTCTGGTGACACTAACCTATCTATCTGCAGGGCTGGGGTGATATGCTGGTTCTGGTGACACTAACCTATCTATCTGCAGGGCTGGGGTGATATGCTGGTTCTGGTGACACTAACCTATCTATCTGCAGGGCTGGGGTGATATGCTGGTTCTGGTGACACTAACCTATCTATCTGCAGGGCTGGGGTGATATGCTGGGTCTGGTGACAGTAACCTATCTATCTGCAGGGCTGGGGTGATATGCTGGTTCTGGTGACACTAACCTATCTATCTGCAGGACTGGGGTGATATGCTGGTTCTGGTGACACTAACCTATCGATCTGCAGGGCTGGGGTGATATGCTGGTTCTTATCTTATCTTATCTTATGGTAGAGTTGGAAGGGACCTCAAGGGCCATCGGGTCCAACCCCCTGCGAGTGCAGGTTTTCCTAAATCATCCCAGCTATATGTTTATCCAGATTCCGCTTGAAGATTTCCATTGATGGAGCGCCCACCACCTCCCGTGGCAGCCTATTCCACTCTCTCACTACCCTCACTGTCAGAAAGTTTTTCCTAATGTCTAATCTGTATCTCTTTCCCTTTAGTTTCATCCCATTGCTTCTTGTACTTCCTTGTGCTAATGAGAATAGGGTAGATCCCTCTGCACTGTGACTACCTCTCAGATATTTGTAGACTGCTATTAAATCTCCCCTCAGCCTTCTCTTCTGCAAACTAAACAATCCCAATTCTTTTAGCCGCACCTCATAGGACATGGTTCTGGTGACTCTAACCTATCTATCTGCAGGGCTGGGGTGATATGCTGGTTCTGGTGACAGTAACCTATCTATCTGCAGGGCTGGGGTGATATGCTGGGTCTGGTGACAGTAACCTATCTATCTGCAGGGCTGGGGTGATATGCTGGGTCTGGTGACAGTAACCTATCTATCTGCAGGGCTGAGGTGATATGCTGGTTCTGGTGACACTAACCTATCTATCTGCAGGGCTGGGGTGATATGCTGGTTCTGGTGACAGTAACCTATCTATCTGCAGGGCTGGGGTGATATGCTGGTTCTGGTGACAGTAACCTATCTATCTGCAGGGATGGGGTGATATGCTGGTTCTGGTGACACTAACCTATCTATCTGCAGGACTGGGGTGATATTTTGAGTTTCGGTAACTCCTTTTAAAGGGAGTCTGTTCCTGGTTTGGGAGCCATTTTGCACCGGACATACTCCCGTTAACACTCATTAATATTCATACACTAGAGTCACATACATTCATGAACGTCTATAAAAAGTGTCATGTAGTGTTAAATATTATATATTTACAATATTCTCTAGCAGACATGGGGTTAACACTCTACTGACATCATAGTCTTATATTTTGGGTACATGGGTGCGGTTAGAGTACACCATTTTAGAAATCTCCCTACATAGCTGTAACATGGAAGGTAACACCCACTCTCATGAATATAAATGAGTGACAGACACACACGTCGTCGTCGTCATCCATGAGGGGGATCCATGGGGAATCTATGGCAGGTCTGTCTGCCATCCCTCTCTGTCATCCTGGACAAGATGTCGTGAATATCCCAAGTCCACCAACCAGATGACAAGCATGAACCAAGCTGTAACTACAAGATATCCAGATGATTTAACTTCTCTGAAGATGTAAGCTATTGACAATTGACTGATATTTGTGTTATTTGGACATTTTCCCTGTTCCTGTGTTTTCCTTCAAGATATTAATAAACCTCTACACTGATTTATAACAAGCTGACTTCTTCCTATCGTGGACAAGGCCAGGTCCGGATATTTAACAGTGGACACAAGTCTCACCGGCAAATACAAGATATTTAACAGTGGCGAGCCAGCACGGTTGGTTTTTTTCCTGTTTTTCTCGTTCCGTTCACTTACAATTAAGGGGGAAGAGAGGAGTATTTTGCAAGTTGTATGAATTGCAAGCTTCAGGAAGACTTCGAAAAAGAACTTATATTGGTGAGATACAGATGACTGTTGCACGTGTTATATGATACGGAAGCCTGTGTGAGGAAAGCCAGTGAGGAAATACAGAAGGACCACAAGTGCCAGACGTACTGAGACGTTCTGATGACAGGGACCAACTGTTCCAAGGACAAGCTAAAGGTGAAGCTTTCTACAGTGGTGAGTAAAGATTTTACTTTTAAAGTATGGAAAAATTAGAGTCATTGTCTAAAAAGTGTAACGTTGAGTTTAAAATTGTGTCTAGTGACAATTTAGCGAGTATATGGCAAGATTTGTATACACAATGTGAGCAGGCAAATTCTAAGATTGAAAATAGAATTTGTTCTACAAAAGAGAAGCAGGTATTTAGGAATATAGCTTCTTTGGTAAAGATTTTTAATGACGTGGTAACAGAAAAGAAATTAAGTAATAGTATGCATAAATCTGTTCAGACAGATAATGAGAAATCTCAATATGTTGATAAAGAGCACCATGTGGCAGTAATGGCCATAGATGGTGAAGAACAAATGATACAAGAAACTAAATTGAAATTAAAATCTCAGGAATATTTGATCAGTCTGAGTAAAGCCATTCCCACATATGATGTAAAGATCCATGTGTGTAGAAACTCAGAAATTTTTGAAAGCCATGCAGAGAAATTTGATCTAAATATTGAACAGAGAAATAAACTGTTTAAATTATGGCTTCCTATTGATTTTACAGAACGTTTGTCTGCAAAAATGTCTTATGATAATGAGTCAAATGAATGGTTAAAAGACAGTGATGTGGAGAGATTAAAGAAACTAATCTGGTGCACTAGAGGTGACAGCATGCCAATATCTGACATACTGAATGAGATAAAGATTGGCAGAAAAGAATGTACATTTGCATTCATGTCTAAATTTGAGAGAACATACAAAACTGTCATTCAAAAGGTGAACTCTTCATCTATGGTGAAAAGTTTTGTTAAAAAGTTCAAATTTTTGGATGCAGTCACCCTTGCCAGTGCCTCAGATAAGAAGACTTTATTTGAAGCTGCTAGTTTATTGGACATGGCCAGAAGACATCAGAAACATATGTCAAATGTAAATCGAGTATGTCCAAAGCAAAAAGCAAAGCCTATTAAGAGACATCTGTCAAATCATGTTAAAGTGTCCCCTATTTATAGGAGGGAAAGTGACAAAATCTATGAGAAACGTAGGAAATTACATGTTGCATATAAACCATATGCCATGCAAGAAAATCCACAAATTGAAATTCCATTATTAACTGAAATTAAAGAATTGCAGCCAGCCAAATCTATTGAGTATCTGCAAAAGAATGTATCTGGGAATGTACCAGTTGTCTCCAAAATGTCAGATCTTCCCAGTAACCAAGAGGAATTTGAGCTACCTAATATTTTTAGGAAAAGGGCAAGCTTGGCATTCTCTAATGACCTGGTGGAGTTATTGTGGGATGTGATTGACAGGAAGGTCAGGGGTCGAGTTTAAAAGTATCTCTGAAGGAATGACTGTCTATTGAGTATTTACTTATGTACTATCTGGCTATGTAAAGAGAAATCCCTTTTATATGAGGAGAAGTCCAATGATCAGGTATAATCCACATGATTATGTGATAATGTTTGTAAAATAATCCTAATTATGCTATTGTGAATAATACTATGGATCATATTATTATATATATACACACACATATAGGAGGAGAGCCTGATGTGTGGTGACAGATTTTTGTCATAGTCCACTCTCTGGATGCAGAGAGAGGAGGAACATGTTATGTACATTATATGAATATGATCAAATAGTATTAGGAGTCCATAAAGTTATTAAATTTTCCATTGGTTAAAATCATTATTGTATTAATTAGTTTTTTTGCTAAAGTTTATCTATTTTTTTCTCTTCAGATATAGATATATGGAAAAATGGATCAGTTCAATCAGTGATGTCCATTCATTCATCATTCTTTCCTTATAGCCAAAAGAATGCATGGAGTGTCTAACTATTAATGAGTAAACAAATTATCGTGGTGTGACTAATAACAATGCATGATAAAGTGATATAAGTTATAACTTACCTTAAGCATGTTTTTCAATAGTTTCATGTAAAGTCCATATTTTTAGGATTTTCAAGTTATAATCCATTTTGTTTAAAGGCATGCAACTAGGCATGGAGCTCTTACTTACTGTGAGAATAAGTGTTCGTTCATGTGGTCAGTTGATTGACAGCAACACATTGTGACCTGTGACCCTGATGGGCTGGTCAGTATAAGTGTTATGTGTGTTATGTGTCCACTGGTGTATACAACAGATCTGTGACATCACAAATAGGCCTAAGAAAATCAGGATGCATCCAACAAGGAAAAAAGGAAAATATATCCAACAAAGAGACGTCTATTTTCTTTTTATTTTCTATTTCTTTCTATTTTCTATTTCTATTTTCTTTTTCTATTTCTTTCTATTTTTTATCTTATATGATCCTCTATATTAAATTGGGAAATTAGCAAATATATGTGAAATCCATTGAAAGGAACCTCATATGTTTATACCTACAGGAAAACCAAGTGTTTAAGTCACATGAGCTGAGAGAAAAGGTGACAGCTGCACTACAAAGCAAAGTTATTTTAGGTGAACATTCTGTAGGAAAAAGTAGCTTTTGAGAAGATACAGATAATCTTCAATATATTTGTTCAAACCTGACAAATAATAAAGGTTTATTGTGGTAATTGGATCATGGGATAATAAATATATTAGTTATGGTGGGAAAATCTAGTTAGCTATAGCCAGTATTGCAGTATTGATTTATTGTATTATTATTCATTATGTATTCTTACATGTACACACACACTTGCATACACTTACACACATCAACATCTACAAACATCGGGAAAACATAAATGTCTTATATGCAAATGAGATACGCTAATCATCTTCATGAAGGGAGAGGTATATGGGATATCAAGAGTGATAGTCTCTGGTTTATTCTTTACACTTCTGATTATAGGATGTGACATATTTTGAAATGTTTATGATTTATATACTTATTTCATATATATGGTATTCATATACAGCCAGTACACAAGAATATATACAGTTAAGTTTAAGACAGAGACAAGAGTGTGTTGGCACAAGTGTTGTCTCTATTCTTGGTATTGGAGGTATCTGAAAGGTTAAGAAGGTCACAGGAATCTGTGAAGAGACGAGGTGTTAAGAGGAAACTTTAGGCACATACGTTTTTATGAATAAAGGTTAATATTGTGTCTCAGATAAAGAACACAATGATATTTAATAAATGAATGTTTAAAATAAAATAATATCTTATTAAAAAGGAAATAAAGTGATTAAACTTTAGAAAATGTATGATAAGTATGATAACACATTCATATAGGAACATATGTTTAGTATAATTGGTGAAAAGTTCTAACTAAAGAATAAATATTGTGATTGTCTATAGAATGGTAATTAATAATCACATTATATTTCAGAGTTATGTTGCAATTTGTCATCACAAGTAAATTACACATATATATTCATACATATAGATATAAAGATATATATGTTGATATATGATGTTTATATAGATTATTGTATCCAAAGTACTATTATCTGATAGTTTGATAAATGTATTGAATATCAATATTTTAATAAGTCAAATATAAATATTGATACAATGTAAAGAGAAGTATGATATATAAATGAGTGGTATGGTACACTGTGATATTATAGTTTAGTTAATTGCCTAGTTTGGCTTAGCTATTAGGGAAAGAAAACTTATCTTCAATCAAGTCCAAGATTATGATAAAGTTTGATATCAAATGTTAATAAAAAGACCTTTAACAGTTACAAGAAGAAGATGTGCGGGAAAAGACAAAATCTGAAGGTATGATGCTATATGCTTAAGCTTATGCCAAGGACTGTGTTTAAAAACTATTACTGGAGTTTGGAACCTTTGATCAGCGGATGATTGGACAGATATAAAGACGTCCTCATCAATGTTTGGTGGAATCCTCTCTATTTCAAGACTTCAAGTTGTTTGGTGAGCAAAAGGGTTGTGAATGATAAAACCCGAATACAGATATTGTGTATCCAAGAGACTGAGATTCCAGGACTGAACCTTACTGACAAGCAGCAGGGATGATGTCAGAATTCACACTTGCCTTGCTTTTGCAGTATTGCTCCAGAAGTGTCACATTGTTGTTCTACAGTGACAGGTGGTAAAGGTAAATACCAAAGGAAACTCCTCTACAGTCTATGTCTTGGTAAAGTGAAACATAACATATGGACTTTGCTGTTATATCAATATCTTCTCAATATGAACTTTAATGGACAATGTTATAATATCTGCACAACACGGAGGAAATCTAAAAGGACTTTAAGTCAAGAACTACATTTGTGGTAATAAGCCTTCTATTATGACGGAAGAAGAGATGACCAGAAGACCAGACGATGAAAGAAGAGCCTTCATCAGGTGTAGGTTAGATAGTGGATCAAATTGTTTCCATCTTTGATCACAGTTTACCATAACATAACATTTATTAATGTCAAAATGTATTGCAAATTGATGAAATTATTGTTACATGGACAATCAATGAAAATTAAGTTCCAGCAAAGAAGAAAGAAGATATAATCTAATTGTATGAATATTGTCGTATGGTATATCTTGAGAGTTCAAACAGATATTTCACTCTCAAAAGGGGGAAATGTTAAATATTATATATTTACAATATTCTCTAGCAGACATGGGGTTAACACTCTACTGACATCATAGTCTTATATTTTGGGTACATGGGTGCGGTTAGAGTACACCATTTTAGAAATCTCCCTACATAGCTGTAACATGGAAGGTAACACCCACTCTCATGAATATAAATGAGTGACAGACACACACGTCGTCGTCGTCATCCATGAGGGGGATCCATGGGGAATCTATGGCAGGTCTGTCTGCCATCCCTCTCTGTCATCCTGGACAAGATGTCGTGAATATCCCAAGTCCACCAACCAGATGACAAGCATGAACCAAGCTGTAACTACAAGATATCCAGATGATTTAACTTCTCTGAAGATGTAAGCTATTGACAATTGACTGATATTTGTGTTATTTGGACATTTTCCCTGTTCCTGTGTTTTCCTTCAAGATATTAATAAACCTCTACACTGATTTATAACAAGCTGACTTCTTCCTATCGTGGACAAGGCCAGGTCCGGATATTTAACAGTGGACACAAGTCTCACCGGCAAATACAAGATATTTAACATGTAGAGAGAACTATGTGCCAGTAACAGAGATTGTTCTCCGCAGCGGGTTTGCACATTATTGTCGGCCCTAATAGCCAGGAGAAAGCATCAGCTTGTTTATATCCTCCACATGTCTTCCGTGCCCATAGAGCAATAAGACGTCTTAAGAGGACACGTTAATAATGATGTATGCAGCAATTCCAATGTTTCCTCCAGGATGACCATTAAATCTCACTTCTGAGGCCTGCAGGGCTCCCCGGCCTAGGACCGGGCCTAATGGATACTTTTCATCACGAGCTGTGGTCAACTTCTTGACAAATAAATACGAGTATCTTTCAGACTGTTCCGTCTCGGACCTCATTGTAGATTCCAATTGTTTGCTAAGACTTTCCAGCGTCTTCTAAGAGTTTAGAACATGGTTGACATTTTCTCAGACATATTGTTGTCAGCTCTCTAGTCACAGAAATCTGAGGAACCCCAATGAAATTCTGGTTCAGAGATGACCCCTGGCACATGACGTCATGAGAAACTGCCAGACATCACCGACTGGACACCACAAGGAGGTCCAAAAGAGGCAACGAATCCTGGTCCGACCTCCTCTACTGTCAGTAGACCCACCCCTGAACATCTTTGCTACGCCCCCTTTTCAGGAAGGTGCCAAAGGCAACTTTTTTTGCACAAAACCACTGCAACTTTTTATGCCTTGTATGCCTAAAAACTGGGGTCATTTTGCAACTGCTGAGTTTCATTATACAATATGCTAATTAGGTTATCTACTGTCAAGTGGGTGGGTCCTGGACTGGGAGGACTGGAGACAAGATTGCAACTGCACCATCAACAATGGTGTAGCATCTATTGAAGGATGCAAAGAGCTGGGGTTGGCGGAGGTGGTGTGCATATATTATGCTTTGAATATATTATGCTTTGTATATATTGCATATATTGTCATATGTCTTCCATGTCGACAACAAAACTTGTTTTTCACCTGCCGGTGAATGGAAATCCACTGCCCGGGCCCTAACAACCCCATTGTTATAGTGTTTATCCAAACAGTTCTGAAAATGACATGAAAGCCTTGCACAGTTTTGGCAGGTTAAGTCTGCGGCCCCATCAACAAACACATTAAGTTATAAATTGCGCTGTGTTATTTGGAAAGTGGTCAATTTAACAATTGTCACTGCGTCCTTATCTTCTATGTACACTGGCAGAACATCTTGACAGCATGTAAATCCTTCCACCGACTCCTGCGGGGCCATTGTTCACAGCACATTAGTACCCACTGAAGGTATGACTGTAGGAAGCGGTGACAATGATCTTCGAAGGGGAGAACAATGGCTCTTATTTATGGCTTTTTGCTGTGCATTCTTATACTGGTCTTTATAAGAAGATTGCACGCTGAAATTAAGTTATTGAAGGCAAAAAAGTCTGCAAAAAGTTTGTTGTTTTCTTAGAAATAGTGCCTCTCTTGCTTACAGGTTGTGTTTGGTATTGCAGGTAAGATGGAATGGGTCTGCACTGCTCACAGACGAGACTTTAGGTTTGCCCCAATCCTTCTGGTTTTGCATTTTAGTGTGTAGCGTTTAGCTCCATCTATTTAGTATATGAGACTGAATAACTGGAATCCGTATTTTATTAAAATAAATTGACGTGACGATAAAAAAAATATTTGTCCAGATCTCATGGCTTCCACGCAGGGGTGAACCTAGCCTTTTTGCCGCCTGAGGCGGATGACAGAAAAGTCATAAAAACTCAAAGTTTGCAGATTTTTACTCTACAAAACTGGCATAAGCAGCTGATAAATTGATCCCCTCATCTACTGTTTTCAGTGAGCAGCAGCAGAATTGTGAGTACAGCTCTGAAGCATAATACAGGTTGCCATATTATACTGTTGTGGCTCAAATGTGTGGATAAAACTTAAAATTTTATTTGGAATAATTAATTAATTAATTTTTAATTATTCCAAATAAAATTTGAAGTTTTATCCACACATTTGAGCTGCAACAGTATAATATGAGAAATTTGACCCAGTTGTGTATTATAATACAGGTTGCACCTCAGATTTAGTAATAAGCAATGTCGCTCTATCCTTCCCGTATCCTTCTAGGATGATCTGTCAGAAATTGTCTTTTTTTGTCTAGTGATTTCAGTTAAAAAAATAACCACCGAACACAACACATTATAGTCAAGAAATCCCAAAGGATCTGTTCATGTCTGCTATTTTTATAGTTCTTTTTCCATTTTTCTGGTCCCCCAATGGGATATTAGGGGGCCTGGCGACAGCTGCTACCGCTGCGTTTTTTTATTTTTTATTTTTAATAAGCCGTTACTGGCTGGAGTAACTCCAGC
This sequence comes from Leptodactylus fuscus, assembly GCF_031893055.1. Taxonomy (NCBI): domain Eukaryota; kingdom Metazoa; phylum Chordata; class Amphibia; order Anura; family Leptodactylidae; genus Leptodactylus; species Leptodactylus fuscus. Next base: position 259,102,326 of record NC_134266.1, on the reverse strand, counting down.
CGGTAACGGGCCCTATTTACTTAACCCCAGAGTATAATAATTTTTCATGGGTGTCTGCAATAGGACGTAATACTGTGTGCAGGGGCCACTATGGGGCATCATATTGTGTGCAGGGGCCACTATGGGGCATAATAATGTGTGCAGGAGCCACTATAGGGCATCTTATTGTGTGTGCAGGGGCCACTATGGGCTATAATACTGTGCATAGGGGCCACTATGGGGCATAATAATGTGTGCAGGGGCCACTATGGGACATCATATTGTGTGCAGGGGCCACTATGGGGCATAATAATGTGTGCAGGGGCCACTATGGGGCATAATAATGTGTGCAGGGACCACTATAGGGCATCTTATTGTGTGTGCAGGGGCCACTATGGAGTATAATACTGTGCGTAGGGGCCACTATGGGACATAATACTGCGTGCATAGGCCAATATGGGACATAATACTGTGTGCAGGGGCCACTATGGGACATAATACTGCGTGCATAGGCCAATATGGGACATAATACTGTGTGCAGGGGCCACTATGGGGCATAATATTGTGTGCAGGGGCCACTATGGGGCATAATACTGTGTGCAGGGGCCACTATGGGGACATAATACTGTGTTCAGGGGCCACTATGGGGCATAATATTGTGTGCAGGGGCCACTATGGGGCATAATACTGTGTGCAGGGGCCACTATGGGGGCATAATATTGTGTGCAGGGGCCACTATGGGGGCATAATATTGTGTGCAGGGGCCACTATGGGGCATAATACTGTGTTCAGGGGCCACTATGGGGCATAATACTGTGTGCAGGGGCCACTATGGGGCATAATACTGTGTGCAGGGGCCACTATAGGACATAATACTGTGTGCAGGGGCCACTATGGGGGATAATACTGTGTGCAGGGGCCACTATGGGGCATAATACTGTGTGCAGGGGCCACTATGGGGGCATAATATTGTGTGCAGGGGCCACTATGGGGCATAATACTGTGTTCAGGGGCCACTATGGGGCATAATAGTGCATGCCGGAATGCTGGGAAGGGGTCGGTCCGTCGGTCGGGGTCTTCGGCGTTGATTGGTCGGCCTCCATATCAAAAGTTTGCCACAGGGCCTCGCCATTCCTCGTTATGCCAATGATGTGACCATAGCCTGCAATATAATGGTGACTCCACCCATACAATCCGTGAGTGCAGCTCTGGAGTCTAAAAGTATACAAATGCGGATCAAAACAGGAATAATATTGTAAAATTTTTACACTATGTCTCAACATTTTATGCACATTCAGTCTATACACTGCAGTAAGGTTTACAAGATGTTTGAGATAGTAAATATTTAATCTTCACCTTGTTCTTAGCACGTTTTGAGATTTTTCTAAACTAATATTTTTATATATTTTCAGCCTCACCGGAAATTTTAGCGTCTTTAACTCTTTTCACGAGCTGCGAGGCAACAAAAAATTAAAAAAATTGAGGCAGCTTTAATTAGTTTTGTCAGCGGCGTATTAGATATTCCTTCTCCCGGAGAGGTGGTGGGAATGTTAATATGTTGTTAATCATCAGCTTGTTATTTGGATTCGCTCGCTGACCCAGTTCCTATCGCATTTCTAATCCAATTTCTTTTAAAGACCTTTCCAAAAAGTATTCGCGGACAATACGTTGTGTCAATTGCCGTTCTCATAGTATTGGGATTCTTGTAGGCACTAGACTCAAATATTTGTCAGTATTGAGATCCACTTGATACTCAGAATGTAAAGTATCTCAAGTACCTTCCCGCAGGATGAGGCAATGGGCTGTGCTCTAGTAAATACACCACTGGATGAAAAGATACAATTAGATGCGAACATTCCAATTTTTTAACCCACTTTAAGCCAATACCCTCTTTAATATTGCAATGGTATAGCTGGGCGTAGGGGCTAATGGGCAACAAGGAGCTAAAGAGGATGCTACTTAAATACCTTCACCCGAATTTCCCCCTGAACCCTATAAGGCTGGATTCACACCTACAACACTCATTTTGTTGTTTCTGTTCCATTATAGGAAGAACAGATCTAAAAATAGATCATCTGTCCATTGCTGGGATCCAATGGAGCCCAAAAATGTAGTTGCCTATTATGGGGTCCATTGCATACCTCCCAACTTTTGAAGAACGGAAAGAGGGACAAAATGTGGCAAATTCATTTTTCATGTGCCCCCACACAGTATAATCCTCCTGCAGTCATCCGTAAATTATATGTCCCCCCCTCTATCTCTCCCCCAGTTTCATATATACCCTTCATCTCCCCCCAGTTTTGTGTCCCCCCTCCATCTCTGCCCCCAGTTTCATGTCCCCCCATCTCTGTCCACAGTTTCATGTCCCCCATCTCTACCCCCAGATTCATGCCACCCATCTCTGCCCTCAGATTCATGTCCCCCATCTCTGCCCCCAGATTCATGTCCCCCATCTCTGCCCCCAGATTCATGTCCCCCCATCTCTGCCCCCAGATTCATGTCCCTCCATCTCTGCCCCCAGATTCATGTCCCCCCATCTCTGCCCCCAGATTCATGTCCCCCCATCTCTGCCCCAGATTCATGTCCCTCCATCTCTGCCCCCAGATTCATGTCCCCTCCATTTCTGCCCCCAGATTCATGTCCCCCCATCTCTTCCCCCAGATTAATGTTCCCTCATCTCTTCCCCCAGATTAATGTCCCCTCATCTCTGCCCCCAGATTCATGTCCTCTCCATCTCTGCCCCCAGATTCATGTCCCACCATCTCTGCCCCCAGATTCATGTCCCCCCATCTCTGCCCCCAGATTCATGTCCCACTATCTCTGCCCCCAGATTCATGTCCCCCCATCTCTGCCCCCAGATTCATGCCCCCATCTCTTCCCCCAGATTCATGTCCCCCCATCTCTTCCCACAGTGTCATGCCGTCCCCTCCTTCATGTGCTCCCAGTTTCATGTTCCAACTCAATGTCTACACACAAAAAAACACTTACACTCACCTTTTCCTCGCTCTCCTGCCGCTCTCTCCGCAGTCTCGCTAACACAATTGAAGGTGCAATGTGACGTCATCACATCGCGCCTACACAGTCACTAGCCGGAGTGCAGCAGCAAAGCAAGGAGCTGAGCTGTGACAGTTCCTTGCTTTAGTCGCGTATGTGTTCAACTCAAATCTGCGTCCTTCAGACACAGATCTGAGTTGAAATCGGGACATACCTCCCTCCAACCGGGACCGTGGGACACATTACCGAAATCATGAAAGTCCTGCGGAAATCGGGAAGGTTGGGAGGTATGCCATTTGGTATCCTCTACGGTGCCTTTCAGTTTGCAAGATGAAAGTCATCCATGCAGTTTTTCGTCAAGGATTTCTTCAAGCTCATATGAGTAAAAGTTATCGGCCGCTACTTTGTGTGAGGCCGGGGGAAAAAGGGGAGTCTAATGTTAGAGGAGGTGGGGTGTAATAAAAGGGGGTTGTATACTGCGTGTGGGTTTTGAAAAAGGGTCATATTACTGTGTGGTGGGTATAAAAGGGTGTTCTTAAGCTGTGTGGGGGCTATTAATAGGGGATCTTATGCCGTAGTTGGGGGTAGAAAAGGGGGTCATATACTGTGTGGGTGGAATAATGGAGGTAATATAGTGTGGGGGCCAAAAGAAAGTGGTCATATATTGTGGAGGGGCAAAAGTAAGTCATCATACTATGTAGGGGGCAAAAAAGTGGATAATAATGTATATTGAAGAAAGGGATCCTATATTAAGGGGGATAAACGAAAGGAGTCATATATTGTGGAGGGGGCCAAAAGAAAGTGGTCATAAATTGTGTGGGGGCAAAGAAGGGGGTAATATATTGATATTAAGGGAGGGCTATAAAAAGGGGGTCATATATTGTGGTGGGGCCATTAAAAATTGGTCATGTATTGTGGGGTGGCATAACAAAGGGGTGATCCTGTGGGAAGGCCAGAAAAAGGGGGTCCTATACCGTGTGGTGGTTTGGAAAAAGGGGGCCATACTGTATGGGTGGGCGAGAAAAAGGGGGTTGTATATCAAGTGGTGGTCATAAAAGCGGGGCTGTATTTCGAGTGGTTGAAAAAAAAAAGAGGGTTATACTATGTGGGGGCCAAATAAGGGAATTTTTTGACCTGCTGATGGGGGGCATTTCCTCATTAGGAGGCCCCATCATGCAATCAAAGATAGCCGGGTTGGGTATCATTTTTTTTTTGGGGGGGGGGTCTTTCTGTAGCTCTCCTCTGACAGCAGCGGGGCCAGATTTAACCCTCTGTTGACTGAATTTCCTCTTTGTGCACCCCAACAAGTAAATCAAAAAGTTTGTTTTGCGAATTGTTGCTGTAAATTGTGGGCAATGAAGTGGTTAAACATCAGGTAGTCACCACAACTCCCAGCATGACATCCAGATGGGGGTCTCTCCTATCTCGCCTCTGTTTTCCTCATTAGCCTCCGATCTGACATTTTGCTAATAGGATAATGGCGAGGTGCGCGCCGCGGTTGCGTCTGATGGCTTCGGCTAATTGTTTGTTTCTTCTCGTTGCTGAGCGGATTTTTCTAAATATGTTTTCATGCAGGAAACGTCTAAAGGAGTTTTCTTCATTTAATCTCATATAATTCTTGCGGCTTCAGACCGTGTGCCAAGAAGCAGTCTACAAAGCCATATGAAGTTATGGGGTCACGCTGCCCCGGTACTGGTAACCACAGCAACCTGAGTCACAAGATAACGGTGAGGCGTGGTGCGGTGTTTTGTTTCATTTACAGCACTGAACTCGCCATTAACCCCTTAATAATAATATACCAGAAACCTGCACCAGCTATTCTCTCTATAGACCAACGGGTTAAAACCTCCTGGCAATGATGTGCCTCAGTGTACTGTGCAATAATCTGGTATATCCGGTTATTACAAACCCTTATCTTAGCGATTAGTTTGGAGAAGTTAGCTACTTCCGGTCTCACTGATGACATCACTGAATGGCAATTGATAGGATTCCCCCGATTCCGACGTCCCCATCATAGATAAATGTTTGGTCAGTGATACCACAACATGTTTAATACTCTGCGCAGTGGCGTAACTACCGCCGTAACAGCAGAGGCAGCCGCGACAGGGCCCGGGACATTAGGGGCCCGGTGACAGGCGCTACTGCTGCGTTTTTTTTTTTTTTTTTTAATAGGCCGTTACCGGCTGGAGTTACTCCAACGGGCGCTATATACTTACCGACTCTGGCAGGGGCTGGGATCAGTAAGTGACGGCGTGGGCCCCACAAGCACTATTATACTCAGTGGTCTTTTCGGACCCCCGAGTATAACGATTGGATGCTGGGGAGAGGTAAGATAACATAAAAAACTGTGTTACTTACCTCTCCAGGCTCCAGGCAGGCTTCGGCCTACTTGCGTGACGTCATATGACCTGCGACGCAGAATCATGGGGAGTCGGGAGATAGGTAAGTAACAGTAGTTTGTTATGTTTGTATGTCTCTGGGTCTCCGATTATTATACTCTGGGGTCTGAAAAGACCCCAGAGTATAATAATTATTCATGGGTGTCCACAATGGGACATAATACTGTGTACTGAGGCCAATATAGGATATTATAGTGTGCGCAGAAATGCACGCGGGGAAGGGGGGGTGGCGTTAGGGGTCAGTTGGCCGAGGTGTTCAGCGTCGTGTGGGGGGGGCATGTCAAAGGTTCACCACAGGGACCCACCATTCCTAGTTACGCCACTGACTCTGCGCCAGACCAGTGTTTGTTATTTTACATGTCGCTTTCCATATTCTTAAGGAATTACTATATACTGCAATTTTCACTCTGACCTCTAAGCCTAATAATAGAGTGAACATTTTCTGTCACCTCATTTCCATCACAAGCCGGAATACAATACAAGATAACACCTCTAGGGGGCCACACGGTGGCTCAGTGGTTAGCACTGCAGCCTTGCAGCGCTGGAGTCCTGGTGTTCAAATCCCGCCATGGGAAAAAAACCATCTGCAAGGAGTTTGTATGTTCTCCCCGTGTTTGCATGGATTTCCATCCCATATTCCAAAAAAAGACATACTGATAGGGAAAAATGTACATTGTGAGCTCTATGTGTGGGGCTCACAATCTACATTTAAAAAAAAAAAAAAAAAAGATAACACCTCTATAGATAACTCCACTGACCCATCATTAGATCCACTTCAATCAATAGATGTTGTCACAGCTTAGCTCCTCCCACTCTCTGCATAGAACATATCTAGAAAAATCTCCCATAGACTTAAGTGAGTCATCTTCAGACTTTTGCTGCCTATGGCTATAACTAGGCCGTAAAGAATATCTCTAATTGTGATCACTAAACAGAGCAGAGCAAGATAATAATCGTACAGAAAATAGAAATAAAATCTACCATCGGAGAACAAAAACAGAATAAAATTATTTATAAAACACTGCAAAAACTTATTTGGCTGCATTTATTAACCTATTAATTGCACTAACAAAAAAAAAAAAAAAAAAAAGATGTTTTGCCTAGAAAATCTCTACTTTTCAGCAGCCTCTTTTTATCCAACATGGAAACGTGTAGAAATCTTGTGCTTCACTAAAAGAAATTCCCTGAAACTGGTGAGTGCTAAAAAAAAATAGTAGGGAAGAGGAGGGAGATGTAGCTGCAGCCAGATCTTTCCCACAGTGTCTGTGTGAGTCTTAGGCCACACAAGACCACACAACCGTAATGTACAGTATATACTTGAGTATAAGCCGACCCGAATATAAGCCGATCCCCCCTAATTTTACCACAAAAACTGGGAAAATTTATTGACTCGAGTATAAGCCGAGGGGGGAAAATGCAGCAGTTACTGGAAAATTTCGAAAATTAAAATGGCCGGAATTTTTGGTTGCAGTAGATGCTGGGGAAGGGGAGGGGGTGTTTTGGTTGTCTGTCTGCCCTTTCCCTGAGCTTGAGGACTGTTTTTTTTCTTCCCCAACTTGGAATTCAGTCTGGCTGACTATAGGGTATCTGCAGTGCTCCTATTAACCCTTCCCGATGGAACAGGAGCACTGCAGATCCTCTATATTTAGCCTGGATGTAGTCAGGCTGAATTCCAAGTGTGTGGGGGGGGGGGACTTAGTCTTGGGGAAGGGGCAGTTAGACAATTTATTTCCCCGCTACGGCATTTACCGTACAGGAAAAATATATTTACAGATTTGTAGAGCGGGCGTTTTTGGACACAGGGATAACTAACCTGTATGTGATTCACAGTATTAGCAGTATTAGTTTTATATGTGTTTTAGGGAAAGGGGGGGGGGATTTGAATTTTTAATACTTTTTATTTACTAATACTAATACTTTACTAATACTTTATTTTTATTTATTATTTATTTTTTGCATTTATTAGACCCCCTAGGGGTCTTGAACCCCAGGGGGTCTGATCACTAATGCAATGCATTGCAATGCTAATGCATTGCAATACAATGCAAAAATTGTCATTTCTTTTGCAGGCTGCAGGCTGAAGGAGAACTGCAGCCGGCCGCCGGCAGAAGCGCTTCTGCCGGCGGCCGGCAGAAGCGCTTCTGCCGGCAGCTGGCCGCAGTTCCTATCTAAAGGATCGCACTTGAGAGAGCGGTCACGCCCGCTCCCTCCTCTCTCCAGCAGCATGGCGGCACCTGCCCGGACCCCTCGTACCGGGACATCGTAGAGCATCTCCGCTGTAACACTTACAGCGGAGAAGTCCTAGCTCCCCATGCCTGCAATCTCTGATTGCAGGCATGATTGCAGGGAGCTCCAACATTACCGCGGTAAAATTTACAGTGGAGGTGTCGGTTGATATGGTGACCGGTGCCATTATAGTTACAGACCCGGCATACAGACACCCACAAACTATTACTATACTCTGGGGTCTTTTCAAACCACATAGTATAATAATTAGTATTAGTATAATAATTAACTACTCACCTCTCCTGTGCTCCATCGCGACTCCATGCTGTTTTCGGCCCTCGCATCATTACTCTCACGTCATTATGTGTAGTGAAGCAGGCCTGACCGAAGTGACGTCTGTGACGTCACTAAAGAGGCCTGAAGAAGACAGGCAGTCATGCCAGAGCCCAGGAGAGGTGAGTAATACTGGTTTTTATGTTTGTCACCTCCCCTGGGCCCCTAATTATTATACTCTGCGGTCTGAAGCATCTCCTCCCCTCTCACAGCATAAGACACAGACACTGTGAGAAAGACTTGGCTGCAGCTGCATCACCCTCCTCCTTCCTACTCTGAAGAGACTCCAGAGTATAATAATAGCAGGATTTGTAGGGTTTCATCCAACAAATACTCCTACTCCTGTTCACAGCCGCCTCTGGGTCCCCTCCTGCCTTCCAGGGGGCCCCTGTGACGTGATGTAGGACGCCTATTTTTTTAAAAAAAATGCCGTCCCTTATAATGTCGGGCCCTCTGGCAGCCGCTATGTCGACTACCCTGGTACATACACCACTGACTGATATAATTCCCTAGTATATTGTAAGAGGTGACTCCGGCTTGGGCTTCATCTATAACAAGCCTTCTGTGTGGTTACAGCTAATAAAATAATAAAACTTATTTATGTCCCTGTGTATATCGGCCAGAATGGGGTCTGCGCTACGGGTAGCCTCCAACTGCAGAATGGCTGAGCACACCTATGGGAGACATATAGGATGTCAGGAACCTCATTGTTTTCTTGAAATGAAGATGTGAGCAGTAAATACATTCACACTCCGAGGCTTTAATACCAGTATATTATAGACGGAAGAGTAAGAAAATAAATTCTATAGTAATAAAACTATATTGGGCTTCTGAGCCCAATGTAATATCGGACTCCCCCAACTATCATATGTTTTTTTACAGAACTGCTCCGCTCTAACGTTATATGGCCAAGCCTATGTGGTCATAGACAAACATGGGACAATAGAAAAGCAACGTCATACAGCGGGGCATGGATTGCCAAGGGCCAAAGTAACACGCCTATCCTATCCTCATGAAAGAATTCCATACTGCCTCTGAAGACCACATCAGGAACCAAGTGTAGGGGACGTAACCAGAACCAGAACTCAGCTGCTGCTGCATCTCCCTCCTCCCTCCTACTCTGAAGAGACCCCAGAGTATAATAATAGCAGATCGATTGGTTAGGGTAACCTGCATAGAACAGTGTTTTCCCCCTTGGAATCGGTTCCTTCATTGCTGAGATATTGGGGTTCTTGAGCTAAGAACCTCCAATGATATATACAGTATGACCAGTGATCGATCCTCTTCTTCCTAACCCAAAAACTCTTTGCAGCAGAGATGGTGTGTGGACTTCAGTACCTACATGAGAATGGCGTCGTACACCGGTAAGTCAGACATAACAGATCACCATTGATGCCACCATAGATGGTGTGAAGATCTTTTAGAGAAGTATCCATGAAAATAACCATCTGCTCTTTCTCTCTCCAGTGATCTGAAGCTTGGCAACATTCTCCTCAATGACCTCGGACACATCAAGATCGCTGACTTTGGTGTCTCAACCACGAATGTGTCTGAGGAGGACACAGTGATAGACGGTATAGGCACTATCAGTTACATTGCCCCAGAGATGAGGACCATTCCTGATACAGCTAGTAGGAATATCTCATGTTTATGGCCTTTGATCTATAAGTCTTACGCAGGGCTGAGCCGATCTTGAGATTTTAGGATCGATTTTATAATCTGATTTCCGATCATTTTCCAGCTGATCCCGATCAGGAAATTTGCTCGATCGCCGATCGGGATCCGATCTTTCCTGATCCCGATCGCTCAACCCTAGTCTTACATCCCTATCTACCCTGTCCACATAGCCCCTGCGTGTAACCCTCTCACCAGTATATTCTACTAATCTCCCTATACATTAGAGAGGATCTTTCATGCCCTCCTGCAGACAGTGCCCGTTATGTGCTCTGGGCTGGAGATATTGGTGTCGTTACTTTTGGCCCTGATCTCGGCCCACTGTCAGAAGGGCGTTCCTGACAGTTTAGCACCATCGCCAGAGGATGGTATGAAACGCCCCCTCTGACAGTACAGGGCTATGGATGAGTATTGTCAGGGGTGGGTTCCCCACAGCCCAGTTATACACGACCTTCGGATAGTAGGCAGAGATTGGTGCCAAAATTTACGACACTGAGAGCTCCAACCCCGGGGCACATAACAGGAAAGTCGACAGTGCACTAAAATTAGAGCACTGTGGGCTTTCTTGCGGTATGTAAAACCGCATGTACATGAGGACATGAAAGGTCCTCTTTAAACATCTAGTGAGAAACGAAGTAGAGTCTCAAAACATAAAATAGTGCCCTAAAAATGAGACTGTAAACACTGCTTTGGCAAGTCACAAGTGAAAAGAGGGATGAAAGAATGCCTACTGGGGGTGAATTGGCACAGAGGGGCACAAGAAAAAAAATCTCAGCTTGTGGCCTAATGCAAAAGAATGGGGCATAAACTTGAAATGCAGGTGCACAAATCTAAGTAGAACTGAAAAGAAGCCTAGACACGCAGGTACTATCATGTAGTTACAAGTAGAAGAGTGGCTCAGCAAGTGACAGTTGGGGTTCATTGTGTACACTGTATGCCACCAAAAAGACTAACAGGGGGGCCTACTTGCACCCCCTCGTCAAACTCACCCAAACCTCAGCTGAGGGAAGCCTCCACTCACCCCAAGGGCCACAGGTTCAACTTCTACATCCAATACGTGTAAGGTGCAGAGGGATCGGAGAGGACAGGGCTGTGGTTGGCCAGGTACTCTAGCAACATGCACCTATACTTTTCCCCCCTGATGACACTAGGCCCCTCAGTGGCGGTAGTTTGGCCGGGAAGGGTGGGGGTCATTAACATGTACCAGACCTTGGAGAGTGTTCCCCTGGTGGTTGTGGCTGTTGTTAGCATCTTTGAGGAAAATGCCTCTCTGCTGCCGGTGAGGGTTGACAGAAACATTTCCATCATATTCTGCACCAGGTGCTTGTGGCAATCATTTATGCAATTGTTCCTCTCCCCTACCAGAACGAAAGACGACATGTTATTTTTATACCGGGGGTTGAGGATTGCAAAAATCCAGTATTGGTTGTTCTCCATGATGTGAACAATGCCTTTGTCTCTGGAAAAGCAACCCAACATGAAGTCAGCCATGTGTGCCAGCGTGTTACTTGGCATGACTTTTCTGTAAGGGTCACTCTCCATTTCCTCCACTTACAACATCATTATTAATACAAAGCACACATACCTGTGGAGGCATTGTGCGCTTTGTAGTTCTCCAGCTAAAAACTTATATATTATATATTATTGCCCCAGTTCCCTCTCCGCAGTGCCGCACACCCGATGCCCCAACAATCCCCCCCCCCCCCGTCCACCTTCTAACATCTTTCCATTGCCCCCTGCACTCATACCTCCCAACTTTTGAAGAACCAAAAGAGGGACAAAATGCTTTGCGCCCCGCGGGAAATTTAGCCCCAACCCACTGTTATGTTGACCCCGCCCACTCATTAATTTTCCATTTGCCCGCACACAGTATAATCCTCCTACAGTCACCCATAAATTATATGTCCCCCTCCGTCTCTCCCCCAAGCTTCATATACACCCTTCATCTGCCCCCAGATTCATGTCCCCTCCATCTCTGCCCCCAGATTCATGTCCCCTCCATCTCTGCCCCAGATTAATGTCCCCCCATCTCTACCCCCAGATTCATGTCCCCTCCATCTCTGCCCCCAGATTCATGTCCCCTCCATTTCTGCCCACAGATTCATGTCCCCTCCATCTCTGCCCCCAGTGTCATGTCCCTCCATCTCTGCCCCCAGATTCATGTCCCCTCCATCTCTGCCCCCAGATTCATGTCCCCCCACGTCTGCCCCCAGATTCATGTCCTCTCCATCTCTGCCCCCAGATCCATGTCCCCTCCATTTCTGCCCACAGATTCATGTCCCTCCATCTCTGCCCCCAGATTCATGTCCCTCCATCTCTGCCCCCAGATTCATGTCCCCTCCATCTCTGCCCCCAGATTCATGTCCCCTCCATCTCTGCCCCCAGATTCATGTCCCTCCATCTCTGCCCCCAGTGTCATGCCGTCCTCTCCTTCATCTGCCCCCAGGTTCACGTTCCACATTACACTTACCTTCTCCTTCGTTCCCCCGCTGCTCTCTGCGCGCCTCTCTCTCTTACTGGCGCACAGTTGTAGACACGATGTGACATCATCACATCGCGTCTACACTGCCGGGTAGCCGGCGGCAGCGGTGAAGCGAGGAGCTCACCTGTGTCAGCTCCTCGCATCGCCGCTGCCGCCTCTCTCGCTGACACAGCCTCTCTCGCTGACACATATGCGGCTGAGCCGGGTTCTCCACTAGCATAAACGCCAACATCTCCAGGGCCAGCAGTTTTTAGATGAGGCCATTGAAGGCTTGGGCATGTGGGTGGGATGCATTGTACTTCTGCCTGCAATAAAACGCCTGGGAGATGGAGAGTTAATGGGAAGAGGCACATGATGGTGCAGGCAAAAGGAGCAGAGGCAGGAAAAGGGACAGATGAGGGTGAACTCCCCAAAGTGTCAGACGCAGATGTGGAGGTGTCCTGGCTGCTGGTCTGGACTGCAGCACCAGCACTGGAAACAGTGGAAGAGGCAGTGTCGGCAACTCCGGCCAACGATTGTCCTGCGTTTGCTCTCTCCCACTGAGCCCAGTGCTTGCCTTACAAATGACGGCGCATGGCTGAGGTGTTCACGTTGCTTTTCTCAGAGCCCCTATTTAGTTTCAAATTTCACAAAACGTCCTCAGTTTGTCCTCCACACATACGTTGCAAAATCTACACAACATCGAGGGAGGTGGCCAACATGGGCGAGTGGCTAGTACAGGGAAAATCTTGGGCCTTGCTGGCTCTGGCCTGGCTTCTGTGAAGCAGCTGTCCTGTGCCTCTGGACATGCCTCTGCCTCTAGCTGTAGCTTGACCTCAGCCTTGCTCCCCAGCTGCATTTCCACGCCCCCGGGCATGTTCTCGTCCACGTCCCTTAGAGCTACCCTTTTTGTGATGTATACAAATGTTGGTTTTTTTTGTATGCACAGAGGCTAGATATATTGAGTGTATGACAGTATACAGGAATGAGTGACTTCACTAAATCATGGATTGTATACCACTTAGGGCCCCTTCACACTACTGATACGCTGCCTGATTCTGAATGTTAAAACACGGTCAGAATCAGCGGCGTATAAAGCAGATCCCATTCATTTCAATGGGAGCCGGCATACGAGCGCTCCCCATTGAAATTAATGGGCTACTTTTTACTCTACGAGCGCTCCCATTGAAGTGAATGGGAAGCGCTCACGTGTATGGCTCACCGTGTGAAGGGGCCCGGCGCTCAGCTCAGTCCGAGCCGTGCACGCGAGCGCTTCCCATTCACTTCAATGGGAGCGCTCGTAGAGTGAAAAGCAGCCCATTCATTTCAATGGGGAGCGCTCGTATGCCGGCTCCCATTGAAATGAATGTGATCTGCTTTATACGCGCTGATTCTGACCGTGTTTTAATGTTCAGAATCAGGCAGCGTATCCGTAGTGTGAAGGGGCCCTTAGGCTTTTTAGGGTATACACAGAGGCTAGATATATTGAGTGTATATTAGCTCCTATATACCATATGACAGTATACAGGAATGAGTGACTGTCCTGTGCCTCTGCTTCTAGCCACCTTTTTTGCTGCTGCTCTTGCCTCCACATCTACACTGCTTTCGCCCCTAGCCATCACCCCTGTCCATGCCTCTGCCTCTAGCCACCTTTTTCCTGCTTAGCTTGCCTCCACATCTACACTGCTTTCCTCACTAGACATCGTCATCGTTGTAGCCTGCACCCTACTTAACGCAGCTATCAAGTCAGAAATTTTGATGAGCACACGCTAATGTTTCTTTAGGTTTAAATTTGTGTTTCTGTCCATATTAATGTAGAGGAAAGAAGGTTTCCAAGTATTTTTCCACTTTCCATATTGAGTGTGGAAAGTGTCTAGTTGATAGGCTGTGATAGTGGGGTAATCCTGGGACTTTGTTCTTGTTAGATGCCCCCAGGCGTGCTTCCCCTGCTGTCCCAGTTGCATTCCAGAGGTGTTGGCATCCTTTCCTGGGGTGTCATTGTGGACTTGGTGACTCTCCTTAGTCGAATTGTGGTTTCCCCTGAAACAAAGCATTTTTTCCCCTTAGACTATAATGGGATTCGATATTTGGTCAAATATTGAGGGGCTACTCAAAATGAATATCGAATAACGAATATTTGACTACTCGCTCATCTGTAAGGAAAAGTCACCGATTCACAAATATGTAAAAACAATCTATATTAGAATACAGATTCTTGCAATATTTATGAATGGTGCATAGACACGTAATCCAGTATCCAGCTCTGAACCAATGTAAGATGATGCTGCCACATGGTGGCGTTCTGCAAAATGTCAGGCTTTAGTTTTTTTCCATTTTTTCCACTATTGCGTTAAATCTTCTCTCAAACATAATGCATATTAACAAATGAACAGAATTTTATCTTTAACTGTCTGTTGTCTAGCTTGAAATAGGCCTGACATTCATTTATAACCAAACATGAAATGCAGATGTGAACAGAACCTAAAATAAATATGGAGTATTCTCCCCCTAGTGGATGTATAAGACAGCTACAGCTTTATAACATAAAGATTCAGTATAAAGATTGGGATTCAAAGTCCACATTTACATGCAGTGGCGTAACTAGGAATGGCGTAGCCCCGTGGCGAACTTTTGACATGTGGCCCCCCAACCGACGCTAAAGACCCTGACCGACCAACTACCCCCCCCCCCCATTCCTGTGGGCACTATTATGCCCGATAGAGGCCCCTGCACACACTATTATGCCCCATAGTGGCCCCTGCACACAGTATTATGCCCCATAGTGGCCCCTGCACACAGTATTATGCCCCATAGTGGCCCATGTACACAGTATTATAACCCATAGTGACTCATGTACACATTATTATGCTCCATAGTGGCCCCTGCACACACTATTATGCCCCATAGTGGCCCCTGCACACAGTATTATGCCCCATAGTGGCCCCTGCACACAGTATTATGCCCCATAGAGGCCCCTGCACACAGTATTATGTCCCATAGTGTCCCCTGCACACAGTATTATCCGCCATAGTGGCCCTTCACACAGTATTATGTCCCATAGTGGCCCCTGCACATAGTATTATGCTCCATTGTGGCTCCTGCACACAGTATTATGCCCCATAATGGCCCCTGCACACAGTATTATGCTCCATTGTGGCCCCTGCACACAGTATTATCCACCATAGTGGCCCCTGCACACAGTATTATGTCCCATAGTGGCCCCTGCACATAGTATTATGCTCCATTGTGGCCCCTGCACACAGTATTATCCCCCATAGTGGCCCCTGCACACAGTATTATGTCCCATAGTGGCCCCTGCACACAGTATTATGCCCCATAGTGGCCCCTGCACACAGTATTATGCCCCATAGTGGCCCCTGCACACAGTATTATGCCCCATAGTGGCCCATGTACACAGTATTATAACCCATAGTGACTCATGTACACATTATTATGCTCCATAGTGGCCCCTGCACACACTATTATGCCCCATAGTGGCCCCTGCACACAGTATTATGCCCCATAGTGGCCCCTGCACACAGTATTATGCCCCATAGAGGCTCCTGCACACAGTATTATGTCCCATAGTGTCCCCTGCACACAGTATTATCCGCCATAGTGGCCCCTGCACACAGTATTATGTCCCATAGTGGCCCCTGCACATAGTATTATACCCCATAGTGGCCCCTGCACACAGTATTATACCCCATAATGGCCCCTGCACACAGTATTATGTCCCATAGTGGCCCCTGCACATAGTATTATGCCCCATAGTGGCCCCTGCACACAGTATTATGCCCCATAGTGGACCCTGCACACAGTATTATGCCCCATAGTGGCCCCTGCACACAGTATTATGCCCCATAGTGGCCCCTGCACACAGTATTATGCCCCATAGTGGCCCCTGCACACAGTATTATGCCCCATAGTGGCCCCTGCACACAGTATTATGCTCCATTGTGGCCCCTGCACACAGTATTATGCCCCATAGTGGCCCCTGCACACAGTATTATGCCCCATAGTGTCCCCTGCACACAGTATTATGCTCCATTGTGGCCCCTGCACACAGTATTATGCTCCATTGTGGCCCCTGCACACAGTATTATCCCCCATAGTGGCCCCTGCACACAGTATTATGTCCCATAGTGGCCCCTGCACACAGTATTATGCCCCATAGTGGCCCCTGCACACAGTATTATCCCCCATAGTGGCCCCTGCACACAGTATTATGCCCCATAGTGGCCCCTGCACACAGTATTATGCCCCATAGTGTCCCCTGTACACAGTATTATGCTCCATTGTGGCCCCTGCACACAGTATTATGCTCCATTGTGGCCCCTGCACACAGTATTATCCCCCATAGTGGCCCCTGCACACAGTATTATGCTCCATTGTGGCCCCTGCACACAGTATTATGCTCCATTGTGGCCCCTGCACACAGTATTATGCCCCATAGTGGCCCCTACACACAGTGAACAATTATTATACTCGGGGGTCTTTTCAGACCCCAGAATATAATAAACGGAGTGCGAAGGGGAATACCAACATAAAAAAACACAGTTACTTACCTGTTCCTGGCTCTGCTGCAGTCCTCAGTGGTGTTGGCCATCTTCAATGATGTCCAGGATGTCACATGACCTGGGACGCAGGCCCTGGTTATGTGACATCAGGGATATCACAGAAATAGGTCTGAAACCTGTCTGGAGCCAGGAGAGGTAAGTAACACTGTTTTTTATGTTTTCTCACCTCTCCTGGGCCTCCGCTTATTATACTCAGGGGTCTGAAAACATGTCACGCCTACTCTGGTGGTAGGCAGGGGACAGGTGAGTATGTTTTTTTTTTTATTTTTTTTATTTTATACCTCCTGTTCACCACATGGGTTGCTTAAATTCCCGTTCATCCTCTTTAAAGGATTTATCCAGCTTTCTAATATTGATGGCCTGTCCTTAGGATAAGCCATCAATATTACATCTGTGGGGGTTCAACAGCCAGCACCTCTGCAGATCAGCTTTTCTAGGATAGTGCAGATACAGGTAATGCCAACAATTCACTTGCCATACAGGGTGCAGTGGTGGGTTTAGGCAGTGCAGTGGTGCACATCATATGGTGGGTGAGCAGCATGGCATTATTACTTGTAGCTGCACTGTCTCAGTAAAGCTGATCTGCTGGGGTCCTGTCAGTGGGCTCCTAGAAACAAATCCACTGAAGGGCCCTAGACATCCCAGTCCGATACTGCCTGGGCTGCATTTATGCTGAACAAGATCACATTGGACTTGTAGAATCACAACGCCTCTCCATACGACAGGGCAAAGGCTCTGCAGAGGAGTATTGCTGAGTTCTGTGAGTGCAGTGCAGAGTCGGCTCTAAAGACTCATTTTAAATTTTCATGTATTTACTTGATAAATACATGAATCCCACCAACATCAAGAAGACGAGCCAATTCGTAAATGCCCCGATTCCTATAACTCGACAGGAGTAACATGAGCCCCTGATGATGTGACAGTGGGACATCTTCTGGTTTACGTCACCTCTGAATCTTCTCCTGTTTGGATTGTCTGGACCTATACAGATCTTATGAGATTTATTATCGTAGATGGGAACATCTGACAATATCTCAGCCACTAGTACAACTTTATAAGGTACCTGAGGATTGTATTTCACATTTGCTTAATTTTGGCATCAAAAGTGAATATAAGTCACATCACGGAAAGTTGTTAATGAAAAGTCAAAAGTTTTATGATAATTTACTTGTAAATCTCAGATTTTTATTGAACAGTGTGGAAACTGAGCACCAAGTATTTAGGTTCTGTATATGGTAAGAACATTCATCTCTATAGCTGTTTTGGTTGCAGAGATCCTATTAAGAGAGTCTCTGGAGGACCTGCCAACCTGTGCATTACATAGACAACCTATTGTATTTACAGGACGACGTGTAATGTTTAATTCCACCTTAAGTGGCCGCTGTTAGACAACTGAACACTTCCTGCTAGCTCCTCTTGTAGAATAAGGCTGATTGCTGAAGATCAGAGCAGCAGAATTTACTGGGATCAGCTTATTTTTGGGGTCTCTTATAGTGCTTGGGCCCATGCACACAAATATAATTTTGGTCTGTTACCGTTCCTTTTTCTTAAAGGGGCTCTATCAGCAAAATCATGCTGATAGAGACCCACATATGCGTGAATAGCCTTTAAAAAGGCTATTCAGGCACCGTAAATGTTATATTAAACTACCCCCCAGTTTTAAAATAATACCCTAAAAAAGAATGTGATCTACTTACACATCGTGCACGATGGGCGGGCATTCAGGGTCCGCCGTCTTCTTCACCCACGCCTCCTCTTCCTCAGATGTCCTCGGGTCCCGTCTTCCTCCAGCGCTCGCAAATTGACATTGATAAAAAAAAATGGCCTGGGCGTATGCACAGTAGCATGCGGCTTCTACTACGGCTACTGCGCATGCGCCCAGGCCATTTTTTTTTTATCAATGTCAGTTCGCAAGCGCCGGAGGAAGACGGGACCCGAGGACATCGGAAGAAGAGGAGGCGTGGATGAAGAAGACGGCGGACCCTGAATGCCCGCCCATCGTGCACAATGCGTAAGTAGATCATTCTTTTTTAGGATATTATTTTAAAACTGGAGGGTAGTTTAATATAACATTTATGGTGCCTGAATAGCCTTTTGAAAGGCTATACACGCATATGTGGGGCTCTATCAGCATGATTTTGCTGATAGAGCCCTTTTAATGGATAACACTGTGACCCTTTCTTTGCTGTGTCCCCATACACACGCTCATGTTTTTCACAGAAGAAGGGTAAGGAACCAAGGGTCCACTGAGGAAGAACCACAGTCACTGGTGTGTGCAGGAAAGAGATGAACCGGGATCCAGATAAATACGATTTATTGAATGGATTAAAATACAGCATACAGAACGACGCGTTTCGCGCCTAAAACTGGCTCTTTCTCAAGTGCAAAAAATGAGAGCAGGTCTTGTCAGGTCAGACGCTGTTTTTCACAGGTCCATGGATGCGGGGGATCATGAGCTCAAATGGAAAGCTTAGCACAGGCCTTATGTCCGCTATGCAGTCTAGACCCATCCACCGAAATGTATGGGTCCACCCAAAACATGAACAGCAAATGGATGTGCTGTCTGTTCCCTCTTCTCAAAAACCCATACATGTACACTTTCATGAATATTGTTTTCCAATTCCACCTCGTTCTGATTTTTTTTCCAGGTTCCCAGTATATTGAAGAGGATATTGAATGGGACCATTACAAAGTACAATTTCTCCCACAAACAATAAGCCATGATGTGAACCAAAAAAACAAAAAACAAACTATGGCTATTGGAAGGTGGATAGGATTTAGGGTTAGACCATTCTGCAAAACAAATACTCTTTACTTCCTGATAGATTGTATGCATTTGGTACCATCACTCCTCTGGCAATGTTGAGTTTGTTAGGCCCCGTTCATATGGGGCAAGAGGGGGCGGATTATGATGCTGAATTCACATCATAATGTAGGTGCCCCCCAGGGCTCCGTCCTAGGACCCCTCCTGTTCTCCATCTATACCCTTGGCCTGGGCCAACTCATAGAATCTCATGGCTTTCAGTACCATTGCTATGCCGACGACACCCAAATATATATCTCTGGACCAGACATTACCTCCCTGCTGGCCGGAATTCCAGATTGTTTAGCGTCCGTAGCCTCCTTCCTCTCCTCCCACTTTCTCAAACTCAACATGGAGAAAACAGAGTTTATCATCTTCAGCCCATCCTGTATGGCCCCACCACCTGACCCATCTATCAAAGTTAATGGAACCACAATTACCCCTGTCCCACAGGCCCGATGCCTTGGGGTAACCCTGGACTCCGACTTATCCTTCAAACCACATATTCAAACCCTCAACACCTCTTGTCGCCTCCAGCTCAAGAACATCCACCGAATCCACTCCTTCCTCACCCCAGAAACTACCAAGATGCTCGTCCAGGCCCTCATAATCTCCCGCCTAGACTACTGCAACACCCTTCTCCATGGACTCCCAGCTAGCACCCTCGCCCCCCTCCAGTCCACCCTAAACTGCGCTGCTCGCTTAATCCACCTCACCCCCCGATCCTCATCGGCTGCTCCCCTCTGCCAGTCCCTCCACTGGCTACCCATAGCCCAGCGAATTGAGTTCAAGCTACTAACACTAACATACAAAGCCATCCATACCCTGTCCCCTCCATATATCTCTGACCTCATCTCCCGCTACCGGCCCACACGTAACCTCAGATCCTCCAATGACCTCCTACTCCGCTCTGCCCTCATCCGCTCCTCACACAACCGTCTCCAAGACTTCTCCAGTGCACCCCCCTTACCACAACACATAAGACTGACCCCCACAATCACAGGATTCAAGAAGGCGCTGAAGAATCATCTATTCAGGAAGGCCTACAACCTCCAATAACACTATCACCGCTCCACCATCTGTACAGTCTCCCCCTCTCCGTCTGTCTCTACCCCTTCCCCCATAGATTGTAAGCCCTCGTGGGCAGGGCCCTCTACCCCACTGTGCCAGCCGATCACTGTTAGTATGATATGTACCTGTATATTTTGTGTATTGTATGTAACCCCCAAATGTAAAGCACCATGGAATTAATGGTGCTATATAAATAAACAATAATAATCATAATCCGCCCTCTCACAATGGAGGTCTATGTCTACTTTTTTCCGTGAGCGGCAACATGCTCAAGAAACGAACTGTCCTTTCTTGAGACGGACTCCGTGGCTGAATCAGCCCCAGCACCCGCCTCGTGGCAGCCCTTTCATTTGAGCCTAATCCGGAGAGCCAAAATCCGCCAATCCGCTCCCCGTGTGAGCAGGGCCTTATGCTATAATGTCTGCTAGACTGTAATTCACAACACAACCACCGGGTGTCTTCACATAGACACATATAGCGTATCATTTTGTGACACAATACTGAATATGTGTTGAAATCACGTTATCTTGAAAAGCTTTTCATCTTGTGACCAACATATCAGGACATGTCCAACCATGAGTACAGGTAAGGAAGGAAACATCTGTATTGTTCCTTGCACTTTATCTATAGACAATGCTGTAGCACTCTTATGTTTTACTACTGGCTGGATATGAATGAAACGAATGGCTTGGTCCTTTAATACTGTCCCCGCATCTTATGGTAATAGCGTATCTGACTAGGGGCAGAGTACAAATTACAGGCAGTAACTTACCATTATACAGTCTGTTCTTTGCTGATGAACTGGAAATTCTGCATATTATGTAAAAAAAATTTCATTTGATGGTTATAATGTGAAAATGAGTCTCCAACAATATCCAGATCTAGTCGGTAAGCTATTTAATTTCAGATAGACTTAATATTCCCCCCAGAGGCCATTATCATAAAAGAGTTATAAAAGGCCATAAAACAATTTCAATACGGCCTGAAGTAGAATTTTATTCTATTATGCAAGAGTAGATTAAAAAACATATTTTGGTCGCTGGGAAGAATGGCCTATTAGCCGGAGTAATGAAGGTTCTTATGTATTGTTACAAAAAAGATCAGACAGTTGTGAATTACGGATTAGTGACATACCCATAGACCGCTCTAATGTATCTCCGCCTGCCTCTATATACAGATACAGCTGTTTGTAATAAATACAGATGTCTTTCACGTGCTGCTTCTTTTCTCCTCCATTGCAACCAGGCTTTATCAGTATAACTGCAGCTGCATCTCCCCCCTCCCACCTCAAATACTAATATTCACTGCATGCCACCCAACTGTACTGAATTCAGTGGGACAATCCCAGATTTTGAGTAATGTCTCACTGTCCCAGCCGGTGGACTGTATGCCTTGGCCTAAATCAAATGAGCCGTCCACTGTATCACCATTGACTCATCTACAGTGGTAGCTTGGAAGCACGCAGGGGCCACGTAGTGACTAGAGGTGGGCAACTGGTTTATAATAAAGTGGATGTGACCTGAAGATTGCAAAGTATTAGTTTTTTGGGATTTGTTTTGGATAAACTAAAATGGCTTTCACCCCTTGCATTATGGTAAATTATTATACTCTGGGGTCTCTTCAGAACTCAGAGTATAAAAGGTGTAGTCCCAGGGGAGGTGACAAAAATATACTCACCTTCCGTCACCTCTTTTAGGCCCTCAATGCCGCATTCGGCACTATATCTCTATCCTGTGACATCATGCACACGGGGTCAGCCATAATTGGGCCACGGTGGTGACATACAGTGTTGGCCAAAAGTATTGGCCCCCCTGCAATTCTGTCAGATAATACTCGTGTTCTTCCAGAAAATGATTACAAGCACAAACTCTTTGGTAAGATCTTCATTTATTTTGCTTGCAATGAAAAAAACACAAAAGAGAATGAAAAAAAGGTCAAATCATTGATCATTTTACACAAAACTCCAAAAATGGGCCGGACAGAAGTATTGGCGCCCTCAGCCTAATACTTGGTAGCACAACCTTTAGACACAATAACTGCGCACAACCGCTTCCGGTAACCAGCAATGAGTTTCTTACAAGGCTCTGCTGGAATTTTAGACCATTCTTCTTTGGCAAACTGCTCCAGGTCCCCCCTGAGATGTGAAGGGGGCCTTCTCCAAACTGCCACCAAGAGATCTCTCCCCCTCCCCCACAGGTGTTCTATGGGATTCAGGGCTGGACTCATTGCTGCCACTTTACAAGTCTCCAGGGCTTTCTCTCACCACCATTTTCTAGTGCTGACCTGAAGTGTGTTTTGGGTCATTGTCCTGCTGGAAGACCCCTGACCTCTGAGGGAGACCCAGCTTTCTCACACTGGGCCCTACATTATGCTGCACAATGTGTTGGTCGTCTTCAGACTTCATAATGCCATGCACACGGTCAAGCAGTCCAGTGCCAGAGGCAGCAAAGCAACCCCAAAACATCAGGGAACCTCCGCCATGTCTGACTGTAGGGGGCGTCTTCTTTTCTTTGAAGGCCTCTCTTTTTTTTCCTGTAAACTCTATGTTGATGCCTTTTCCTACTTTTGTCTCACTCCAGCCTGGCTTTTTTCTGTCTCTGGGTAAGAAGTGGGGTCTTCCTGGGTCTCCTACCATACAGTCCCTTTTCATTCAGACGCTGACGCTGGATAGTACGGGGTGACACTGTTGTACCCTCGGACTGCAGGGCAGCTTGTACTTGTTTGGACGTTAGTCGAGGTTCTTTATCCACCATCCGCACAATCTTGCGTTGAAATCTCTCGTCAATTTTTCTTTTTCGTCCACATCTAGGGAGGTTAGCCACAGTGCCATGGGCTTTACACTTCTTGATGACACTGCGCACGGTAGACACAGGAACATTCAGGTCTTTGGAGATGGACTTGTAGCCTTCAGATTGCTCATGCTTCCTCACAATTTTGCTTCTCAAGTCCTCAGATAGTTCTTTGGTCTTCTTTCTTTTCTCCATGCTCAATGTGGTACACACAAGGACACAGGACAGAGGTTGAGTCAACTTTAATCCATTTCAACTGGCTGCAAGTGTGATTTAGTTATTGCCACCACCTGTTAGGTGCCTCAGGTAAGTAACAGGTGCTGTTAATTACACAACTTAGAGAAGCATCACATGATTTTTCAAACAGTGCCAATACTTTTGTCCACCCCCTTTTTTATGTTTGGTGTGGAATTCTATCCAATTTGGCTTTTTGACAATTCTTTTTGTGGTTTTCCATTGAAGATAAATTAAATGAAGATAATAATACCAAAGAATTTGTGATTGCAATCATTATCTGGAAGAAACTGAGTATTATCTGACAGAATTTTGGCCAACACTGTACATGTAGTGTAGTCTCCTGATAACCAGCCATGATGTCCTTACTTTTGGCCAACACTGTAGGTGCGCTGATGTGTGATCCAACCACAGGCTTTAGCGGTGACCCATGGTGCATAACAGGACAGGAGGGCGTAAGATGTCATCGAGGAGGCCCAAAAGCGGAAATGGAAGGTGAATATAAATGTTATTTTATTTTTGTAACCTTCCCTGGGTCTCCAACTATTGTACTCTGGGGACTGAAGAGACCAGAGTACAAAAATTTCACTTCCAGTTCTATCCAAACAAGACCAGACCAAAACGAAGGGGAGGATCGCACCATATCTTCCAATCTGGCCTGGTCATAGGATCACCAAGGATTCAGGATTGTTAGGGTTAAACCTACATCCGTCACATATAGATGTTCATTCCGAAGACACTAGATGGCGCCCTTGCTTACAAATTACGCCCATAGCCAACAACGGGCAGTGACATTTCTATTTTCCTAGTTTTTCGGATCATATATAGGATAAGGTATCGCCGCTTATCTCTGTATAATCATCCCAATGTGAGGCTTATTCATACACTTACATTTCCATGAATTGCATATTATAGCGATATTATTATATTGACGGTAAGGAGAGATTTTTGCTCGGTTTATTCAATAAAGCTTTAATAACTCAATTTTTACAAAAAAAAATACAACTTTGTGTTCTGTACATTGAGCTTGTATGTATAAGATCCATCTTTGCGCTATGTATACAGTAGTATTTGCAGTTTGTAGGTATCTTACAATGATCGGTTATCATACCCTATGTAGATAATGTATATGGCTTTGTCTAGATAAGCATCAATATAACTTGGGGGGGGGGGGCACTATATAATTGGTAAGACTATAATTATCCTACATGATGGATGTCATCACATTCCCGCTGTCTCGTAGACATAATATGATCTAGTCAATGGTGGTTACAATTACGTAAAATAGATATGGTACGGTACGTGTGTACGAGCTGATATACATGATCTTTGGAGAGAAAGCCTTTGAGGATGGGTAAGAGAGTAGATAACGCAGCGCCAATTCAATAACGTTGCCTATACACCTGCACGCTGGTAAAGTGAAGTAGCAGACGCCTCAGGCGGCAACTAATCTCCCTTCAACTTCTGCTGCCGAGGGAGAGTTGTCCCATCTCCATACGCAATAGATATTCGGCCGTTCATCTCGAAATTGACGGGATATACTGACATCTAATCTGTATAGCTAAGACTCCGGACTAAGGTTCCAAGGATCATCTCAACCAACGTAGGACCTACCTGGCCAAAGCAAAAATTTCAGACTTTTTGTGGTCATAGGGTGGACGTATTGGTCTGTTTTCAAGAGACGTCAAAACTGATCAACCTAATGATGGCCCTTAGATACAGACCCACTGGGGGAGATTTCTCAAGACCTGTGGATTCCATGTTAGTCTTGCTCTTGCTGACTCTCCATATTACCAGCTGTCCATGGTTGGCCATTCTTTTCTTTAAACCTGACAACCTAGTCACCATCTAAACTAGGTAGGAGCAAGACCATATGAGTAAGAGTAGGACCAGATTAATAGTCCTCAGGGGATGGTACCATCTATAGGATTCTAGTCACCATCATCTAACATAGATGTATGGTCGGAGCTGGACCATACCAGTAGGAATAGGACCAGATCAATGGTTTTATAAGATGGTACCATCTATAGGATTCTAGTCACCACTATCTAAGCTAAATGTATGATAGGAGCCGGACCATATGAGTAAGAGTAGGACCAGATTAATAGTCCTCAGGAGATGGTACCATCTATAGGATTCTAGTCATCGTCATCTAACATAGATGTATAGTCAGAGAAGGACCATACCAGTAGGAGTAGGACCAGATCAATGGTTTTATAAGATGGTGCCAGCTATAGGATTCTAATCACCATCTAAACTAGGTGTATGGTAGGAGCCGGACTGTACGAGTAAGAGTAGGACCAGATTAATAGTCCTCAGGAGATGGTACCATCTATAGGATTCTAGTCACCATCATCTAACATGGTATGGTCGGAGCAGGACCATACCAGTATGAGTAGGACCAGATCAATGGTTTTATAAGATGGTACCAGCTATAGGATGCTAGTCACCACTATCTAACCTAAATGTATGGTAGGAGCCGGACCATATGAGTAAGAGTAGGAGAAGATTAATGGTCCTCATGAGATGCCACCAGCTATAGGATTCTAGTCGCCACCATGGAGCAGGACCATACGATCAAGATTACGACCAGATCAATGGTCCCCATGACATGGCACCATCTATAGGATTCTTGCACCTCATCCTAGCCTTGCTACTGCTATCTTCTCCCTAAGTTGACTTTTTGGGGATTCCTATAGCTGTGGAGACTGTGAGCAGGTCCATCATGGAGGAGTTTCTTCTGGAAGGACATGGGAAATAAACAATGGTCTTGCCACTCAATAAGGCAAAATGTACACTACTGATTGAACAGCACACGGATGATATCCGTGCCGTTCCGCCCATGCCTCTGTGGTCCCATTCATTGAGTCCATTGGGCACGGTCTGCAAAACGGAAAGGAATAGGACCTATCCTGAGTTTTACTAAAAACTCACAGTCCCATACAACGGACCGTGAAAATACACTGAATACAATGAATAGGCCAAGGCTAGCACACTGACTGTACATGAGGCCTAACTCCGTAAAAAGAGAAGAGCGACTTGTTGCAGAAGACAATGAGGTGAGCTTGGGTCCATCCCAAAGATGAGGTTCTCCATCAGAAGACAGGTCAGTATGGTGAGCTAAGGCAGCGAATATGCCAGGAGGAGCGTTGCCAGGCCTATTGTCCCACTATGATCTTTTGGGGTCCATAGATAATCTTTCTCCAAGTTTTCGAATAAGTTCTGCAAGATCCTCGGTGTTGTGAGTCTTTTCTTCGAGGAGCTCATAGCGGAGACTTGAAATATCTTGTTTTATTTCCTTGAGCTCACCTGTAAAAAAACAATGACGTGAGTTCTGTCTTCTGCCGATACAGACCATGATACGTACACAGGTCAGCCATAATATTATAACCATGTAGAACTCCCTCGTCTTGGTCTCATCTGGTGGACTCCACAAGACCTCTGAAGGTGCCCTGTAGTATCTCACCCCAAGACGCTGTCAATGGATCCTTTAATGGGGTTTTTCCAGTCTAAATAATTGATGACCTATCCTACAGACAGGTCATCAATTAAAGCTTGGCAAAGATGAGGGGAAGAAGTTGTCATGGTGCTCAGGGCCGGATGGAGAAATAAAAAGAAAAGTCAACAACTCCACTGAGAGATGCCGCCATCTGTAAATCATTGGTTCTAACTTTTTTGGTCTTGGGTAGGATTGGTGTCTACCACTTTAGTATATGGTCACTGTATGGCGTTACTTTGTATGGCGGCTTTTATTTAGCACCAGTATGGTGGTATTATTTTATCACTATATGGTGGCAATCCATGGTCAAGATCTGGGGTACATATTTTTAGGGGAACATATATCTTTTTAGACTATTACAACACCACTGGGCACAGACATCCAAGCAACACCTTCCACTAAATATTATGTCCAACCATAATCTGGCCCTGGTTATGTCCAATCCGATAACCAGTTTGATTCAGATCAAACTGGATTTGGCCAAAATTTACCAAACGTTTTGGTTAGAGTCCGTCACTGTCATACTCTGGGGTCTCTGCTTCCGAGTTCTTCCTGACGTCACGCACCCCAGGGTCACCATTGGGTCAAAGTATCATGACAATGGCGTGCACCAAGTGACCACCATAGGGGTGCATGATGTCAGCCAGAGGCCTGGAGGAGGACACCAAGGCACTGTCAGAGGCGACCATGATGCCAACTTACCTTCATTGACTTCATCGCTCTCCTTGTCGACCTGAGCTTTCAGCACGTATCGTTTGATAAGACGCTTCATTATTTTCTGTAAGGAAGAAAAAATCTTAATAAAATTTATGCAAACCGTAATAAGAAACGCAAAACCAGTCCTTAGCCAGCAGCCTTGTGCGCTACAGCCCCCATTCCTCCATCATTGCAGGGGATGAATGACTTCTTGAAGGCCTTGTGTTTGCATAGAGCAAAAACCAATCTGAAGGAGCAGCGCTGCAGTGTAAAGCATCTCTGAATCTACAAAGGCTCAAACACAGTATAATAGGAGCAGACAACTTACCTGATACCTGGTGGGTGGGTGACTTATGTTGTTTAGGTTTCCATCCTCAGAACTTCGTATACTCGAGTGTTTACTGTGACCAAGCTGCAATTTAATGAAACCCATATACTATTAATATTATTGCATAGAATACACAATACATAAGGTGAATCATACAGCATGGACCATTATGTCTAATACCAGGCCCGTAGCTATCGGGGGTAGAGGTCACAGTCACATCTGGGGCCTGGAGGAGGAAGAGAAGGAACTGTCAGTCCAATGAATACCCATCGCCATGATGGACAGGACTCATGGCTGCTGCTTCAGACTACGCCTGGTGTAGTCAGATACTTCCTCCCTTCCACCACTAGGTGGCAGTCACACACCGCTGCTGACTTATATACCGTCCATTCCCATTCAGCCTCTTGATAAATGACAATAATGAAGATTATTAATTTATTCAATCACTTTGCCTGTCTGCAGAATAATATTATCAGTAATTACTGTCCGCGACATTATCCAATCCTCCACAATGGTCTGTATCTGGAATACGCCAATGCTAAATAACTACGTCAGTCCTCATTAATACAAACCACTTACATACACATGAATAGTCATATATCCGAGTAACATGTTACATCATATACATGTACACTATACACTCATTCACAAAAAAATAACCCACCCAGAGAGAGAATGCAGATACGTCTCTGGCAGAAATGTAAATCACTACAGCTGTGGTCTGGTTAGATACTGCGGCTTGCCACAAGAGGGCGTGAAAGTGATTCCCAGCTGTCCTATAAAAAGGCTCTCAGAGGCTACTTTTGGGTAGTGTACCTTATAATGAGAGAGGCTCTTGGAGGCTACTTTTGGATAGTGTACATTATAATGAGAGATGGTTGAGTTGGACATTCCTCTACAACACACTTGAAGACTTTTTGGGAACAGACAGACAGAACAGGCTCTGGACGGCTCAGACCACCAGTAGAGGATCATTTGATCTGACAAGTGTGAGCTGCTCCCAGTTTCCTTCTCCACCATTCTGACACAGGGGGCGCCTTCATTACACAACCTTTCTTTATTAATGAATTCAATTTGAGCTCAGGATACGGTAATTGTTGGATTCAAGTATGGAGACCTCCTGGCGAGCGGTTCAATCCTTCCTCTCCTGTGAAGTGACATATTGCCCCAACTACTGGTGAGATGATAGGTGAACCCGTCACCTATAAGGAGACAGTCGGTCACCCCCAATAGTGATATAAGGGAGACTAACAGCTTATGGCCCGGGCGTCACATCCTGTGGCTGTATGTGTCGCCTCTCATGGCAGGGTGAACAACTGGTATTTTTCAGCAGGATAATGCTCGCCCACACATAGTAAGAGTCTACCAGGAATGCTCGCACCAGATTGCAGCATTTCCTTGGAACCAGCTGGAACGCCATATTCGGCAACCTACAAGTAGGATGGATCTACAGCCCCAGCGGCAACATCTGTGGGCAAATGTATCACCAGATACCACAAAGAACTTGTATACCTCCATGTCCAAATGTATCACATCTTGTATCCAGGTTAGAGGTGACCCAAAGGGGTACTAGAGCCTCTGCCCAATTGTACAGGTTTCCCCAGTAACCTTTCCTTTATCACTTACATATATCTTATATATTACATATATACATTATTACAGTCACACAGAGCGTGTCATTCCATTCCAACAACTACTTCTTGGTGCAATATTCTTACGGGGGCGTTGCATGCAGGGTTTTTCTGTCCGCTTGAGAAGTCGGACATCTTCACTTGTGGACAGGGAACGGACGGGCATGGAGTGCAAAAGAACGCACCCGATGCCCATTGAAATGAATGACAGGTGTCACGGACACAACTAGTGTCCGCTCCTAATGTCCGTGACAGATTTTGAGCGGACACTAGGAGCGGACACTACCTGTCGGACACAGACGGTAGTGTGAACACTTAGTGCACTTTTCTCACCCAACTTTGCAGGAAATTACACCTGGTTCCATTGATCTAAATGGGTGCACGTTGCAATCCTTGCACGGTGAGTGGTCAAGGTGATGCCGCGCAGGGGAAAAATTGTGCAGGTCAGACTACTGGTTATAATATAGTGCAGATATAGCCTAATGATACGCCATTGCTTTAAAAATTAGTAACACTCCTTCTGGCAGAAATGGAAGCTAGTGTCCATTTCCAGATGTCTCCTTAGATATAGCGGTAGACGCTTGTTATATTTCCGACCACTAGGTGGAGGTCACACATCACTTTATATACTGCACTGAGTATATTAGTGTGCACTGGACCTCATCGACGTTTGTGTTGTATTCAGCGCCATTTAGATGGGTGTTCGGATTTATTGCCCCTTACCAGTGAGCGTGCCGTCATATATCACAAGGCACGAGTGATCACAGCAGCAATGCAGGACATAATAGAGAACATATTGTATGTATACATTACATTACGTTACTATGCTTTATTTAGGGCCTATTAGCCAAGCAGGTGGTAACACTGCATGACATAAAGTACATAGAGACCCCGCCCCAGAGGAACCACAGTGTTACCACCTACTTGGCTAATAGGCCGTAATTTACATCAATAATAACCGGGCTTATATCTTTGGAATAGCTGAATGGATTTGGATAAATAAAATGCCAAAATGCACCGATCTGAATAGGCTTTTCAGACTTGGTGACAGGTCCTCTTTAGGATACACATTTGTCACGGATTTGTGGGAGGATTCCACTCTGAATCTGCTTCTCATCGCAGCGGGACGCTAAAATCTTCAGAATTCATTTTCATTTTCCACCATGTGAACATACCCGTAAAATCAGACAGGCTGAAATATCTAATGGCCCGAATTTACAGCATCACAGATCCCTACAAAGCTGCTGGTTCGGTTCAATGAATTTGTGGCCATAACACAGATGCTAAAATGCGGACACGGTCGTTTGAGCCTTAGTTGTCATAAAATACATGGCATGTCACTACATTTTCTGTATTTGGATGAACCACTAATTTTTGATTCTTACTTTAACCCCTTCCCAACATCAAGTTTGAAAAATATTTTTCAAAATATATAAAAATTTAAATCAGGCCCATTTCCCTATATCATATATTAGGCATTCCCATGTCCGAAAACACCCTTACTATAAAATATAAGAATAACTAGCTATAACCCGCAACTTCGTCGGCGCCCCCCTTGCGCAAACCATCTGCAGCGCGGCCCGTGGGCCCCAACACCCCTCTACTTGCGGCCAGCGCGGTCCCTCCCACAGAACGGTGGGCTGGGACCCAACGGCCACGCTGCTGCGCTTGGGGCCTTCTCCTTTTCCCCCACCCGCACCCCCGGACCTCCCCTTACCCCTCATCCGCGTCCCCAGCCCCCTTCTCCCCCTTACCCACCTGTGACCCCGGTTACCTTCTCCCCCCCTGTTCCCATGTTCAATTGGGGCCCCCCTACTTACCTTCTGCCCTCTGGTCCTAATCCCCCCCCCATAACCCCCAACATCTCCTTCAAACCTTCTCCTTTACCACACAGTGAACACTGTAAAGATAAATCCCATATGAAGCGCTGCCGTTTTTTTTTTTGGGGGGGGGGGGGTCGGAATTCCACCCCGATCTGAATTTTTGCCAGATTCCCTATTTTCGCAGTTTTGAAATTTTCTTTAAGGTATTAAAACACATTAAAAATATATAAATTTGGTATCACAGCAATCGTACTGACCCGTAGACTATAGCTAATGTGACATTTGTTCTATATATTGAACGCTGTAAAAATAAAACCTGAAAGAAAATTACGCAATATTGTGATTTTTTTTTCTAATTTCACCCCAATCTGAATTTTTTCTAGCTTCCCAGTACATTGTACGGAATATTAAATGGTACCATTAGAATGTACAAATTGTTCCACAAAAAATAAGCTCTGTCTATAAAGGTAAAAATAAAGTTATGGGTTCTGGAAGGCCCGAGAGTCCAAAAACCAAAAATGTAAAAATGATAAATGGCATGGTGGGGAAGGGGTTAATGGGGTATTCCCAACTGGCTTGTTCAGCAACCTGCATGCTGTGTGCTCTCTTCACTTTCTGGTTTTCTCAGTACATTGGTGGGCGGGGTTTCACTTGCTGTCTCCCAGGCAAAGCTCTGCTATCTCTCTTCATAGCAGTACATGTTTGCAGTCAGTAATGAGGGATTGGTTGTACATACATTAGCACAATATCACTGGAAGATGCACAATATGAAGCTGATGTAGCAGAGCTGGATTTGATTGTGTAAGCCGATGGCTGGTCAGGTAATGGAGAATGGTACATCTCACTCAGACTACTAAGGTGGGTGAGATGAGAAAACTCCAGAAAGAATATTTCTCAGCAGATAACTATTGTCTGCTGAGGGTTATTTCAAAGTTCCGGTTACTGGGCTGGATTTTTAGGAATGACAGATAGGATTGGTAGTGGGACCTGTCATTCCACCCCCCTCCAGTCCACACTTTGGGGATGTTCCGGCAGCGACTCAGCTGCAGAGAGTCTCCTCGTCAAGGAGGCTTAAGAAGCCAGCTCCAGCAACAACACTTTGGCAGAGCTTGGCTGGAGTGCCAAACAGCGAGGTTCATTTTTTTTGGAGCTGTGTCCTGAATTATTCAACTGGCTTTTGATTTCTGTGATTCTAGGTGAGGTAACCTATTCTGTGTTTAGTTAGAGCCTAGACGGACATGTATTTATTTTCGTATTGTTTCCTTTTGTTGCTACACTACCTTTTTTGAGTGACAATAAAACTCTATTGTTTTGGACTAAATAAACTGGACTTGTGTGTCTACGCCACCCCACCTAGCAACCCCAGACCCTGACAATTGCAATAAACTCAGTTTTAGGTCTGTGTTTACATACAGAGGTAACAGACTCCTTATCAGCCAAATTCAATTAAACCCACTGATAACTAGAAGAGCCAGAGATAAACAGCTCAGAAACACAAGCACTCACCCCTCTCCTTCCCTATTTGAGAGCAGAAGCTCTGTTCCCTGTCGTCCTCAACAGCGGCACAATGTGGGGGTATTTCTGCCCCTGTGTGCTGGTAGGACAGGCGGATATTTAATTAGCCAATCAAATGCGTGGCAGGCCCTATAAGAGGGCACAAGAACCTCCCCTCTGCGTGTTTTTTTCTGTCCTGTGTGGACAGAGGACAGGTGGGAGGACTTGTGTCCTCTTTGAGAAGCTCAGCAGGATCACTCACCTCCTGAGCGGTTGTTTTCTTCTTGTCACCTTCTGTGCCCTGCGGGGAGAAGGTGCTTGTTAGCCATGTGTGGCTACCCCCCTCTATCCCCCCTGCCCCCCCTCTCCTCCGCTTCCCCTGCTCCTTGTGACTTACCTGACATTTTGGTGAGAGTCCGGGGACTCCGCATGCCGCCTCTGGTGGCCGCACGGACTGCCGGCGGGTGGAACCACACTGTTGTGTATCCTGTTCCCCGCCGGCCGCTGTAAGCGCGCACTTCCGGTTTCGCCGGAAGTATCATAGCGCCATGGCAACGGCCTGGCGCTGGCGGCCGCTCACTCAGGGAAGATTCAGGCCTTATTAAAGGCCGGAAAAGACGGGGAGATGTGGGGGTAAGTGCCCGTGTTAAGGGCCTCTTGGTGAGGGGGAACGTATATCTTTGCAGACCCCTGATTACAGGGTTAGTTGTCTGGGCAGGTTGCCTCACCTGCTTTGATTGTGGCTCCGCCCACTTCCAGCCGGCCAGAATTAAGAGGCTGGCTGGCCTGGTGTCAGAGACCTTCCTGCAGTATCTGCTGAAGGCGTGCGATTGTGGTGTTCATTGATCTTGAACTCTTTTCCAGTTTGCAAACTTTATTGGGAACCGGCTGTGATGGCCGAGTGGTTAAGGTTTTGGACTCGAAATCCAATGGGGTCTCCCCGCACAGGTTCAGATCCTGTTCACAGCGCCAGCCCGGCTAGCTCAGTCGGTAGAGCATGAGACTCTTAATCTCAAGGTCGTGGGTTCGAGTCGCACGTTGGGCGCCAAGTCACCTCGCTGTCCGGTCTACTGGACCTGGTAAGATTTACCCTTTTTTTAAAAGCTGGTATGATGTCATGGTGACAGTGTTGCATGGTCTATTATCTCTCTCTGTAGGATATGTCATCCTCTACTACCCCTCCTGGGGATGGTAGGAGGAAAACCTCTTCCAAGAGGAAACATCTTTCCTGCTTCGATTGCGACACACCGCTCCCTGATGGTAGGTAGCGGCTTGAAAGGTTGTGCCCTGCGGGGTACTACTGGTCCTATAACTTGCCTATTTTCAGGCTATGAGTGGGCCCGTTGTCGCGGGTGCAGAGGTCCTCCACCTGTGGAGCCCTCTCCCAGAGATATGATGGCCTGGGTCAAGGAGATGGTGAGTTTTGGGCATCGCTTGGGTAAATAGTTTTTCCCTTGCTTGTACTCTCCTTTTTGTTTTGCAGGATGATTCCCTCAAAGGGATCCATTGCACCTTGTCTCAGCTCACCAGGAGACCATGCTCTGAGCTCCGTTCCTCGTCTCTCCCCCCCCCCTTGTAACACCTGCGGGTGGCAAAGGATGATTCCTCCGAGGACGACTCAGTTATTCCAGCAGAACTGCGTTCCATTATGAACAAACGGGCAGGCTGCTGAAGTCCATCCGGTCTACAGTGGGCCGAGATGTTGACGGGGAAGCCTCCACGTCTGCCTCTGGGGGACATATTGCCTTCCATGCGGACGCCACGCTGACCGACCTTATGGTGAAAAGAGTTCATAGGGCTGCAGATTATTTGGCGGAATCCTCCTGCCATCAATTAAAAATCTCCGCCAAATCTATGGCGTTGTCTACTGCGGCCCGTAGACCCCTTTGGCTAAAGCCTTGGCGGGCAGATTTTGCGTCTAAAGCAGCACTCTGTGCTCTCCCCTTTGAGCCGGGAAGGGTGTCTGGCCAAAGCTTAGACGCCATTATGGAGGGATTAGCTGAAGGTAGGGGAAGGTCCCTACCTCAAGCATCCAGGGGCAGACGTGCTCCCTCTAGAGGCAGAGGTTCTTCCTCTAATTATAGACGCCCTTCCCAACAACGGCGTTTTAGATATCGCCCTAGGGGAGCTGGTCGTGGCGCTTCCAAGGAGGACACCAAGAGGAAGCCTGAGTTTTGACGTGGGGCAGCTCCCTGTGGCCCCCCTTCCTGGGAGGACGTCTTTCCTCCTTTTCCAGAGCATGGTTCACCCATATCCAAGACCCATGGGTGTTGAAGATCATACAACACGGGTATCACATCGACTTTCATCTTCCACCTCCAGATCGGTTCGTTTCCACCCAAACTCTTCCACCTTCTCAGCAGGCCAGTCTAGAAGCCTTGGTTGCCGAATATGTTACCAAGGGCGCCCTGGAGAAGGTACCAGCCTCAGACCTCGGTCTGGGAGTCTACTCCCCCGTCTTTCTGGTCCCCAAGTTCACCGGGGGCTGGAGGATGATAATAGATCTGAGGTACCTCAATCGGTTTATCAGGAAGAGGTCATTTCGAATGGAAACCGTGGATTCCGTGGCTGTGTTTCTTCAGCCAGGAGAGGTGATGGTTACCCTCGATTTGAGGGACGCCTATCTACATGTCCCCATTGCTCATTTCCACAGGAAGTTCCTCAGGATTGCCGTCGCTATGGCCGGCCACAGGGAGCACTATCAATTCACAGCTCTGCCATTCGGCATCACATCCGCCCCACTGGTATTCACCAAGGTGATTTCTCCGGTCGCCGCGGCCCTCAGACTTCAGGGTCTTTTCATCGTCCCTTATCTAGACGACTGGCTACTGAAAGCTCAGTCTCCTGCTGCCCTCCTCCAGCAGCTCAACCTTGCCATCAACTTCCTACAGGAGTTAGGATTATCAATTGGGAGAAGTCCGAAATCGTTCCATCCACCTGAAGAAAATTCCTCGGATTTATAGTGGATTCAGAAGCGATGCAGATCTTCCTCTCCAGTCCAAGGAAGGAAAGAATCCAAGCCAGTGCACGATTCCTATTGCGCACTTGGCAGGTAACCATCCGGACCGCCATGAGAGTCCTGGGCCTGATGTCATCCTCGGCCAGGGCGGTGCCTTGGACTTTATGGCATTTGCGTCCCCTGCAGATGGAAGTGTTGAGAACCTGGAACAGGTCTCCACGGGGATTGCACAAGAAGATCTGCCTTTCTCCCGCTACCCGTCTTTCCCTCAGATGGTGGATACACCTGAAAGACGGAAGGTCCACGGTCCCGACAGTGTGGACCCTGTTGACAACAGATGCATCCCAGTGGGGATGGGGAGCCCATTGTCAAGACAAAACTGTACAAGGACGATGGAGATGTCCGGAGCTGGGGTCATCCAATCTCAAGGAACTCAGAGCAGTGTACCTGGCCCTAGTACACTTTGCCCCAGAATTGAAAGGCAAGTCTGTCAAAAACCGGTCAGACAATATGACGGTGGTAGTCTATATAAACAAACAAGGGGGCACCAGGTCACCAACCTTGCTGAGAGAGACGAATCTCATATTTGCCTAGGCGGAGAAGAATCTGGTCCAGTTATCCGCTGTTCACATAAAGGGCTCCCTGAACATAGTAGCGGATCAGCTGAGTCAGGGTATTACCGTATCAGGAGAATGGTCTCTCAATCCAGACGTATTTCAACAGATCGTCCAGAGATGGGGTCTCCCGGAGGTCGATCTTATGGCTACCCGACTCAACGCCAAGGTGGGGACCTTCTGCTCTCTGTACCAGGAGGACAATCCCTTGGCGGTGGATGCCCTGTCCATCCCATGGAGGTTCAGGCTGTTTTACATATTCCCTCCAATTCCAATCATACCGAAGGTATTGATAAAAATAAGACAGGACCAAGCCTCGGGAATAGCCATAATCCCGTTCTGGCCAAAAAGGGCTTGGTTTGCTCAGCTCATACAAATGAGTCAGGGCATATATTGGAGGCTTCCCCCACTCCCAGACCTGGTAACCCAAGGAGAGCTGAGATGCCAGGATCTGAGGAGACTCAACCTGACAGCCTGGAGGTTGACCAGTCCCTATTGAGAAATAGAGGACTGTCACAAGCCGTCTTGAAGACCCTATCCAGCGCCAGAGCAGATTCGACTAACAGGAACTACCGTCGAATAGGTAACATCTTTAATGCCTGGTGTCTGCAGCATCAAGTGGACTCCACCGATCCCCCTACGGAGGCGATCCTGGACTTCCTTCAAGACGGACTAGACAGAGGTCTTGCTGCGGCCACACTCAAGGTACACGTAGCGGCCCTGTCCGCCTATCTGGGGAGGCGTTTGTCTCAGGATCCTTTAGTGAGCACCTTTATTAAAGGGGCAACTAGGCTGAGACCGGTGGTAAACACCCCTGTCCACCAATGGGACCTTATTCCGGTCCTGAACGCCCTATGTGGCCAGCCATTTGAACCTCTGGAAGAGGTCTCCCTCAAGTCGCTAACCGGCAAAATGGCGCTGCTATTGGCAGTCACACCTGCCAAACGCGTTAGTGAACTACAAGCTTTGTCCGCTGAAGAGCCATATACCACCTTTTTCTCTGACCATGTACAGCTTAGGTTCCTCCCTGGGTTTCGTCCCAAGGTGCCATCTGCTGTAAACAGGAACCAACTGATTTCCCTTCCAGTATTTTTTCCGTTCCCTTCTTCTGCTGAAGAAGAAAGATGGCACAAGCTGGATGTGGTTAGATGCCTGCAGATCTACTTGCAGCGCACTCGCCCCTTTAGGTGGACTGAAAACCTGTTGGTCAACTACACGGGGAAAAACAAGGGCGCCAAAGCCGCCAAAGCTACAATATCCCGGTGGGTTACCGAGACTATTAGAGTCGCCTATACCGCCCAAGGGCTGTCGGCTCCATCTTTCCTTCATGCCCATTCAACCAGGGCAGTGTCCACTTCACGGGCAGAAAGAAGTGCTTTGTCTGTGGACCAAATATATGCAGCTGCCTCTTGGGCATCTGAATCCACCTTCATTTGGCATTACCGCCTGAAGGACCAAGTGGCAGATTCCACTGCCTTTGCCCAGACCAGTTTAAGTTCGGTCATGGGTTTGTCCCACCCATCTTGGGGACCTGCTTGCTATATCCCCACATTGTGCCGCTGTTGAGGACGACAGGGAACGAGTGATTATGAAGATAATCTTGTTTCCCTTAGTCCTAACAGCGGCACAAGATTTCCCACCCTGGGAATCATATCTTATGTATAAAACTGTATATAAATGTAATGGAGGTATTTTTGTATTTACACGCAGAGGGGAGGTTCTTGTGCCCTCTTATAGGGCCTGCCACGCATTTGATTGGCTAATTAAATATCCGCCTGTCCTACCAGCACACAGGGGCAGAAATACCCCCACATTGTGCCGCTGTTAGGACTAAGGGAAACAAGATTATCTTCATAATCACTCGTTAGGGTTCATTCACACAAAGTAAACGCACGCTCATTTTGGAAAAATACATGTGTAAAGAATACACGTGTAAAAATCAGACTCCCATTGTCTTCAATGACATTTTTTACACGTGTATTCTTTACTTGTGTATTTTGCCAAAATGAGTGCGCGTTTACTTTGTGTGAATGGACCCTTACTTGTCTGTGGTAGAGACATAAAGAGCTCAAAAATACAAGCTCAGCTCCCCTCCCTCCCTGAGAGCAGGGAGCTAGTCACTTGTGGACTGAGGAGATAAGCTCATCACCAGGCCTGGAAACGCAGTGTAAACAATGAAGTAAATAAATTAAGATAGCAGCTAAACAAAGCAGTTTTGATAAAGCAATGCATTTAGGAAAAGTCTTAAATCCACATAAACTAGAAGTATAGATAGGATACTTGAGATGGCACTGTCTTTAGTGATAGCGGATGTACAACCTTGGTCTGCAGTCCTATGCAGTGGCGTAACTAGGAATGGCGGGGCTGACTGACGCAAAAGACCTCAACCAACCGACCCCCCCTGCATTTCTGTGCACACTATTATGCCCTATAGCGGCCCCTGCACACAGTATTATACCCCATAGTGGCCCCTGTTCACAGTGTTATGCCCTATAGTGGCTACTGCACACAGTATTATGCCCCATATTGGCCCCTGTTCACAGTATTATACCCCATAGTGGCCCCTGCACACAGTATTATCCCCCATAGTGGCCCCTGCACACAGTATTATACCCCATAGTGGCCCCTGCACACAGTATTATGACCCATAGTGGCCCCTGCACACGGTATTATGACCCATAGTGGCCCTTGCACACGGTATTATACCCCATAGTGGCCCCTGCACACAGTATTATACCCCACAGTGGCCCCTGCACACAGTATTATACCCCATAGTGGCCCCTGCACACAGTATTATACCCCACAGTGGCCCCTGCACACAGTATTATCCCCCATAGTGGCCCCTGCACACAGTATTATGCCCTATAGTGGCCCCTGCACACAGTATTATACCCCATAGTGGCCCCTGCACACAGTATTATACCCCACAGTGGCCCCTGCACACAGTATTATACCCCATAGTGGCCCCTGCACACAGTATTATACCCCATAGTGGCCCCTGCACACAGTATTATACCCCATAGTGGCCCCTGCACATAGTATTATGCCCCATTGTGGACACCCAAAAACAATTATTATACGCAGCGGTAGCAGCTGTCGCCAGGCCCCCTAATGTCCCGGGCCCCGTGGCAGCCGATACCGTAGTTACATCCCTGGTCCTATATAAAACTGCAGGTATCATATTATACGGACGCTTGAGCTCTTTACACCACCCTGAGGTCACTCCTTAGGATATTATATAACTCTATGGAGACAGACAATGGTGACAGATTCTCCGCAAATCATTTCCATTGATGTATTTACCAAGCCAAATGAAATCACTTCTAGCCCTGAGATTCGGCTGTGATGTGCACCATAGACGGAGCCTCCTTTGTTGTGTAATTTACGGTATTATAATACTCATCTTTTCACGCACCGCTGCAGCTTCATCCTAATCAGCTCTCAGGCAGCTGTCACATACAAGTCCCACTATGTGCACCGAGCGCGGACGCCGCTAATAAACCTGACCGTCAGCTGAATACCTATGTGCACAGCGCTCTCATCTCCCATGCAGAAAGCAATTTGTACTTGGCTTCAGATATGTAGTTAAATATTTACATTGCCGTCATTGTGCTTCGGGCTCTTTGTGTAGCCACAATATTCATTTATTCATAATCTGGTTTTTATATGACCACCACGGCTTTTTATGACTTCCTTTGTTGCCTCTGGTTATTGTGGCTGCTTCAAAGTAGTATAACAAGAATGTAAAGTGTTTTTTCTGATGGTGGCAGAAACAACGCCACTTCTGTCCACAGGTTGTGTCTGGTATTGCAGCTCAGCCTCATTTTCTTGAAGGGGTAATAAGTAGAGATGAGCAAACACTGTTCGGATCAGCCGATCCAAACAGCATGCACCCATAGAAATGAATGGAAGCACCTGGCACGGCGACTGGCCGCCGGCAAAGTCTGCGTGCCAGGTGCTTCCATTCATTTCTATGGGTGCATGCTGTTCGGATCGGCTGATCTGAACAGTGTTTGCTCATCTCTAGTAATAAGGTGTAATACCAGACAAAGCCTATAGATAAGGTCAAATGGGGTATTTTTTTCAGGTTCAAAGCCCCTGGTCCGACTAATGCTGCAGCCAGAGAGAATAGATCTAAATAGTGCTAAATCCTCACTTTTCTCTTGCACTCCCTTTGCTTGGCTTTATTTTACTTGCTGCTCCATGTATCCCTGTTATTTGCATGTAGTGAATCTGTGAACAAACTACATTTCCCATGATTCATCTGCCTGCTCTCTATGTGTACCCTTCCCGTTGTCACGCTCCCGAATGTGCAAATCCCCTCCCTGATCTCTTTTGTGTCCCAGGGTCTGTCTTGTGTCTCACTTTTTCAGTCCTTGCAGCATTGCTCTCCTCCACATATCTCATCGCTCTCATGAGTGGCTTAAAGGGTTGCTGCTGTGACGTTTCGTTTGCTGGCTGCACTGCTCACGGGGAGGGGTAGTGAGCTTGTAAACAAAACGTTACAGCAGTGGTTAATGACCTGAAAATAAATCAGATAAACGGCTAAATAGGATATATATTAGGAAGTGTTTTGTATTGCAACCTGTTATATGGACAATATTTTTTACAAAACTGGATAACCCCTTTAACTGTATTTGAAGTGCTATAGAAGCCAATAGAGAGAGATAAATACATGGCCATTTCTCACTGCTGCCAGTCAACCTGTTGGAACGGGGGTCTGTACAGAGAAGTCCTATCCTCTAAACAGTGCAGTGCAGTGTATACCCCCAATGCACCAGGGGGCGATGTCTACACGGTGACGAGCTAGATAAAA
This sequence comes from Leptodactylus fuscus, assembly GCF_031893055.1. Lineage (NCBI taxonomy): Eukaryota > Metazoa > Chordata > Amphibia > Anura > Leptodactylidae > Leptodactylus > Leptodactylus fuscus. The sequence goes on along the minus strand of NC_134266.1, from coordinate 259,060,923 downwards.
AAGCATCGGAGCCCAGATGAGACCCGTGATAAGTCTCAGAAACGAGAACTCGGAATTTAGATTTTACAGGGTTTATGAGCGATGACTCTCTGTACAGCGCTGTGGAATATGTTGGCGCTATATAAATAAGATAACTAAGACGGCAGACAATTCTGAGGGTATAAAGAAATTTAGATAGAAATTGAAGATTGTGCATTGAATATACCTCAACAGGGGGCGACAGTGAGCATAGGGGGAAAAAACAAAGATGTCACCAATATATAAAAAGAAAAATTGAAAATCACGATGGGGAAACAATTCGGAATAAACAAAACCACCTATTTCGATATGGATTACCATTACGTGCTACAATGTTTCCTGTACTACCGACGCTAATATCGGTATTGATCGGCGCCGCTCGTGAATGACGGATACCCCGGCGGCTGTTTGTGACCTTGTTTAAGGCAAATCACTGTCTTAGCGCTATAAATTATTTCTTATTCAATCCTCTCATTATAAGATTTGTATTCATCACCTCGCAGACAGTCATTCACACTGTGCAGCTATGAGCCTAGCAACAGGCAACGGCTTCTGAAGGAAATCTTGTCCGTCTAGGCAAGATTATGGGAGATTATTAACGTATTGGGCACCTGGGAGGGGGAAGGGGGCACCCAAGCGGTACGCTATTGAAAACAATGAAACACGTATCTTATATACCATGTTGTAGGAACCATAGAGGAGAGTATTCATGGAGCTCTAGGACCCATGGAGCAGAAGAGCCCCAATTCAGGTCCATCTTCCTTTTCACTGTATAGGGGGTACATTGCAAAATTTTAGAAGAACCCCCCCCCCCCCCCCCCCCCCACACACACACACACACACACACTTCCTCCGCATACTCCATAGCACAGGTAAATAAGTTCCAGCAAGCATATGCAAGTGATCCTGTTTTCTTAGAAGCTCTTATGTTCTGCAGTTCCCCTGTTATTCCTCCTGGTAGTGTATAAATAAATTGACAACTGGGTGTGAGACACTAGTAGAGCCGACTGCGCATGTGCGCAATTGCGGCCTTGGAACTATGGCCAGCAGCTGGCGTGCGCAGTTGGCTCTACTAGTGTCTCACTGGCAGAGCCAACTGCGCGGGCGTCGGAGGTGACGCTGAAGAAAGCCGACGAAAGAAGGGGAGAATCCAGCCGAAGATAGAGGCGTCGCTGGAGCCTGTTCTCGAGCAGCAGTGGGGACTCCTCCATCGCATTTCCAGTGCTGGTGCCCGCCCCCATCGCTGCGACAGAACTAATTTACATATCGGTAAAAAATTGTATTTCTAAGGAACGGCGCGGCGGAGATCACATCTAAAGGTAAGAGACGAATAGCCTTTCTAAAGGCTATTCCGACGTCTTATCCACAAAAAAAAGGGTTTTAACGGTAGAATCCCTTTAACTCAAATTCGGTTAAATATGCTAGCATAACATGCCAGCAAAAATCTCTTTAGAGCCCTCGAACGGAAACCTAATTCACCTCGGAAACCTGCAGACCCCATAAACTGCCCCATAGGCATTTTTAAAGTGGAATAGGCAACCGAATCCCCAGATAGTAGACTGGGCGCAGGTGTGAACCTAGCCTTAATAAAGGCCCCGACCAGCGCAGCGCACGCCTGAATTATCATGAGGATCCAAGCCGTTAGGCCGGGTTCAGACAGGGTTTTTTAGTCCAGGATTTGACCCGGAGGCCGCCACAGATTGCAGACCAAAAAACTGCTAGCCGCACCTGCATGCTAGTACAGTGCACTGGCATCTGGTCGCAGCATGCCACTCCGGATTAGGCCCAAATGAATAGGCCTAGTCGGGTGGGAGGTGTCGTGAGGCGGATGTCCACAGCTGAATCAGCCGCAGAATCCGCCTGAAGAAAGGGCATCCATTGACTTCAATGGGAGTCGGTTTTTTGAGCAGGATTTTGACGCAGATTCCGTGTCAAAATCCTGACCAAAAAACTCTGCCTGAACACGGCCTGAATAAATCGGATGTGTCAGAATGGAAGTCTAGTCAGGAACTGGCATACAACTCCTTTATACAGCTGAGGCCCTACATTGTGGAAATGCAGCTTTTTTTGTTGCAGATTTTGCTGAGTTTCAAATGTGGCTACATAAAGAATGGTATCCACCCATTAACTGGGTCCATCAGGTGTCCGGTTATTAAGGCTGCACTCAAACGGAGTAACGCGCCGCTCATTCTGACACGTAAACACGTGTCAGAGTGAGCGCTGTAAAACAGAATCCCATTGACTTCAATGGGTGCCGTCTTGCACGTTGGCCTCCCATTGATTTCAATGTGTAGTGCGTGTAAGACGGCACCCATTGAAGTCAATGGGATTCTGTTGTACAACGCTCACTCTGACACGTGTTTACGTGTCAGAATGAGCGGCGCTCTACTCCTTGTGAACGCAGCCTTAAACTGAAGTTTCTGGACAAAAAGTCAAACTTGTAGGACTTTTTCATCTCCAAACTGAACACATCTTGCATCAACGGAGGACAAGATGTGACAACTCATCTCCATGCAACTTGTAGGAAGCCATAAACCAGCTGTGTGCACAAGGCCTTATCTGGAAATGAGTATTTGTGCTAGTTACATGATAAGAATCTCTTTGTGTTGCTGCGAGGAATAAATTCTCAGCTGTAAAAAAAAAAAAAAATCAAAAGACCCAGAAACATAAACTTGTGAAACGGATACTTTAGTTCAGATAGAAAGAACGTTATCAAAGTGCTCAGCGTGACCCCGATATACCGAGATACGGAGACCGGCAATCACGTCCATTTTCCTTTTGTCAAGAAGAGATACGATCTCCCGAAACTGAACGGGATCAAATTGTAGAAAACATAAAACCCATAAAGGGGAACACAAGAGCCCTGATTTTAATTACACGGCAGAGAACAAATACAGCTGGCCCGCCACACGGCCATCACACGTCATAGGCCCGCCAAGCCAACGTGTCATTTCCTTCGGCCAACGCGGGGGTAAAGTTCAGCGCGGAGATAAGTCAAGTAATTACAGTCATTGTCCTCCATGGAGAGATGTTCTATAGAGATAAGAACGGATAGGATGAAAGCAAACACATCTGTAATGGGGATTTGGTAGGGAATAAGACAAGTGTGAACATTTTCCAAGAATTTCGTAGAGATGTAGGTGTGAAATTAATATATTTTTTTATGTATATGGGGCTCACAATGTACATTTTACCCTATCAGTATGTCTTTGGAGTATGGGAGGAAATCCACGCGAACACGGGGAGAACATACAACATACAAACTCCTTGCAGATGTTTTGTCCTTGGCAAGATTCGAACCCAGGACCCGAGCGCTGCAAGGCTAGGCCCATAGCTAAGATACAAATGGGCCCCCATTATGGTGTTGGCTGTCACCAGCCAGGATGGAAGGGCTCTGTAGAGAGGAATTCTGTAGCCACCAGTGATGGGACAATTGGTTCGTAATGAACCAGATGCGATCCGAATATTCCAAAAGTTTTGGGTTTGCCCTGCTCCAAAACTTTGGGGGTTCTCACCTAAAGTGAAGTTATTATGCTCTGAAGTCTCAGGTGGAAAATGTAAAAAAAAAACATTTATATTCACCTTCTCTGGGGCTCCTAACGATATTCACAGCTCTCTCCGGGTCTTCTTCTGGATTTCTGGGTGACACCATGCTCCTCGGGTCACCCCTGAGGACTATGATTGGGCCTTAGCGGTCATGTTGGGCGCGCCAATCATCGTGAGACAGCTGAGGACGTTGTGAGGAGGCCGAGAAGAGGTGAGGGAAGGTGAGTATTTTTTTTATTTTTTACACCTCCCCTGGACCTCCACCTATTATACTCAGGGATCTGAACAGTTTAGTGGTTTGCCCATCCTTACTCGCCATCCAATATATAAAGGGGCCAAAATCCTGTCTCCAAGGGACTCCTCGCAGCTTCAATATATTCTTGTTATGAAATACTCTTAAACTGGGGCCATTTAGCTTTCGGGGACAACCATGAGGGTGACCAAAATACTATGTAGGAATATTGAATGGCCTATTTATACCAAGGTCCGTAACCAAGATAAGACATTCAGTACATGTTGAGGAAAGAAGGTATCACCACAGACAAGGCGATTTGGTCGATCATCTAATGCAGACCTGGGCAAAGTCCGGCCCCCGGGCCATATCCGGCCCAGCTGTCAATTTATTGCCCCCCTCCAACTACCCCTACTGTTTAATGTCCCCCTCCAGCTGCTCCAGTTTCATGTCCCCTCTAGTTTCCATCAGTTTATACTGGGGCACCAGGAGAGGGACTTAATACTGCAGTTGGAGGGGAACATTATAATGTTGGGACATATAATGTACGGGTGACTGTAGGAGGATTGAACTGTGTGGGGGCACATGGAAAGATGATTGGGAATGGGCGGGGTCAACGTAGAAGTGGGTGGAGCTAAATTTGCAGTGGTGCGGCCCTCTAGCATAGTTTCAATTTCTTATGCGGCCCCATGGGAAAATTAATTGCCCACCCCTGATCTAATGTGTAGCATAGATGGAGACGAGAAGAGGAAACTCTACATCCTACTGGGAGAAAAGGAGCCCACTGTGGAGATCGCTGCCCAATGCGTGTCCAGTTGCCACCTAAGAAGAGGAAGATGAGACTCCAAAGACTATTAAACCCCCCCCACCCACCCACCAGCCAAAGACCTTTAAACTCCACCACCCACCCATCACCCACCCACTCTACGCCAAACCATACCCACACTTCCCAAACAAGAACGACGAGACCCCAAGGACGCACGTACCCCCAAACCACACACCCCACGCCCACTCCCACCCCCAACCATTCTTTGCTTTGGCAATACCAAATGTTTTTCTTCGGTTATGCTAATAAAGCACGTTTGTATCTTTTATCTTGATATCAGGGAGGAGTCAGACATATTAAGGATCTCACAGGGATGAAAGTCCATGCAAGAGGTCTCTGGCATAGATGAGCATGCACATGTATGGGAGAAGGATAGAATAGCTGAACGAGCGGTGTATGGTCAGCTTTTCGCAGTCATACAGTAGCTCCTCCTGGCACCCCCTCTTAAGGCACATCCCCTGCCTTCCCCTTCCCAGTATACGCCCCTGCTTGAATGTAGACAATAACAAGTTGCAGACAATTTGTAAAACAAGAACAAAAATAAAATAATAATAAATCCAAAAAATACATTGGCCCATATATCCCTGTTACCTTGTTCATCTCCGAGTCCTCCTGTAAACCTTTGGAGTGGCAGGAAAATATTCTAGGAAGGAACGATTTTATCTTCAGCGCAATGTAAACAAATGATTTAGGACTTGGAACCAAGTTGAACGGTACTGGAAGGGTCCGTCCTTCCTCAAAGTACGAGAACCAAAGCTTGGCCCGCGCAAATTTCCATTCTACATCAGCGTCATCCTGAAAAATCATAAGATATGGAACTGTTTAGAATATACTATTCCTGTATATAAGACTGTTAATACTATACCGTACTATGTACATGGACCTATAGGACTGTTAATACTATACCGCACTATGTACATGGACCTATAGGACTGTTAATACTATACCGTACTATGTACATGGACCTATAGGACTGTTAATACTATACCGTACTATGTACATGGACCTATAGGACTGTTAATACTATACCATACTATGTACATGGACCTATAGGACTGTTAACATTATACCGTACTATGTACATGGACCTATAGGACTGTTAATACTATATCATACTATGTACATGGACCTATAGGACTGTTAATACTATACAATACAATGTACATGGACCTATAGGACTGTTAATACTATACCGTACTATGTACATGGACCTATAGGACTGTTAATACTATACCGTACTATGTACATGGACCTATAGGACTGTTAATACTATACAATACAATGTACATGGACCTATAGGACTGTTAATACTATACAATACAATGTACATGGACCTATAGGACTGTTAATACTATACCGTACTATGTACATGGACCTATAGGACTGTTAATACTATACCGTACTATGTACATGGACCTATAGGACTGTTAACATTATACCGTACTATGTACATGGACCTATAGGACTGTTAATACTATATCATACTATGTACATGGACCTATAGGACTGTTAATACTATACAATACAATGTACATGGACCTATAGGACTGTTAATACTATACCGTACTATGTACATGGACCTATAGGACTGTTAATACTATACCGTACTATGTACATGGACCTATAGGACTGTTAACATTATACTGTACTATGTACATGGACCTATAGGACTGTTAATACTATACAATACAATGTACATGGACCTATAGGACTGTTAATACTATACAATACAATGTACATGGACCTATAGGACTGTTAATACTATACCGTACTATGTACATGGACCTATAGGACTGTTAATACTATACCGTACTATGTACATGGACCTATAGGACTGTTAACATTATACCGTACTATGTACATGGACCTATAGGACTGTTAATACTATATCATACTATGTACATGGACCTATAGGACTGTTAATACTATACAATACAATGTACATGGACCTATAGGACTGTTAATACTATACCGTACTATGTACATGGACCTATAGGACTGTTAATACTATACCGTACTATGTACATGGACCTATAGGACTGTTAACATTATACTGTACTATGTACATGGACCTATAGGACTGTTAATACTATACAATACAATGTACATGGACCTATAGGACTGTTAATACTATACAATACAATGTACATGGACCTATAGGACTGTTAATACTATACCGTACTATGTACATGGACCTATAGGACTGTTAATACTATACCATACTATGTACATGGACCTATAGGACTGTTAACATTATACTGTACTATGTACATGGACCTATAGGACTGTTAATACTATACCGTACTATGTACATGGACCTATAGGACTGTTAATACTATATCATACTATGTACATGGACCTATAGGGCTGTTAATACTATACCGTACTATGTACATGGACCTATAGGACTGTTAATACTATACCGTACTATGTACATGGACCTATAGGACTGTAGCACTAGGTGTCTCTAGATAATTTGCTGTTCACTCCCTATTACTAGATAAGGCTCATCCATGATAATAGCCCCCACCATTCCTGAGCAATCAATGCTGTTACTTTTGGTGCCTGATATACTATTTAGACTCTGTACTGTCAGGAGGGCGGGGTCAGGCAGGAGCAGACAAGGGTTGTATTTCTGAGTTTTGACACTGGCTGCCTCTGATTAGAGCTCTGAGCCACGCCCCCTGCCTGACACCGCCCACTTGACATTACAGAGCTTACATAGCACATCAGGCACCAAAACACCCTGCATCATTGCTCTGGAATGGTGGGGGTTAGAGAGAAAATTCCAACTGTGCTGGAATCAGTAGAGCAGCTGCTATTAACAGATGCTAAGAACTTGAATTGCTGGAAGTGGTGAAAGGTTTATTGCTATACCATGCTATGTAAATGTATGAATGTTAATACTACGCCATACTATGTACGACAACAATATACCATATTATGTACATGTAGGACTTTTAATATGATGCCATAAAACTTAATTATTCATCTACCCCCGTGCCTCCATTTGGGTTGTGCACGCCCTCTTCACACTGGTTTGAAGTGCAGAGACTTACGTGACCTCTGTGGCCAATCAGTAGACTCAGTGGCCACATGTTGGCTGTTTCTGGCCTGACTAGTATTGGCTGAAGAGGGGAGGACGGATGCACCGCCCGAACAAAGGACTGAGGACAGGTGAATATCAATCGTCCTGGAAAACTGTTACAAACCAATATGCAGTGAGCTCCCCCTAGTGGTTACTTTTATAAAAGAAAATTAGAATTATCCTGTGGGGAAGTAGTGGTACTATCTATAGAATGGAACCTTGTTTTAAGGGTCATTAAGGAGTACGAGTCACTGTAGAGAAGGTATTATTGCCAACCAACCATATGACATTCCCCTTTAAGAAGAGCTATTCTTTACTGACAACCCAAAAAAAACTTCAAACACTTGCCATGTGACTGTTTATGTTCCGTACTATTCCTTGGCGGCGGTACGTGCTCGCGCGGTTTTGATGCTTCCCTTTGATAAAGGTTGTATTTACTGTTTGACACCGCGCAGACCCTGTTTATGTGACAAATCGACTTCCACCTCCTCGTCTTCGTAGCTTCTTGGCAGCGTCTCGAGTATCGCTATTATGAGAGCGGCGTTTCTTTATTATCTGCCTCTTCTTATTGATACCCGTGACTTTGTAGTATTGTTTTATACAGACGTTGATGGAGCCGCAACCGTCGGGCACGACTTCAATGAGCGATGGCTTCAATGTTCCTGGCGTTAATTCACAAGACAGCGGCCATTTTTCAGATCTTATGTGTACCTTACGGAGCGGCGCCAATTATTTTTAGTTCATTTGAGGAGGGAACGGAGACAAATGTGGTACCTGATAATGATGTGATCAGTGGGTGTCATTCACCGCGCCGGGGACTGATTAATAATCCCCAAAGTGGTTGTTAAATGACACGAATCTGTCACCTCTCCAGCTGAACAAGACGCCAAATTGGAGATGTGCTAATATAAATACGGTACATGACATCCAGCATGGGAAGACGAGAATGACAGACGGGGGATCTGGAAGCGAATGTGTCAGGAATTATGTATCCAACTTCTAAACTTGATGAAGCAAGAACTTTTTTTTAGGTAAATTTAATTCACCCCCCTTCCCTGGGGACTAGATACAAATTACTGTATGTCTTGCTCTCAATACCTTGCTTAAGGCCAAGGAACGATGTGCAGTCCCTAGAGAATCCCATCCACACGTTGCAAAAATATCTGTGCAGCGGAAAATGGCCTATTCTTACCATCTGACACCCATCCAGTACTGTACATATTGTAGGGACTGTGATTGCTATTTCAGCTCAGCCCCATTCGCTTGAATGGGACTGAGCCGCTGTTGTACTATGTGACCGATAGAGTTGAGTGATCGGGATCTCAAGATCGGCTCAACCCCACTGCATATACAATATACAATTAGGGTTGAGTGATCGGGATCGGCTGGAAAATGATCGGAAATCGGATTTTAAAATCGATCCTGAAATCTCAAGATCGGATGAACCCCAGAGACCGATCAACTATGGAACTGTGATGTCATTGGCATATGGAAGAGACCTCTTCAAACAGGATCCATACCAATCACATGTGGATGGCCTATATTATGGTGACCAATATAAAAGCCCTGGATTCGATATAAGGATATGTAAGAAAAAGATGTCCTTGTTTCTAGCGCCATCTATTGGCAGGTAAGTCCCTATGCGTCAATGTAAAGAGAGTCCTTATTAAGGTTGAGCCGATCTTGACTTTTCAGGATCGATTTTGAAATCTGATTTCCGATCATTTTTCAGTACTATTCCGTTATCGGGCCAGCAGCAGCGCATTTCAGCACCAGCTTTCGGGACAGCAGTTCAGTTCAGCAGCGGGAATTACAATGACATCCGAGGACTGCTGGCCCGATGCTTGTGCCCAGTAGCCAGTACATCAATGACCCCCCCTCCATCTCCTCCTCCTTCCAGTGCTGCCCCCCAGCTCTCCTTACATCTACCCCGTACCCTCTCCCCGCCACATGACTAAGCCGATGCTGGCCCGATGATAGAGGCCGTGCTTGTGTGTAGTAGGCAGTACATCGATCGATGCCCTCATCCTCCTCTTCCTTCCAGTGCTGCCCCCCAGCTCTTCTTACATCTGCCCCGTACCCTCTCCCTGTAATAGGCCTCACCGTAAATCTTGAGCAATGAATGCTACTAGATAGCCGCCGGACGCTGCAGAAAGTTTGTCCCTCCGGCTCGCTGTAGCTCACCGTTCCTATAGTCGGCGTGTTTCTTGTCAGGGCCTGGATTGAGCCCCGGTGTCTTTCCTTTCGGTCTCGGTACTAGCGCTGAGGTGAGGCCTAGTCGTGTGGCGGGGAGAGGGTACGGGGAAGATGTAAGGAGAGCTGGGGGGCAGCACTGGCAGGAGGAGAAGGATGGGGGAGGGGGGTCATCGATGTACTGGTTACTGGGCACAAGCATCGGGCCAGCAGTCCTCGGATGTCATTGTAATTCCCGCTGCTGAACTGCTGTCCCGAAAGCTGCTGCTGAACTGCGCTGCTGCTGGCCCGATAACGGAATAGTACCCATTTTTCATTCGAACCCGATCTCGATCCCAATTCCGATCCCAATGCAAGTCAATGGGATTTTTTTTACTAATCGGACGTCGGATTTTAAAAACAATCCTATTCGCTATACAGCATGGAATCTAACAATTGAACGCTTTAATAGTTAGAATCCACGCCGTGTAGTGATTTTTTTTAATCACTAAGTAGCCAGAGGATTTTTTTTTAATCCTCTGGCTACTTAGTCCCCCCTGGTGTCCACTTACCTGCAGAGATGGCTGGTCCGGTGCCCGGTGTTCTCGTTCTTCTTTGCCTCGCTGACCCCTGCCTCCCAGGTTAGGAGAGTGTGGGCGGGTTAGGAGAGTGTGGACGGGTACTGGGAGGGGAGACGTCACGTCTCCCCGCCCTGTACCCGCCCACACTCTCCTAAGCCACAAACCCCGCCTTCTTCCTAGCTCTTTAACACTAACCTGGGAGGCGGGGGCAGCGAGGCGAAGAAGAACGAAAACACCGGGCACCGGACCAGCCATCTCTGCAGGTAAGTAGCTACTAGAGATGTTAGCTAGTCTTCCATTAGAATGAATGGACGCAGCCGGCGCGCAGGGGGTTAACGCTGTGTGCCGACTGCTTCCATTCATTCCTACGGGACCGCAGCGGAGCCTTCACACTGAGTATACACTCCCCTTAGAATGAGCGGAGCGTATACTCAGTGTGAAGGCTAACATTGTTAGCTTTTCCCACAATGCTTGGCCAGCAGCAAAGCATTGTGGGAAATAATCACCAATCTCGATCCCACCTAAAAAGATCGTGTTCGGAATTCCGATTGCGATCGTGAAATTTTCTCGATCGCTGATCGGAATCCGATCTTTTCCGAACACGATTGATCAACCCTAGTACTTATTCATACAGCAGTGTGAAACGTATTTTAAAGACAATGATAAGGAATATGTCTATTCACATGTCGTTTTATTGATGGACCTTCTAACCCGTATGTCAAAAAAAGGGACAGAATAGAACGGTTGTGTGAATAAGGCCTTACTTTAGCTCACCTCTATGGGGCTTACGATCCATTCTGTTCTCATGGCAGGGATCAGGACAGGACCTTCAATATAATAATCCAAGCCATCGGTACAGAATGGATCGGAAGCCCCCCCTAGAGGTGAATGCATCACAAAAAACAGGTGACCTCAGTAACCCAGTCTACCAAGCCCCAAAGGGATTGCAGTTTATAAAATCCACTACTACTACTACTGGTAACCAGTTATTAATGAGAGGATTATTACATATACAGCTTTCCGAGCAGCCGCGCTTACCTCAATCTCTTGGAAGGAGCTGTTGATCATGGCGATCAGCATGTTTAATAGGACAATGACCATGGTAACATTGTACACCCCATACAGGACGTAGCCAATATTTTCTATAAATTTGTGTCCATAGTTGATGACGACCGACTTGACTTCAGAAAGTCCAAATATAGCCCAGAATAAAGTCTTAAAACTTTCTTCAACTCTTAAAAGAAGAAGAGAAATAGAGAATCTTTATCTTTGTGGAAAATCAGCAATGTTCAACCAACAATTCTTTATGGGTTGTGGTCACAATAAGGGTTATATTACAATGTCATGAGGTTTGGAACCACATCCTGCAATAGATTTTTCGCTCTACAGATGTAGCAGAGCTGAGCCTCCGATTTAACTCTTTGGGGATGCAGTCGCTGTGTGTTTTGGTTACAATATGTGCAAAGGAAAAAACTTAAAGAACCAGAAAAAAAAAAAAAAAATTATTTTTTTCTAAATATAAGAGTTTTTGATATATTATTTAAAAAAATTCCATTTTATCTATATTTTTTTAAAAAATGACATCCTGCAATTTTCACTCTAGCCACTAAGCTTAATAATAGACTGATACTTGCTAATTCTCTTCAGACAAGATTACAATAAAAGATAACACCCCTATAGAGAACACCACTGACCCATCACTGCATCCACTACTGACAGTAGATAATATCAAAGCGTATCTATACCGCTCCCCTACACAGAACACGTCTAGAAAACTTTTTACATAGACCTTAATGAACTGGCTCCAGACTATTGCTGCCTATGGCCATGAGACTGCTGTAAAGCATATCACTAAATGCTGTTAACAGAGCAGGGGAGAAGCTCAGACAAGATGGCTGCCCTATAATTATTGTGAGAAGGTGACAGCCAGTCTGCTGGAATCATGGTATATCTCCCCCAGGTTCTAACATATGTGTGGTCCAGTGCGGGTCTTGTGTAGGCCTCAGCCCAGGTGTGGGTCCTGGGCTTGTTACTTGGCCATAAAAGGCTGAAGATCCTGCACTTCAGGGCAGATCCTGTGAGTGAAAGGAGGCGCCTGGGTCTGTCTTGACAAAACTGAGAGTCTGGTGAGACCATACTGAGCTATTTTGTTTGTTTGTGTGGTTGGTAGTAGGCCATATGTATAGTTAGCTTCATACCGTTTAGTTAGTGCTCGGACGAGCAGGGTTTTGTTTGATGTTTTTGCCTGAAGTTAAGGTTGTATTTTAAGTTGCTAATTTTGTACCTGACGTGAAGGTTTATTTATTTTTCTCTTTTTCTAAATAAACTTGTAGTGCTCCAGATTTTGTGTACTGAGCTACCCTCCCCACATCATGTACAGAAAATAGAATAAAAAAATTATACAATCAGAAAATAAAAACATATTAGAAAACATTGCCCTTTCAATTCATGTTATAACAATCCCTATGTAGTCCAGATGTTTCCACCTGTAAATTTCAAGTATTGCAGTTTCTTACAATACAAATTCAGTACACTATGGCAGCAAAATAATACTCAGTACACTATGGCAACAAAATAATACTAGCTGCAGATCACAACACAACCAGCAGGTGGCCACGTATAGACACATAGAGCATAAACAACTCCCAACGGAGTATCGCGAAATCATGTATTTTTCAATGCTGGTCATCTAGTGCTCCTCATCTCAGGATATACCAAGCCAAAAGCCAAAGGTAAGGAAGGACACATCTATAGCTCCACCTAGTGGTGGATGACTGCAGCCAGAATATTATCATTCATCAATCCAGAAAAACAGAGTTGCCCTAGGTTCAAATATAACATTGTCAGATAAGATATGAAGGTCTATGACAAGCACATTGTAATAAATTTGACAAACCCTTACGTGGTGAAGGCGTCATTCTGCTTGGCTCCGAGATAATAAGAATAGAGGTTAAACATTCCGATCATGAAGGCCACAAACACCATGATAAAGATCACCATGAACTTGAATATGTCCTTCACCGTCCTTCCCAGGGATATCTGCAAAGGGCCAAAGCTTTCATTGGCTGGTAGAATATAGGCAATCCGGGAGAAGCTCAGGACTACAGCTATCGCGTACAGGCCCTCCGAGATGATCTGGGGATCTGACGGCAGCCATTTTATTCTGGCTAGAAGAAAGAATGACAAGAATGAGATAAGACATAATACACCTTCTGACGCATGTCTGACATCTCATCCAACCTATACCCTGTAACCTTGAAATATCCGTATCCAAATAGGTTCCTCTTCCATTTGGAGGAGTTATTCTGGTTTGGCTTTATTCCCAGATCATGACACTAGGTTTCAGGAAAACCAGGCATTGATCTATAGGGTGTTACCTTCCAGAAGGTGGAGCTAGAGCAAGTTTTCCTTTTCCAATAAGGAGGACTTATTCCTTTCTAAGAATGATTAAAATGATATACAGTATATTTGTAAGAGCAATTTATGACGTGCAGTAATTATATACCAATGTGTTTTATTGTTACCCATGTGCAACATGTTGCATAAATCTAGGATAAAGTCTAATTTTTGGTGGTTTTTAATCCAGATTATAATGCGTGGAGTGGTTCGTGACTGGATACTACAGTAGAATCTTACTATTACTGGTAACATCAATATGGAATCCATACAGGGGCCTAACCAGCAAGTGACTGACAAAGGGAGCATATGTCAGAATTGATAGCTCCTCCCTTCCACATGGGGGCGGTGACACTATACAGCTCCTCCAACCCGCCCATGAGCACCGCAGCATTAATAAACCAATGATTGTGATCCAATGGATGCTTCATTGCATTTCTTTCCTTATAATGATAGGATGTAAGGCTGAAGACTTATTGGTCCTTCCTGCCCCAGGAGACGGGGTGTTTCGACCATGAAGACGGCTTCATGCTCTATTGGTTAACCAGCCCTGATGGCATATTAGACAGTTGCCCAGGATCCAACCCTTGAAGACTAAATTAGACATACAGTATACGGTCGTATTAGGTGACCACTTTATGGTGAGATCATTTAAATGCTATATGGCGGTATTATTGGTTGGCGATGGAGGACAGTATTTGAGTATAATTAGTTGGGTATGTATTATCCTCCAAAGCCATTTGTAGGAGTAATCGGAAATGTGTGTGCTGCTTAGGACCACTAAGCTGAGATGGTAAATAAGGACTGAATGGCAGCACAATCTAAACTCTGTGCGGCATCTGTAATTAAACACTGATTGCGGAATTAATTGAGCACCACATGCAGGTATTTAATGATTAATGGATGTCAGAATCAATTAACTTGTGTATGGCATTAACTGAACCCATTGAGCACTAAATAGCGGCATTAATACGGCTTGAAATGGCGGTAGATGAGCACCAAATGACTGCATTAACTGAGCTGTGTGTGGTGGCATTGAATGAGCACTATAGCGGGGTATTAGCTGAGCACCTTATGGCAGGATTGAGCATTATATTGGGACATCTTATGAATCTACAGCTGAATCCCTGACTCTGAGTAATATACAGGGGCATAACAAAGGACCCATAGGTTCTGGGGCAAAGGATTAATTAGGCCCCCGCACAACTTCTCCTTAAGACCTGCTCCTATCTATTAGTAGCATTTACGATTCCCAGATCGCCATGAAGACTTCATCCCATATTTTGGGAATCTGAAAGGTTGCGATGTATAGCAAGGACGCAACGACAAGACAACACCCCAAACTTGGGGTGCAACTACATTTTTGAGTTCCATAATGGTCTAAAATAACTTCAATATGGATGTTGGGGTCCCTCAGTGATGACCACAAGGGCCCCAGAACAGTACGATAAACCATTTATGTTACGAGCTCCAGTATTTGGTGCAATGTAACCCTCTAGTATCTGGATTGTCCTCCGTATACACATTGTAGCACATTTTGCCTCCTTGCTTCATAATTTATTTGTATTCAGAAAGGATTTTCGTGGATTCACAATCAAATTGATTGCCTTTGAAATAACATAAAATAACCCAAAACCGACTGACAGCGAGAGACAGTAAAGGAAAGATGAGACGTCTTTCAAGTCTCTTTATGATTTTCAGCTACTGTTCCGCGGATGGAGTCTGGAATAATAGAGGCCGATGCTTATTTACTGCAAACAATAAGGAAGTCCCAAGCAATCAGCCAGACAAAGGAGAAGATCCATTCAAGTATGGAAGAGTATAGAAATATATGAGTATATAAGACTACACAAGTATATATAAGTATACAAGAATATATAAGACTATAAAGGGTTTAGAAGACTATACAAATATATAAGAGTATACAAGTATGGAAGAGTATAGAAATATATAAGAATATAGAAGTATATACAAGAATATAAGACTCTACGAGTATATAAGAATACACAAGTATATAAGGCTACTAGAGATGAGCGAACAGTAAAATGTTCGAGGTTCGATGTTCGTTTCGAGTAGAGCCTCAATATTCAACTACTCGAATCGAATATCGAACCCTATTATAGTCTATGGGGGGAAAATGCTCATTTCAGGGGTAGGCAACATTCGATCAAATTATACTTACCAAGTCCACGAGTGAGGGTCGGGCTGGATCCTCCGAGAAGTCTTCTCCTTGCAGCGTCCCCGTGGCATCTTCCGGCTCTGAATTCACACTGCCAGGCATCACACTACAAGCCGGACATGCACAGTCGGCTCTGCCCAGGCCCAATGCCTGGCAGAGTGAATTCAGAGCCGGAAGACGCCGCGGGGAAGCTGCACGGAGAAGACTTCTAAAGGTAGGAGAAGAACCAGCGTTGATTGGCCGACTGTATAGCATTCTGCCAATCAACGCTGGTTCTGCATCGAACTTTTACATTCGAGCAGCGAGTGGTACTCGATCGAGTACGAGTATTTCAAATACCGTAGTATTCAATCGAATACCTACTCGATCAAGTACTACTCGCTCATCTCTAAAGGCTACATAAGACTGTTCAAGTATATAACACTATACAAGTATATAGAAGTATATTAGACTATATAAGTATATAAAAGTATATAAGAGTTTAGAAGTATAAAATTATGTAAGATTATGACCAAAATTTAACAGGCAAAAGAGGATTTGGTGCTCGTGCTATATAATGGTGTGCCCCATCCTTGAGCATAGGACACTTCAATATACAGTAATGTGCAAAAGTTTTAGGTATGTGTGGAACAAATGCAAAGTAGGAATAATTCCAGATATAGAAGGGCTACTATTTTATTTTTGTCAATTAATAAAATCTTGTAAATGAAAAAACAGAGAAATCTAAATTCCATCAATATATGGTGTGATATTTGCCTTCCATCAGTTCTTCTCAGTACTTGCAGACAGTTTTTAACAGGGAGGTTGTTCCCGCTGCCATCTTGGAGAACTAAACACAGATCTGTGGATGTAATCTTGCTCCAATCCTTCTGTCTCTTCACGTCATCCCAGACAAACTGGATGATGTTGAGATCAGGGCTCTGCGGGGGCCGGATCATCACTTCCAGGACTCCTCCTCCAAAGGGCAAAGGTCACATATTGATGGGATTTGCATTTCTCATTTCTGGTTTGGCCTCTACACAATGAATGGCGCTGTTGCTTCCTGCTCCATCCTCTGTGTATCAGCTTTCCAGAACAGCTGATT
Source organism: Leptodactylus fuscus (assembly GCF_031893055.1). NCBI lineage: Eukaryota > Metazoa > Chordata > Amphibia > Anura > Leptodactylidae > Leptodactylus > Leptodactylus fuscus. Next base: position 259,043,801 of record NC_134266.1, on the reverse strand, counting down.
GGTAGGGGTCTCTTATCTCAGACCCCCGCCAATCTGATATGGATGACCTATCCTTAGGATAGATCATCAATATGTGTAGCCCTTTAAAGTGAGTCTATCAGATCCAAAATACCTTCATTGAATATCTCTGCATTGTTTCATTGGTTTGTTACTGCTCCTATAGGCCCCTACTCATCCCTATTCTTGATTTTGAAGGTATTTTAGACCTGATAGACCCCCAGTCAATTGTGATCGAGACGGGTGCACATCGTAGATTGTTAGTAAAATGAATAATACGTTGCAGTCTACTCACCCAGTGTGTAGTATTTTATTTCAGGGGGCAGCGTGGCACTTGTCACGTCCTTGATGTTCTCATCATCATCAACATAGTTCTGTGCCCGGGACGCGTGCCAAAAAGCCATGAACCTAGCAATAAATGACGCGGCAAAGATGGCCAACATCCCGAAATCCAGGATATTCCATAGCTCAAACATGTACTCCCTGGGCCCTTGTGACCAAATTTCTTTACATTCGGACCAGATCATGCCTGCGGGAAATCACAATAACATCCTGCAATTAATGTCAGACACTTAGAAAGCGGCTCGGATACTAAACATAGCCCTAGGAACAGATGTCGGCCTAGTCTGTTTCCAGAGGATGCAAATCATTTGGGATAGGCCCGCGTATAAGTGGAGATGGACGCGTAAATATTAGGATTATTGCCGGAGATACTTGGAAGTGACATTAGTATAACTGCAATGAAGAGACAATAAAACGCACGTACAAGACATAACCAATGTTTATACTTATAATCTATCCTGACGTGGATACAGTTCTGAAGACATTGACGCACAACAAGTCCGAAGATCTCACCAAGCCACCCTACATTTACGGTACTGGTGGTCGGTCCTTAATATAAACTAGCTTCGATCCATGATGTTGAACACAAAAAGGGATTGGAAATAAGTTGGCATGGTGCGCCCCTTTAAATGACCAGGATCTAACAGGCCTTGGTGAACTGGAGAACCCAAGAACTTTTCTCAACAAACTTGACCGTTACAACCTCCACAGAGGCAACGAGTGTGGTAGTTATTGGACAAAACAAGGTTATAGGAGGCAACGGGTCGGCTTGAACTTGTGACACTTTGTCGAAATGTGCAACGCAGTGTTGGCTCTTGTACTTTAGCATGACCTCAGTCTTAGACTTAGAGCAGCTCAGGGTTAGCTCAGCAACCTAGTCTCTCTTGGTTATATCTGCTCTCTCATGGTCACCTCTGCTTAGCAGGAAAACACTGTTGATACATAATTTGGCGCTGATTTTGAGGCAGATTTTGCTCACCTTCTCCATTTCCATGGAGTTCCTTTGTGCCCATAGTAATAACGCCCATCTTGTATGTAACATAATGATGCTTCCTTTGGTTTCCCGCATAGTTGAATGGCCCCTTAAGAGTATAATGCTCCCTTAGTGGCCCCCACACAGTAGTCAGAGGGTGAACGATGGAGAAGGGGCTTACAACCTCCTGTCCCACCATTATACAACTGTATCTGTGTCCTGAGGATGGAGTTGAAACTGAGACATGGCAGAACAGTTGACAGGGGCTACCACTGCACCATTTGCCCCATGGTTAAAGCGGCCATCTAGGATCTATGTGAAGGCTAAATTTTCCATCCCAATTGTAAAACTTTTTGCTATTGCTGCTGCATGCATTTGGGGAAGGCCTTACCAGATTCCAAGGAACCCCAGGATACCAGAGAACCATGGCAAGGAATCACTGCGCCCTAAACTGCTCACAGATACAGGATTTTTCACTTAATATGGTTGCACATTCTGTTGTCAATTTTTGCAAAACTGGCTGCACTTCTCATGTGTTCCCAGATTTTATATTTTGAGTGTAAATCCTCTGAAATAATGCATCAGATCCGTGTATTTGCACTGCGCGTCCTGACACCATTTAACACAACCTGCTATTAGTTGACAAGCGCATTAAGTAAGGGTCACGGTACAGAAGTGAGGGGACGGTCAAGCGACTTCACTTTCGTTTAGGAGGATACAATTTTCTATGGAAATGCCACATCTCTGGCAGCCGCCGGCACCCTCCGTTCTGACATGACATAGCCCTCTATCCCTTGGTGTTATTTGTCGGATAGATCCGCTGACACATGATATAAACCTCCGACTCCTGTCAATGTTCCGCCAGGGCTTTTAACTGATGATCTGTGGCAAATAGCATCAAAGGAGAAGGACCTTAGAGGAAGTCTGACCATTAATCAAAAACTTATTTCTATTTATAACATCACTTAGTCAAGATATGTCCAGCAAAGACACCCTTGATCTACTTTCCATGTTACTATAAGGACACTATAAGCACAGAATTGAAGGAGTTGTCCAGTTCGAAATGGAAGCAAAGTGGAATTTTTTTTCCAAACGTGCTCACAATGGGTTAAAAACAAAACACAAGTAGTACTCACCACCTCCCTGATCTCTCACCAGTCCCATTCTGATGCCTACCGAGTTCCCGCTGGTCTCTGCTTGCTGGTTCCTTCTTGACACATGGGAAAATCCAATGTTGATTTGGGACAAGAAAGCAAAGACCAACAGGGACCCATTAGTGATAAGCCCTTTAACCCATAAGTGACTGATGTATAGGCTTCCCATAGCGGTCACTAGTTATGTCGAAGCAACTGATTTTCTAAATCATCTGCAGTGTAATAGTATGGGGTCTCCCACATTCTCAGAAGTGGGTGCCCAACTGTGTACTCACTGCTTGGCACCTGCTCCTAATGCCCAGGATCAGTGGTTGAACGTTTCAGCCCTTATATCCCGCGGTCAATAGCCAGCACACTTTTTCAGAGACTGTTTGCAACTGCCAAGCTGGTTGCCTCTTGTAACCCTTAGGACCCATGCACACGAGCTTGTCCTTCCAAAATGGGCCTGAGTTTGCAGTGGAATGCACTTGGATGGATTCACGTCTGTGGGGACTTCTGGTCCATTCCATGCCAACACAGAAGATTATAGAACAGGTCCTATCCTGCTCCAGGTCATCGGAACAGAATGGAAAGGCTGCCAGACTCCAGAAGGTTTGGCAGAGAATAATCCCAATACTATGAGGATTTTCGTCTTTAGGGCCTCAATAAGCAGTGCACCACTATTAGTCGCCTTTGCACATACTTGCAATAATATTAAGAAAGAGGCTTATAACATCATGCATGTTTTCCTGAGATTACAGTTTGAGGTGCCAGCATAGAGGAAAGGCGAAAAAAACATCTAGAGGCCAAAAATGCAGATAAAGGAAGGCTATTTACATAAATTGCACATGATGGATATATGGAAGGAAATAAGCAAAGAAATAGTTAGGAGGAGAAGCTGGAGAATGTCTTGGACCTTCTGAGTTACAAGGTTGATTGATATTTGGAGTTAAAATCCTGCAAAGTACAAATTGTTTATCCACAAGGAGACCGGATTGTCAACCCCATTGATCATACAGTAATCTGCTTTATCTTTCAAAGAGAGAGCAATTGTGTTCCACACAACCAAGAAAGTAAAAATAAAACATTAAAGGGATATTTCCATCTTAGCTACTTCTGGTTTATGGACAGGACAGAAATATTTTATATATGCAGGTTCCAATATTGAGATGATGTGTGTGCAGGTCTTGTTATTGTAGAAGGACCTATACAGGTAATGTCACATGACCATAAATGTGCAGGTTCTGTTACTGTAGAAAGACCCATTGAGATAAGGTCACATGACCATACATGTGCAGGTTCTGTTACTGTTGAAGGACCCATACAGATACAGTCACATGACCACATATGTGCAGGTTCTAATTCTGCTGTCAGCTGTCACCAAACAAGAGGAAGATGAGACTCCACGGACTGTTATACCCCAAATCAGCCACCCCCCCCCCATACTCTCCCCCTCGAATCCAACTCCCCCCCCCACACACACTTCACTAGCTTTGGCAATGCCAAATATCCATTCGACGTGCCAATAAAGCCTATTTGATTTGATTTGAACAAACATTGAGTAATGGTATATTCTGAAGGTGCCTGGGATGTGTAATAGTTTAGGGAATCTGGTCAGGTTTGTGAGTTTAAGGGGTCTGGTCTTGGTTCTAAATTGTTTTAAGTCTCTGGGTCTGTATTCAGAAGATCCAGTCCAAAGTCTGTATTTAAGACGGTCTTATGTGAGATTTGTATTTAGTGGATGTGGTTTGTATTTGTTTAGGAGGTCTGGGATCTACAGTCACTGAGGGAGTCTGGCTGGGGGTCCGTAGTTATTCAAGGAGTCTGGTTTGTTCCATCATACATATTCGGGAACACTCTGTTCAGAACCCATCTCCATAAGCTTGGGGAGGGCAGTGGCCCTAAGTCTGGTGGATTTCATTTGTCAATGTATTATATAGATGACCATTCATCTGAATGTGAAAACAAGGAGCTGATCAGATCAAACTCATGGCCACTGTCACTGGAACGTGGACCACTCCCAAGGGTGTTATCTAGCCAGCCACCTTGGTCTTGTCCCAGATCGGGGATCAGGTCTGTGCTGCAGGGAGACCACCAGGTCACTAACTTTCAGAGTGGTCCCAGTGTAGATGGCAGCTAACCCAGGACCAGACATACTCCGATACGAAGCACCAGAGGATCAGGCAAAGATCATCAAGTACAGGCCAAAGATCATTGGCAGGCAGCAAGGTCGTAAACAAGCCAAAGGGTCAGGACAAGGTCAAGGACAGATGGAGATCTCATTTGGGTAGAAAGCAGGACAAGATCACGATCAATAGTCAATCACAGAATCTTTAGCTGCCATGGCTGTCAGATTGAGGGGGGTATATGTAACGAGAGAACCCTTTTATCATATGGATCCTATACGTAGGCCATGAGAGGTTCCATTGTAAGGGAGTTTTTATACTTCATTGACTCGAAGAATTTTCACCATTTTTTACTGAACCGTACAACCCGAAGCATTGACTTCTTTCCTGAGCTAGAAGGTTTTCTTGATCTCAGCTGACATAACAATGACCTTTTAATAGACGTTCCATTTACTTAAGGTGACAGGTGATATTTCAACAAGATAAAACATGTGAACTGGGAAAACCTAGCAAGATATAATTGTACAATTTTCAAAAAGTTTTAGCGGAGGATTGTACTTTCTATCGTTCCATGTAATGTAGTCCTGGGGCAATAACACCACCCTCGCCAAGCAAGGAGATGACATCGTAGTCCGATCCAATCACAGGATGGCCCGTTTCTTCTGGTATGAATGGAGCAGCGGTCAAGAATGTGAGCAGATTTTCCATTCTTCTGTATGGGACTTCCAAAGACCCCCTTAGCTACTCATATAATAGATGATGTTCTCATATCGAGTTAAACGTCCGTACCATCTAGATACCAGTTTACTTCTACTTCTGTTTTATGAGCCTCTGCAGACAATGAGGGATACGTGATCTCACAAGACGTACTTATCAGATGTTACCCGGCGTTTGGTATTCAGACCACAGACTGTAATAACCAGTTATGGTTCTGGGTGCATGACTCCATCTGTTTTCTCATTACGGGGAATGAGACATTGGAAAAATCGCTGTTATTTACAATTCAATTCTATTTATAAGGCGGTAGTGTTACTGAGAGGCGCAGCTCATATATAATATGACAGAGCTAATAGTCTTTCTTACTTGGGTTTATCCTCATTAATGTTCTGCTACAGATTCTGATCTTCTAGGTTACTAATGAGTGACGGCTACAATGTGACTGCACTGTGTATTTATTAGTTGTGGCCCAGTCTGTCTTATGGATGTTGCAAATGTAGCTTTGCAGCAGATTCAGATGTGATAGACATTCATATTCCAGGGTCAGACTGGCCTCTCCAGCAGAAGGTCAAGGTGATTTTGGAGACAATCACTACTGGTATGAGGTACATGTTCCTTGGCTGAAATCTTACACAACTCAAAGCAGGCATAAGAGACAAATCAGTTCTACTGCTGGAATCCTTGTGAGAAGACTAAGAAACTCTTAGTGAATATGTGTGTGCCCTGAAGCCTAGGAGATTTGTTTGGTATTATATCTTTTCTATTTTTTTCTATTCCCTTTTATTTTATTGTATTGTATTATGCTTTGTAACTGTATTTGTTTGTCACCCACTAATATATATTTCTGTATACGGTATGTTAATCACTCGGGTTAATAAATATATAAAATTTAGAAAGCTCATTTCGTATTATCCTACGAGGCCCGGTCACACTCTGGGGGCGAGAGCGGAAAGTAAGGAAGAAGGATGATCGCCAGGTGTGGCAGAATGGCTTTGACAGGGCGATATCCTTCACACCAAGTCAGAACTAAAATCCATGAGAATACTGATCTGGGCGCTGTCACAGGCTATTACTGGTAGCTAGGAGCCTGATAGTATCAAGCACCAATAATTTCACCGTTTGTCTTCCTTGTGTTAATAATCCACTGTTTTAGCACTGGAGCTGCATACACAAAACAGATTGAAGAAACTGAAACCATTTTCAAAGCTACCTCATGTATTATTTTACAATATAAATGGTTGCTAAACCATTTATAAATGGGCGCAGAGTATTGTATTATTTACTTCAGGGCGCACAGTATAATGTATGATTTATTTCAGGGGGTACATTGTATTATTTACTTTAGGGGAGCCCATTATTGTGTATTATTTATTTTAGGGGAGCACATTATAGTGTATTATTTAATTCAGGAGCACATTAAACTGCATTATGTATTTCAGCGGACACAGTATATTCTATTATTTATTTTAGGGGAACGAAGGGTGTTATTTACTTGATGAGCACATTAAATTGCATTATTTATTTCAGGGGACACATTATATTTTAATATTTATTTCAGCGGTCACAGTGTGTTATTTATTCCAGGGGCATGTTAAATTGCATTACTTATTTCAGGGGGCACAGTACATTTTATTATATTTTAGGGGCACAGTTTATTCTATTTTTTATTTATGGGGTGACAGTGTATTACTTATTTCAGGGGCACATTAAATTGCATTATATATTTCAGGGGGCACAGTATATTTTGGGGTTTTTTTAGGGGTCACACTGTATTATTTATTTCAGGGGTACAATGTATTATGTATTTCAGGGGTCACAGTGCATTATTTATTTCAGGGGTACAATGTATTATGTATTTCAGGGGTCACAGTGCATTATTTATTTCAGAGGTACAGTGTATTATTTATTTCAGGGGTACAGTGCATTATTTATTTCAGGGGTCACACTGTATTATTTATTTCAGGGGCACGGTGTATTATTCATTTCAGGGGTACAATGTATTATTTATTTCAGGTGTATAGTGTATTATTTATTTCAGGGGTACGGGGTATTATTTATTCCAGGGGTCACACTGTATTATTTATTTCAGGGTTACGGTGTATTATTTATTTCAGGTGTATAGTATATTATTTATTTCAGGGGTCACAGTGTATTATTTATTTCAGGGTTACGGTGTATTATTTATTTCAAGTGTATAGTATATTATTCATTTCAGGGGTACAGTGTATTATTTATTTCAGGGACACAGTTTATTATTTATTTCAGGGGTACAGTGCATTATTTATTTCAGGGGCACAGTGTATTATTTATTTCAGGGGTACAGGGTATTATTTATTCCAGGGGTCACGCTGTATTATTTATTTCAGGGGTCACAGTGTATTATTTATTTCAGGTGTATAGTGTATTATTTATTTCAGGGCTACAGTGTATTATTTATTTCAGGGGCACAGAGTATTATTTACTTCAGGGGTCAAAGTGTATTTTTTATTTCAGGGGGGCACAGTATATTGTATTATTTCAGGGGTCACAGTGTATTATTTATCTCAGGGGCACAGTGTATTATTTATTTCAGGGTTACAGTGTATTATTTACGTCAGGGGTCACACTGTATTATTTATTTCAGGGGCACGGTGTATTATTCATTTCAGGGGTACAATGTATTATTTATTTCAGGTGTATAGTGTATTATTTATTTCAGGGCTACAGTGTATTATTTATTTCAGGGGCACAGAGTATTATTTATTTCAGGGCACAGTGTATTATTTATTTCAGGGGTCACAGTGTATTATTTATCTCAGGGGCACTGTGCATTACTCCTTTTAGGTGCAAAGTACATTGTTTTATTTCAGGGGCACAGTATATTCTATTATTTGTTTCAGGGGTACAAGTTATCTAATGCTATATTTTTTTGCAATAAAAATGGTTGCTATGGCGTACCTAGCCTTTCTGTCACACAGTACTGTAAAACCTGAATCTAGAAGAAAAAAAAAAAAAAACCCGTAAGGATGCTGACATTCAGTATAAGATAACTAGGACCTGGTCACTTGGCCTTTCTTTACTTCCACAGTCTACGGGCAGAGGTTCTAAAAATAATTGACGTTTTGGCAGTCGGGAACGGATAAAAAGTCTTTACCTATTACCCAGGAGATAATGAGCAATTCCATCCAGGAGAAGCACGAGGTTTTCATCCTAAATAGCTGCTTTGCATTATCGGTGATGCTTTCGTTAGGAAGGATCTTGGTGCCCTCGAATCTGTCGGCTGCATTCATCACTAGCAGACCAAGGAAAATAGTAAATGAGGCCGCGTGAGCTACAAACTTCATGAAAGGTCCCCGCATTATTTTACCAAGCTGTAAAAGACAAGATATCACATAAACACTCATAAATTATGCATGGGGCTTCTTGTCCATGATATAATAACATTGCCAAGGCAACCGGGTCATATTGTCACCAAAAATATGAAGGCGGTAAAAATGGTAATAATGATAATAAAGATTCCCATGCAAATAAAAGCAAGTGAGTGCACGTTTCTCCTAAGAAGACTGACAGTTCAATTCCATAGGATTATATGTTGTTATACGAGGTTATGCCATAAATCATTGTCATATTAAAACATGTTAGTAGCTGCTTTACAGTCATTTTCAGTGTTTCTAGCATAAAAATAACCTTTCAATAATCTTTTGCTTCCATGTGATGCATTGTTGATGCTAGTGCATGTTCTACACAGAATCAGTCTCCTTCCCCCTCTATTGCATGTTCTACACAGAATCAGTCTCCTTCCCCTTCTATTGCATGTTTTACACAGAATCAGTCTCCTTCCCCTTCTATTGCATGTTCTACACAAAATCAGTCTCCTTCCCCTTCTATTGCATGTTCTACACAGAATCAGTCTCCTTCCCCCTCTATTGCATGTTCTACACAGAATCAGTCTCCTTCCCCTTCTATTGCATGTTCTACACAGAATCAGTCTCCTTCCCCTTCTATTGCATGTTCTACACAGAATCAGTCTCCTTCCCCTTCTATTGCATGTTCTACACAGAATCAGTCTCCTTCCCCTTCTAGTGCATGTTCTACACAGAATCAGTCTCCTCCCCCCTCTGGCAGCTGATAGTATATTCCTCTACAAAAGGAGACTTCTCATCTATATTACCATGGTACTACAGAGGTTCCTGCGCCTTCCCTGACAAGCAGGGCAGAAAGTTATTTCTATTGGCTGCCCTGCAGAGGATCACTGTATAGACACCTGTGAGGAGAGTGACTGAGAACGTGTGTCCACCAGTATTTAGTTCAGGTCGACATACAAATTGCTATATACTATGCTATACATTTATTTCAGGGGTCACATAGCATTGTGTTATTTATTTCAGGGGCATAGTATATTGTATTATTTATTTCAGGGGTCTAGGTGTACTGTATTACTTATTTTACAGGGCATGGTATGCGGCACTATTGTATTCAGAAGGAACATTTTGTGACATTATTACATAACGGAGGGGATACAGTGTATTGTTTACAGGTGCATAGTGTGTAGTAGTATTATATTCAGGGTCACAGTGTGTAGTATTATGGGCAACTTGTCTTAGTACAAAAAGTGATGTCTGGTTCACAGCTACGTTTGGTAATCCATTCGGGGAGTCTGCATGGGGACCCCCCGAACGGACTACCAAACGCATTGGCAAGTGGTGATCAGTGAAAGCACATGGACCCCATAGTCTATAATGGGGTCCGTGTGCTTTCCATGCAGCTGCCAGCACCAGTCATGAGGACATGAAAGTAGATCACAAAGTACTTTTTTGCCCGCATGTTCCGTACGGACACCGTGCGGAAAGAATACAGAACCCATTATAGTCTATGGGGTCTGTGTGCTTTCACTGCACACCGCTTGCCAATGCATTTGGTATTCCGTTCGGAGAGGGTCCCCATGCAAACTCCCCCAAAACGGATTGCCAAATGCAGATGTGAACCAGGCCTAAGGATATTTTGCAAATGCAAAGAGCCAAAGACAACTTGGCAGCAAATTCTGCAGAGATGAGGTATACAGTATGCAGAATATAATTATAATGGTGTGAGCAAAATGTCGAAAATATAGAAAGACAACAATCAGAGATGTCACCAAAGAGTCACTAAATGTAAAAGTCTACTGTAAGATGATGGGTGACACAACAATTCCCGGCATACCCATTGCTCAGGTTACACTGGGATCTGTAGTTTCATACTGTATGTTACAAACTTATTTAGCAGAGGTAAACCCGATTGCAGTAATTTTCGTCCAGGGTCTCAAGTTTAGGAAGGAACACAATGAGGACCCTTGACGCAGGTTGCATATTTTGATCAAAATTGTGACTAATATCCATGTATTGGGGTGTCTGTATATGGTGGGGTGTGGGCAGCCCACCTGATCAATAATATGGGCATGACCAATGCTATAGTACACTACGTACAACCATGTGACTGGCACAGTGTAACGTGGTCTTCTTCAATGATAACCTGTCTTGCCAATTGGCATACTAGCCATCAGGGTAGGATGAGTATCTGGGAGAACGCTAGTGAAAATTTTGTGCCGAAGTCCCTCTTGCTGAGTTTCAACCAATTTTGGTTTTCATGCACCGTTTTTTAGTGTCTTACGTGCCTTTTTGTGACATGGACAGGTTAGTGTGCTGGTTAATCTCCTTCATGCCCCGACATAACACACCAAACTACAGAGAGCCCATCAGATATAAGAGCTATCCTATAGGCCCCCGCAAATTTGCCCAGTCTTTTGGAAATCCAAAATGTTTTTGGAAGACTCCAAGACATTCTGGGAGAGTTGTCAAGTATGTTTTTTTTTAGATTACTAAGGCAAAGTTCACATCTCTGTTGGAGGTTCAGCCACAGAAATCTCCAAAACTCGGTGGAGAGAAAAGTCCTGCATGGGCGAGTTTTCGCTCCACTGGTTTCAGTATGAAAATGCAGAAACCAAGTGGACCATGTTAAAGTCAATGGGGTGCATCGATGTCCACGTATAAACACTGTTTTAGTGGTCCACCTCTTTGTCGTTCAGGTCCCCCGGTGAACCCGAACGACAAAGAGCTTGGTATAGATGTGAACCCAACCCAAGTTGGACTACTTTTCCAAAAACGTAGCCAAATGGCAAATCCCACCCCTGTGAATGCAACTGAGTGACAAGAATGTATTACATCATCAAGGGTAATGCGATACAATAATTACCTTGCTACACGGTGCGACCCAGTAAACCATGGCAAGAAATGGCAACCCGACCGCTACAGCCAGAACAACCAGAAATTTTACTGCTGTGGTCTGTTGCCGCAAGCCAGACAGATTTTCGTACCAGATGGAAAGAAGCTGCTGCTGACAATTAGGATGAGCCACGAACTAAAAAAGTAATAAAAATAATATAAATAAAGTATACAACTAAGCATTAACCATTTGCCTTCATTGACTACAAATTGACCATTTTCCATTTTCCCCAAAAATAAGAAACGAAGTGATTAATATCTATGGTGATCGAGAAGGCCACTCTGTGTTGACCATGGCTTCCAGTTATGGTCTCATCACCATGGACTTCATATTGTTAAAGGGATTGGTATACTAGATATTGGCAATGGGCGAACAATGGGTGCAACAGTGAAACATTTTGGGTCAAGCAGTACAGTCCAGATAGTTTTGGTTCATTTTTGCGACTGGGGTAAAATATAAATCTGTCACACTGTCTTCATGGACATTGGTGAGGGTAGGATAAAAGAGAAAACTTGGGTCAACATGGTGGCTCAGTGGTTAGCACTGCAGTGCTGGAGTCCTGGATTCGAATCCTGCCAGGAGCAACATCTGCAAGGAGATTGTATGATCTCCCCGTGTCTGCCTGGATTTCCTCCCATTCTACAAAGACATACTGATAGGGAAAAAAATGTACGTTGTGATCCCTATCTGTCCCAACTTTTTGGCACAAATTCCCAATGTATCCAAAAAATTTCAACTTTTTCATGTTTTCTATGCCAGAATATTGGCGTACAAGGAAAGATAAGTCTGCGCCATATAGTGTAAGCAGCTTCTGAAAGAGTACTGCAAAATCACACTTTTATTTTCTCGCACCACACATCTTGGGATACCGTATGTCTAGCCAAGAGATAAATTTAGCAAGTCTATATCTGTGCTGTATCTGAATGACACATCAAAAGCTAGATGTTCATGTACCCTATGATAGGACTATGGGGGATCGCGGTTTTGATCATCGGGAGGTTGATGATATCAACGACCTATCCTTACAATAGGCCACCAATATTTGGTTAGTGAGGGTCCGACACCCGACAACCCTACCAATAAGCTATTTGAACAAGCCTCTTACATAGCCATGGTAGCTGGGCTTGATATTGCAATGCAGCCCCATTCACTTGTATGGGACTGTACCGCAGTCATGTATCCAATGAAACCTCACAAGGGCTCACTGAACGGCTGCTGCTTCAAAAAACTGATCAGTGGGGGCGCCGGTGGTAGACTCGGTTACAGATGACCAAATTTTCCATTTAATTTGACATAATAATTTATGCATAAGTAAGTAAACTAGAAACCTCGTTCCTACCTTTTTCACTTCATACTTAATAGCAAGCTTTAATCGGCAGAGGCTGGGCCGCCCGCTGACGTCTCCAGAGCTGTGGTTCGTGTCTACATCACCATTTAATATCGCTTCCACCTCCTCTGTGTTTCTGCACAAATCAAGAAGTCCAACAACAAAGTCCTTGCATTGCATAGACAATTTTTTGTAGTCATTCTAAAAAACATGTAAAACATATTGGAGAAGTGACTAGAAATAGTCAAAACATGCAAAATAATAAGGGCAACTCATCACAGGTTCCTGCTCATCCAGTGTGCTGGGTCTTTAAAATGGTTAAAGGGAGTCTGTCACCAGAACCCAGCCCTGCAGATAGATAGGTTACAGTCACCAGACCCAGCATATCACCCCAGCGGTGCAGATAGATAGGTTAGTGTCACCAGACCCAGCATATCACCCCAGCCCTACAGATAGGTTAGTGTCATCAGAACCAGCATATCACCCCAGCCCTACAGATAGATAGGTTAGTGTCATCAGAACCAGCATATCACCCCAGCCCTGCAGATAGATAGGTTAGTGTCATCAGAACCAGCATATCACCCCAGCCCTACAGATAGATAGGTTAGTGTCACCAGAACCAGTATATCACCCCAGTCCTGCAGATAGATAGGTTAGTGTCATCAGAACCAGCATATCACCCCAGCCCTACAGATAGATAGGTTAGTGTCATCAGAACCAGCATATCACCCCAGTCCTACAGATAGATAGGTTAGTGTCATCAGAACCAGCATATCACCCCAGCCCTGCAGATAGATAGGTTAGTGTCATCAGAACCAGCATATCACCCCAGCCCTACAGATAGATAGGTTAGTGTCACCAGAACCAGTATATCACCCCAGTCCTGCAGATAGATAGGTTAGTGTCATCAGAACCAGCATATCACCCCAGCCCTACAGATAGATAGGTTAGTGTCATCAGAACCAGCATATCACCCCAGCCCTGCAGATAGATAGGTTAGTATCATAAAATCCCAACATATGAACCCAGCTCTGCAGATAGATAGTTTAAGGTCACCAAAACCAGTATGTTAAGTCAGCCCTGCAGATAGATAGGTTAGGGTTACCAGACCCCAGCAGATCAACCCAGCCCTGTAAATAGATAGGTTAGTATCACCCCATCTCCACAGATAGATTGGTTAGGGTAATCAGAACCAGCATATCAACCCAAACCCACAGATAGATAGTGAATCGCTGCCTCCGTTGCTGAGACATCAGCATTTTTATCAATGCAAATAGACTCTTTGGAGCAACAGCATTTTTCCAAACAGTTCATTTGCATATTGAAAAAAGGAATGGAGGAAGTGATTCAAAAGGGGAGATCATAGTTTGATTCCGGTGCCCCTAACCTATCTATCTGCACAGTTGGATTGTTATGCTGGTTCTGGGGACATTAACCTATCTATCTGCAGGGCTGGGGTGATATGCTGGGTCTGGTGACACTAACCTATCTATCTGCAGGGCTGGGGTGATATACTGGTTCTGGTGACACTAACCTATCTATCTGCAGGGCTGGGGTGATATACTGGTTCTGGTGACACTAACCTATCTATCTGTAGGGCTGGGGTGATATGCTGGTTCTGGTGACACTAACCTATCTATCTGCAGGGCTGGGGTGATATGCTGGTTCTAGTGACAGTAACCTATCTATCTGCAGGACTGGGGTGATATGCTGGTTCTGGTGACAGTAACCTATCTATCTTCAGGACTGGAGTGATATGCTGGTTCTGGTGACCTTAACCTATCTATCTTCAGGACTGGAGTGATATGCTGGTTCTGGAGACACTAACCTATCTATCTGCAGGGCTGGGGTGATATGCTGAGTCTGGTGCCACTAACCTATCTATCTACAGGACTGGGGTGATATGCTGGTTCTGGTGACCTTAACCTATCTATCTGCAGGACTGGGGTGATATGCTGGGTCTGGTGACAGTAACCTATCTATCTGCAGGACTGGGGCGATATGCTGGTTCTGGTGACACTAACCTATCTATCTGCAGGGCTGGGGTGATATGCTGGTTCTGGTGACACTAACCTATCTATCTGCAGGTCTGGGGTGATATGCTGGTTCTAGTGTCACTAACCTATCTATCTGCAGAGCTGGGGTGATATGCTGGGTCTGGTGACACTAACCTATCTATCTACAGGGCTGGGGTGATATGCTGGTTCTGGTGACACTAACCTATCTATCTGCAGGGCTGGAGTGATATGCTGGTTCTGGTGACACTAACCTATCTATCTGCAGGGCTGGGGTGATATGCTGGTTCTGGTGACACTAACCTATCTATCTGCAGGGCTGGGGTGATATGCTGGTTCTGGTGACACTAACCTATCTATCTGCAGGGCTGGGATGATATGCTGGGTCTGGTGACCTTAACCTATCTATCTGCAGGACTGGGGTGATATGCTGGTTCTGGTGACACTAACCTATCTATCTACAGGACTGGGGTGATATGCTGGTTCTGGTGACCTTAACCTATCTATCTGCAGAGCTGGGGTGATATGCTGGTTCTGGTGACACTATCCTATCTATCTACAGGGCTGGGGTGATATGCTGGTTCTGGTGTCACTAACCTATCTATCTGCAGAGCTGGGGTGATATGCTGGTTCTGGTGACACTATCCTATCTATCTACAGGGCTGGGGTGATATGCTGGTTCTGGTGACACTAACCTATCTATCTGCAGGGCTGGAGTGATATGCTGGTTCTGATGACACTAACCTATCTATCTGTAGGGCTGGGGTGATATGCTGGTTCTGGTAAAACTAACTATCTATCTGCAGGGCTGGGGTGATATGCTGGTTCTGGTGACCTTAACCTATCTATCTGCAGGACTGGGGTGATATGCTGGTTCTGGTGACACTAACCTATCTATCTACAGGGCTGGGGTGATATGCTGGTTCTGGTGACACTAACCTATCTATCTGCAGGGCTGGAGTGGTATGCTGGTTCTGGTGACACTAACCTATCTATCTGTAGGGCTGGAGTGATATGCTGGTTCTGGTGACACTAACCTATCTATCTGCAGGGCTGGGGTGATATGCTGGTTCTGGTGACACTAACCTATCTATCTACAGGGCTGGGGTGATATGCTGGTTCTGGTGACACTAACCTATCTATCTGCAGGGCTGGGGTGATATGCTGGGTCTGGTGACACTAACCTATCTATCTGCAGGGCTGGGGTGATATGCTGGTTCTAGTGACATTAACCTATCTATCTGCAGGGCTGGGGTGATATGCTGGTTCTGGTAACACTAACCTATCTATCTGCAGGGCTGGGGTGATATGCTGGTTCTGGTGACCCTAACCTATCTATCTGCAGGGCTGGGGTGATATGCTGGTTCTGGTGACACTAACCTATCTATCTGCAAGTCTGGGGTGATATACTGGTTCTGGTGACACTAACCTATCTATCTGCAGGGCTGGGGTGATATACTGGGTCTGGTGACACTAACCTATCTATCTGCAGGGCTGGGGTGATATACTGGGTCTGGTGACACTAACCTATCTATCTGCAGGGCTGGGGTGATATACTGGTTCTGGTGACACTAACCTATCTATCTGCAGGGCTGGGGTGATATGCTGGGTCTGGTGACACTAACCTATCTATCTGCAGGGCTGGGGTGATATGCTGGTTCTAGTGACAGTAACCTATCTATCTGCAGGGCTGGGGTGATATGCTGGTTCTGGTGACACTAACCTATCTATCTGCAGGGCGGGGGTGATATACTGGTTCTGGTGACAGTAACCTATCTATCTGCAGGGCTGGGGTGATATGCTGGTTCTGGTGACACTAACCTATCTATCTGCAGGGCGGGGGTGATATACTGGTTCTGGTGACAGTAACCTATCTATCTGCAGGGCTGGGGTGATATGCTGGTTCTGGTGACCTTAACCTATCTATTCGGACATTTGAGTTGAAGCTGGGTTCTGGGGATAGACTCCCTTCAACTATTTATATTTTATTAATTTTTGCTATATATTTGTCATTTTTTGTCTCATTACAACTCAACACAGGGTGTAAGACAGTGATTTAAGAATCTGGCATCTATAAGATAAGATGGTGGTAGATTTTAAAGATTTTAAAAACAAAACTAAAAAAAAAGAAGCTGCATATGACACTCAATGCCAGGAACTCCATGAAAGGCCCAAAAGTTCATGCAATGTATTTGATCAAATATCCAGTCCAAGAAATAAGAGGATCCAGTGCTGAATATCTTTAGAGACCTGAAAGCCGAACATGCCACATTTCATTGTGTCCTTCTACTATATTGCTTCTCCTTTTCCTCAAAGGCCAAATTTGCCCTTTTAGGCACGTTGCGGTAATGCAGCTTTGTTTTGTTGCAGATTTTATTGTGTTTTTTTGAACCAAAGCCAAGAATGGCTAAAAAAGGAATGGGAAATATATAGGAAGTCCTTATACTTCTCCTTTCTGCTCAATCCACTCCAGACTTTGGCTGAAAAAAACACAGGTAGTATCCGCTCCTAGTGTCCACTCAAAATCTGTCACGGACATTAGGAGCGGACACTAGCTGTGTCCGTGACACCTGTCATTCACTTAAATGGGCATCGGGTGCGTTCTGGTGACAGTAACCTATCTATCTGCAGGACTGGGGTGATATGCTGGTCCTGGTGACACTAACCTATCTATCTGCAGGGCTGGGGTGATATGCTGGTTCTGGTGACACTAACCTATCTATCTGCAGGGCTGGGGTGATATGCTGGTTCTGGTGACACTAACCTATCTATCTGCAGGGCTGGGGTGATATGCTGGTTCTGGTGACACTAACCTATCTATCTGCAGGGCTGGGGTGATATGCCGGTTCTGGTGACACTAACCTATCTATCTGCAGGACTGCGGTGATATGCTGGTTCTGGTGACACTAACCTATCTATCTGCAGGGCTGGGGTGATATAATGAGGTCTGGTGACACTATCCTGTCTATCTGCAGGGTGAGGTGATATGCTGGTTCTGGTGACACTAACCTATCTATCTGCAGGGTGAGGTGATATGCTGGTTCTGGTGACACTATCCTGTCTATCTGCAGGACTGGGGTGATATGCTGGTTCTGGTGACACTAACCTATCTATCTGCAGGGTGAGGTGATATGCTGGTTCTGGTGACACTATCCTATCTATCTGCAGGGCTGGGGTGATATGCTGGGTTCTGGTGACACTAACCTATCTATCTGTGGGGCTGAGTTGATATGCTGTTTCTGGTAACCATAACCTATCTATCTGCGGGGCTGAGTTGATATGCTGGTTCTGGTAACCATAACCTATCTATCTGCAGGACTGGGGTGATATGCTGGGTCTGGTAATCATAATCTATCTGTCTGCGGGGATGATATGCTGCTTCTGACAGACTCCCTTTAAGCTTCCTTTCTTCCTGTGGTTATACAAGAAGTAGAGAAATATACCTCGCCTTATAATACATGCCACAGCACCTGAAGAACTTCCCTAACTCCTACATGCACTGCATCAATAACTTGTAATGACTTTGTGTGCCCATCTCCTATGAAGACCACAGAATGGGCCTTTATACTTATACAGTAGATTAGAAAAAAATAGTATAATCCTGCGATCATGTCTGACTCCCGTCCATCAGCCTTCTATTCCTGACAACCTACTGTACTGCCTACAGGGGTGGAACCAGGGACGGATTTGACATTTTTGGGACCACAAACAAGGTTATATATGGGGAACCCCTAATACTGCCCCGTATTGTCCCGATACATAGTAACTGACCTCTAGTTCCCCCACACAGTATACTATCCTTTTAATGTGACATATGGTCGATATACAGTCAGTGTGGGCCCCCCTGAACTATGGGGCCCCTGTTTGCTGGAGTGTAACTTGAGCCCCAATGCATAATCTTTAATGGGGCTCCTATCTACCTTATGCTATTTAGAAAAGCAGTATCTTATATGTAGGAGAGGAAACTTTGTTACCCCCCCAGGATCCAGGGCCCAGTAGCATCTGCACCCCATATAGCCACGCCTATAGATGTCCAACTCAATAGGACATTTTAAATCAAGTCTAAAAGTTGTTTCGTTTTTCATCTTATGGTGCACTGGAGCGATAAAAGATAGTCACGAGTATACATCGCCTCGAAGAAAAGGAGGGGGCAATGGACAAGCACTACGACCATCTGCTGACTGATGAAATGGCTTGTCAATACGTTCTAGGACAGAAAGTGACCTTGTGCTTTTATACGGCCATTGGATTACTCTGGGACTCTAATAATTTACAATAAGGCGTAGACAAATCCATTTTTATCACCTAAAGTCATATATCACCGTAAAGTCGCCATTTAACCTATTGTAGGTCTATAGTATAGACCTACACTCCTTAAAGGGGACCCACTGCCCATCTATTTCAGTGACTACTTGTATTCTGCATGAAATAATTATTCTAGAACGTCTTGTTTTAGAAGTCTGTGTTGTGCCGTCCCTTTGTTATTCCTCCTGGAAGTGTAGGAACTCACTATGTCACCATTTCCCTCCTCAGGGAGGTGTGTCCCTGAACAGTTTGATATGGGAACTCTGATTGGACAGTGTCAGAAAGAGACACGCCCTGATTGGACAGTGTCAGAAAGAGACGCGCCCCCAAGTAGTAACAGTCTTATATAAATTTCTAGGAGGAATAACAGAGGAATAGTGTCCACCCAACCTCATGATAACCATTCCAAAAATTAGTTCAGATAATTCCGTATTTTCCGTTTTAGCCGATAGGATTTGTGCGCCGTTTTTACACTTCCAGGGCATTTATTAGACGCACGAGAAGTTATTTTTGCCCTTACAACCCCGACAGTAATTACATTCTGATCCGACCACAATGGATACTGTATCGAGCAAAGCCAAAAATCCCAATGCAAACATTAAGCGTCGTTTGCATATTAATGAACCATTTAATGTCTGGCAAATCCCTTCTTATCTGCTCGGAGGTTTAGTAAAGTCTTACGTGACCTTCTCAAGTAAACTTCACCCATCTCCGCTGTGATTCCTTCCGCACAGCGAGGCTTTTATACTAAGATCTATGTGAACTACATTAAAAAGTAAGGTCTGACCGACAATGCATCACACAGAGGCTTACGTAAGGACCCGCAGCACTGTAGTGGCGACAATATATGCGCGCTCACGGACCGTGGCGTGAAAAATGACATTTTCGAATTACACAAAGACGCACTTTAGAGAAATCTGCACTTACGACTATGGAGAGGTTTGGTGGTCGCAATAAATAATAAAGTCCTTGAGAGATCCTCAATTCATTTTCATTATTTTTCTTAATGTATATGTAAATAAGATAAGATCTCATTGGTGAAAAAGAGGAATTTGCACCTAGCGCCACCTTTTGGAAGGTAGCACCTCTGACTGTTCTTACAGCTGGTTCCTCAGCTGCTTAACATACAGGTACGTCCTTGCAGAGTTAAGAGTGGATCACCCGAATGTATAATGTCAATGGGCAGTCCTGAACTGGTTAAAGTATGGTATTCAAAGAAACCTAAAGGCATAATCTGGGAGTACTAGCCAAACCAGAATAACTCCTCCAAAAGGAAGAGGGTCCCACATCGAGGACCTCTCACACTGCCAGCCTGCTCTACACTGAAGAGTGGAAACAACCTCGAAACAGCTCTCTGCATATGGGAACCTTTTCCTTTTGGAGGACTTATTCTGGCTTGGCTATTACTCTCAGATTAGGCCTTAGCTATCTTTGAATACCATGCATTAATCTATAGGGAGCTACCTTCCAATAGGTGGTGTTAGTAGCAATTTCCTCTTTGCTTCAAATGAGGCCTTATTGGCATATTCGTTACCCAGAATTCTTATATGACCCTGTACCGTCTGTCCCAAATGAGACACTATTGTTGGTCACATATCATGTTAGACAGAATTAATTATACTGTGTGATACTGTTTTTGTTTGCCTATTGAAATCTCTTACATTCATTGTGCTTTCAGAATTGAACAGCTCTTCATAAAACCAATTCAATAGAATATCAGGACACGCTAGCAAAATTCTTGACAGATTGTAATTCACAACACAACCACTAGGTGGCAATACATAGACACATATAGGATAATCATCTCATGATAAAGTATTGCAAAACTATATTGTTTTTAAAAGGTGGTTATCTCACACCACAGATCTCAGGATTTGCTGCAACGCTACGGAAGCCCATGGGAAGTGAGTAACACTCTTTGTGTTTATTATGTCTATTCACCTCCCCTAGGCCTCTGCTAATTATATTCTGAGGGACTGAAGAAACCACAGAGTACAATAATAGTTTGTGTGGTCACGGCTGGTTTACAGGTATACTAGGTTTAGCAAATAGTAAATTATCCCATTGGCCAAATAAAATTAGCTTCTTAGAATACAGAATTTCTATATCTAGCTAATATGAAAGTCTGATAAACTATCCAGGGACTGCCAAACTACAAAAACATAACAGGTCAATAATCAGCAGCTGAAAGCAGATCGATCAGGACTTTAAAAGCAAAGTATAAGATAAAAAGGGAGAAACAGAACTCCAGGATGTATAGTATATACCAGTGTAACTATTATCTTGTCCTGTATTCTCATGTACAGAGCTGATAGAATAGTGTCTGCAAAACTGTCAGCGAGGGCTGGGAAAGAGGACTCACAGGCTTTCTCTATGAGTGGTGGTGGGAGCAGGACTCACAGGCTTTCTCTATGAGTGGGGGGAGCAGGACTCACAGGCTTTCTCTATGAGTGGTGGGGGGAGCAGGACTCACAGGCTTTCTCTATGAGTGGGGGGAGCAGGACTCACAGGCTTTCTCTATGAGTGGTGGGGGGAGCAGGACTCACAGGCTTTCTCTATGAGTGGTGGGGGAGCAGGACTCACAGGCTTTCTCTATGAGTGGTGGGGGGAGCAGGACTCACAGGCTTTCTCTATGAGTGGTGGGGGAGCAGGACTCACAGGCTTTCTCTATGAATGGTGGAGGGAGCAGGTCTCACAGGCTTTCTCTATGAGTGGTGGGGGGAGCAGGACTCACAGGCTTTCTCTATGAGTGGTGGGGGGAGCAGGACTCACAGGCTTTCTCTATGAGTGGTGGGGGGAGCAGGACTCACAGGCTTTCTCTATGAGTGGTGGGGGGAGCAGGACTCACAGGCTTTCTCTATGAGTGGTGGAGGGGGCAGGACTCACAGGCTTTCTCTATGAGTGGTGGGGGGAGCAGGACTCACAGGCTTTCTCTATAAGTGGTGGGGGGGCAGGACTCACAGGCTTTCTCTATGAGTGGTGGGGGAGCAGGTCTCACAGGCTTTCTCTATGAGTGGTGGGGGGAGCAGACCTCACAGGCTTTCTCTATGAGTGGTGGGGGGAGCAGGACTCACAGGCTTTCTCTATGAGTGGTGGGGGAAGCAGGACTCACAGGCTTTCTCTATGAGTGGTGGGGGGAGCAGGACTCACAGGCTTTCTCTATGAGTGGTGGGGGGAGCAGGACTCACAGGCTTTCTCTATGAGTGGTGGGGGGAGCAGGACTCACAGGCTTTCTCTATGAGTGGTGGGGGGAGCAGGACTCACAGGCTTTCTCTATGAGTGGTGGGGGAAGCAGGACTCACAGGCTTTCTCTATGAGTGGTGGGGGGAGCAGGACTCACAGGCATTCTCTATGAGTGGTGGGGGGAGCAGGACTCACAGGCTTTCTCTATGAGTGGTGGGGGGAGCAGGTCTCACAGGCTTTCTCTATGAGTGGTGGGGGGAGCAGGACTCACAGGCTTTCTCTATGAGTGGTGGGGGGGAGCAGGACTCACAGGCTTTCTCTATGAGTGGTGGGGGGAGCAGGACTCACAGGCTTTCTATATGTTTGCATGGAAAGATTTGTGTAATATATTATCACAAAGTGCTATCCAATGACATGAATATCTATCCTATATCTCTATATGTGTCCACCCAATTACTGGGCTGTGAATTACAACCTTTATGAGTTTCGTGGGCATGCCACAATATTGTATTGCATTGCTTTCCTGAAATATAGGAGTCCTTAACCAAACCATCTGTACAGCTCCATACACAATGTAGTCACAAGTAAAAATACACATTTTTGCATCCTAGTTTCTCTGTATACACTCTCTTCTTGCCATTTATGAGAGCCAGTAGCCTTCATTTAAAGGGGTTGTCCGAGATTAATCCTGGTGATAGGCCATACATATATTATTGATAGCGGGTTGACACCAGTACCGATTATCTGTGGAAGCATAAAGCTCCGTATAGATGATCGGTCTGGGGCCTGAGTGTTGGCCCTCTATCAGTCAGGTAGGGGGCCAATACTCTTAAAGGAGTCTTTCGCCAGAACCCAACATAGCAACCCAGTCTCGCAGACAGATAGGCTAGGGTCACCTGAATCAAATGGTGTTTTTGTCAATATGCAAATTAGCTCTTTCAGCCAATAGGAGCAATGGATGTACCGAGAAGGGGGAATACAAAATTTGATTCAGGTGAGCCTAACCTATCTATCGGGGGGCTGGGTTGATATGCTAGGTTGTAGTGACAGACTCCCTTTAAGATGTAATATTTGATCTCATAGACACCTGACCTCTATTCACCAATACAATATCCTATCCAAGGTTCTATATATATTTTTGTAAATTCTCTTGACACCCATAGACTTCACCCACCTTGAATTCTTTTTCTATATTTGCTAATACAGCCAGCTCATTGCTGAGCTCTAAAGCCGTCATAACAGGATCTTCACTAGACAAAGACAGATAGGCCGGACTGGCGAGACCTTTATACGCATTAATCCTCGACCTGGAATGACTAAAAGAGTCATGTTTTTGTTTTTCGCTACATTCACCGCATTTACAAAAATAGTCATGAGGCCTCTCGATCCTGGCTCCTTTCCGTAGCAGTGTATGAACAATCTCATATTCCTGGCAGTGAGCCGCCAAAATAATGGGGGTGATGTCTTGAGAGAACCTCGTTCCATCTTCATCGTAGGCGTAGAAGTCGTCATGCTGGAATTCGGCTTGACTTGGACTCGTGGTGAGCCGTTTCCCTTCGGCAAATGATGGGTGCCCCAATATGGCCTCTACTATCCGCACGTATCCTTTGCTGATGGCTAGAAGTAAAGCGTCCCCCACCCGGGCCAAGTTTTCTTTCTTAAGTAATAGTTCTGTAATCTCCAAGTGCTCGTTGGCAACAGCTAATTGTAAAGCGTTCTGCCCCATGTAGTCCACACAGTTGACGTTTAGCGTGTGACACTCTTCCATCATTTTCCGTATTACAGGAATGTTACCATATTCTGCTGCGTCCAAAAAACGTTCTTCTTCTGCTGTAAGGCTGGTCGATCGGTCATTAAACATATAAGCCGGGCCCCGGTTGGCTTGTCTTCTGCCCTTCTCTCGAAGTAACGTTTGCCGTCTATGAGATAATCTATTGTCAGTGGCACGCCTGTGAAGACAAAAAAAAATTTAGGAACCATAAAAAACAACCTAGAACCAGCGCAGTACCTGCAATAGAAGCTAGACACTTCACTGATGGAAAGAGTCCTGGGATAGATGTTGTAGTAGTTACTTTCAGGTGCCACTAGGGGAAGCACACTACATAGAGCTACCATAGAGAGCAATACTAGATCTATAAAGCCATATACAGATAGCGCCATCTAGTTGTAGTGGAAAGCAGTCAGAATTATATCATTTGTCAAAGTCATAACTAATAAAAACAGAGCTATACACTATACAAATATAAATTTTGGTCTGATGCATTTACATAGTAAAATCCTAACAAATTAATCCCCTAACCCATAATGTTTAATAAATGATAGAAAAAAATAACACACATTTTGAGTATTGCCACATTCACAATGATTCGAGCAATACAACTGTAATGTTGTTTTCTCTGCACGGTGAATATTAAAAAAAAATATATAAAAAAAATATGCCAAAATTGCCATTTTTTGACTGATGGAGACTGAAAAACATTACAAAAAGCCATAAAAAAAGAGCTAGGGTGCATTCACATGGAGTAACGTGCCGTGTGACCTGGCACATATACGCTAAGTGAGATTTTGAGCGCTGTATACGTTCCCATTGATTTCAATGGGAGCCTGGATCGTATACGCCGCGTTATTTTGCGGCCGTGATTTTGCGATGGGAGCGTATACGGCGCTCAAAATCTCACACGGCGTATACGTGCCAGGTCACGCGGCACGTTACTCCGTGTGAATGCACCCTTAAGCTGAGTTCAGATGGAGTATTTTGGACCGAAATTTGATGCGGAGGCCACTTCGGATTTCGGTCCAAGATAAGAGGCAGCTGCGACTGGATGCTGGTGCAGTCACGGCACTGCGATTCAGATTAGGCCCAAATGAATGGGCCTAGTCGGGAGTGTCTTCAGGCAAATTCGCGTATTCGCGAATTCTTTTTTCCAGGAGCCAGAACAAACAGCTCCCGGAAAAAAAAAACGACCGACTCCCATTGATTACAATTCGGCCTCAAAATCCTGACCAAAAAACTGTGAACTCAGCCTTATGTCCCACAAAATGCCATGGATGAAAACTTTAGGTCTTCCTGCAAAAAATAAGCTCCTCCCGAATTACCATTAACAGAAAAAAAAAATGATCGAAAGTGTTATGTTCCCCAAAGTCGCAAAAAAATAAGACCTCAAAAAATGTCATTAACAATACAATAATTTACATATTGCGGTTTCAAAAGGGTAATCGTGTAGACCCCGTGAATAAATGTATAAGGTTATTACGCTACAAGGTGAATGGGGACAAATTTTTAACATACCGTATGTACTCGAGTATAAGCCGACTCGAATATAAGCCGAGGCCCCTAATTTTACCACAAAAAACTGGGAAAACTTATTGACTCGAGTATAAGCCGAGGGGGGGAAATGCAGCAGCTACTGGAGAATTTCAAAAATTAAAATGGTCGGAGTTTTTGGGTGCAGTAGTTGCTGGGGAAGGGGAGGGGGTGTTTTGGTTGTCTGTCTGCCCCTTCCCTGAGCTTGAGGACTGGGTTTTTTCCCCCACTTGGAATTCAGCCTGGCTGACAATAGGGGATCTGCAGTGCTCCTATTAACCCCTTCCTGATGGAACAGGAGCACTGCAGATACCCTATATTCAGTAGACCGGGCACTGTCAGACACAGGGAGACCTAATGTGTATGTGTGTCACAGTCATTTTCTACTTTTGTGTCTATTCTAGGGAAAGGAGGGATATACAACTTTTAATTTTTTTTATTTTTTTTTACACTATTTTATGGGAGATTCTATACATTGATATTGCTGCTGGTCATAGACCTCCCCACTAAAAAAAAAAAAAAAAAAAAATTTTTTTTTTTTTTTGCTGACTCAAGTATAAGCCGTGGGGGGCTTTTTCAGCACAACAACTGTGCTGAAAAATTTGGCTTATACTCGAGAATATACGGTAAATAGGAAATGGCAAAATTGTTTTTTTTTTCTATTCATTTCCGGACTTAATCAATGAGATCTATAGTGACATTACATACTACAAATTGTCCCACAAAAAACAAACCCTGGGGCCACACGGTAGCTCAGTGGTTAGCACTGCAGCCTTGCAGTACTGGAGTCCTTGGTTCAAATTCCGCCAAGGGCAATAAACGACCTGCAAGGAGTTTGTATGTTCTCCCGTGTTTGCGTTGATCTCCATCCCATACTCCAAAGACACTGATAGGGAAAAATGTACATTGTGAACCCTCTACTTAAAAAAAAACCCAAAAAAAAAACCAAGCCCTTATATAATTATATTAACAGAAAAATAAAACAAAGTTATTAGAGATGAGCGAGTACTGTTCGGATCAGCCGATCCGAACAGCACGCTCCATAGAAATGAATGGATGCACCTGGTACTTCCGCTTTGACGGCGGCCGGCCACTTAACCCCCCGCGTGCCGGCTACGTCCATTCATTTCTATGCGAGCGTGCTGTTCGGATCGGCTGATCCAAATAGTACTCGCTCATCTCTAAAAGTTATCAGTCTTGGAAAGTGATCGAAAAAAAAAATGGTTTACTCATTAAGGCCTATGATGGGGGTTAATAATATGATTCTTGGAAGACATCGATCTCTGGTAGAGCTGTATACAAAAAACGGTAGACTTTTATGAAGTCTATGGCATAAATAAAATCTATATATCTAACATAAAATAATATACATCCCATATAAAGACACCTGTCACGTTTCTACCTCGTTTCATTATAACAAATCCTTAATAGGTCTGATTGATTGGAACATGGCACAGGGATCTGGCGGTGATATATACCGCACTATCTGCTCTGTTTAATTGAAGTCTTGAGATGCTTTCCAACATTTATTGTCCCTTGACAGTCATTACTTTAATATCAATAGAAAATCCGTCTGTTAAGAAGAGCAGAGCCAGTTATCGACAGGAAGAGCTTCAGAGGTCTCCGTCCATTATAATGAAGTGAAATCTCCAGTACGTACCTGATACTACAGACATAAGCAAACACTAGAACGTAGAAGTCATACCGCCCCCAAGGGACTCTCGTCTACAGGCTCCACCGCACTGAGGAGGTATATTTCATTATCTGGAGCTACTTTGTACATCATTGCTATTAACCACTTCACTTTTAACCACTTTTATTGATGATTTGCCATGAGGATCGGTCTTCAGTAAAAAAAAAAAGGAACTGGACAACCCCTTTAACATGTAACTAAACCTTTGCTGTTTATGCACACATACTAATGCGTCACCCTATTGACTGAGCCACAGGTACTTCTAGACACAGTGCATGCAGACATACTAATGCGTCACCCTACTGACTGAGCCACAGGTACTTCTAGAAACAGTGCATGCAGACATACTAATGCGTCACCCTACTGACTGAGCCACAGGTACTTCTAGACACAGTGCATGCAGACATACTAATGCATCACCCTACTGACTGAGCCACAGGTACTTCTAGACACAGTGCATGCAGACATACTAATGCGTCACCCTACTGACTGAGCCACAGGTACTTCTAGACACAGTGCATGCAGACATACTAATGCGTCACCCTACTGACTGAGCCACAGGTACTTCTAGACACAGTGCATGCAGACATACTAATGCGTCACCCTACTGACTGAGCCACAGGTACTTCTAGACACAGTGCATGCAGACATACTAATGCATCACCCTACTGACTGAGCCACAGGTACTTCTAGACAGAGTGCATGCAGACATACTAATGCATCACCCTACTGAATGAGCCACAGGTAGTTCTAGACACAGTGCATGCAAACATACTAATGCGTCACCCTACTGACTGAGCCACAGGTACTTCTAGTAGTCCTAGAAGTACCTGTGGCTCAGTCAGTAGGGTGACGCAATATTACTTCCAGGATGGCAACACTAACTATCATGTAGCGAGGTCTACCACAGCTTGATACAGTGACTATCAGGTTAACCGACTGGACTGACCTGCCCAGAGACCAGACTTGAACCCTATCAAGCACCTCTGGGACGAGTTGGATCGCTGAACCAAAGGGTGCAGCAGCCGTCCAAAATCGGTGAAAGGACTTACCTGTCTTCTCCAAGCTGAATGGAATAAAATACCACTAGCCGTCATACAAGGACTTGCATGCCCCGGAGGGTTGAGGCTGTAATTGCTGCTGGTGTCGCTCGGACCACAAGTGTCCAAATACTTATTGGTAGACAGTGTATAAGTGCCACGGAGAATGGGAGTCACTTTTTCGGAGTGTTTTTCCATTACAGGGTGGTCCACGTGGTAAAGAGGCGTCTCACGTGTCATTATACCATCTATAACAACACTGATGTATTCGGCTCTAAAATATTCCCTAAAATGTTCCATTTCCTTTTTCATTATATTATTACAAGGGATATTAAACTTTTATTGGATATTTGTATGGCAGAGATCTCAGGACGTGTCCATAAAGTGACGGAACTTGTTAGGTTATGTCTTGGGTACATTATGTATTAGGCTAAAGAATATGGGACAAAGACTTGGCAGATCGGGCCAAAAACACCATTTAATTCTCAAGTCCAACGACAATACATGAACTATACGGAAGCAAAATTGTGTTACGGCAATGAATCAACCAAAGAATATTATTCATCTCAGATTTATGGGACATTTTAGCTCCTTTATTACTGTAATAAATCTTGTCATGAATAGTTAACCGTGATCTACGAAGAGTTTTGATCAAATTTTTCATTAGCGAATTATTATAATTCCAATTATTCAGTAGCCGTGGCTATAGGGACTTTTAATATATGGCCAATAAAAAAATTATTTCAACAAATTTGACGTGCCAAAACATGAATAATTGTTTATGATAAGTGAGATGTGTCCTTGCTTACCTTGAGAGGTGTCGCACAAGATGACCATGATTTTTACGATATTTTGTCATGAGATGTCTATCCTACATATGTGTGGCCATCTAGTGGCTGTATTGTGTATTGCACAGTCTTAGTTACATTGTTAAAGGGATTCTATCATTAAAATGCAATTTTATTTTTTTTTGTAGATTGTGAGCTCACAATGTACATTTTTTTTCTCTATCAGTATGTCTTTCTGGAATATGGGATGGAAATCCATGCAAACACGGGGAGAACATACAAACTCCTTGCACATGGTTTTTTGCCCTTGGCGGGATTTGAGCACCAGGACTCCAGCGCTGCAAGGCTGCAGTGCCAACCACTGAGCCACCGTGTGGCCCCCTAAAATGCTATTTTTTGTCCCTAACATGTAGGAGTAGCCTTAAGAAAGGCTATTCTTCTGCTACCTTTAGATGTCTTCTCCACGCCGCCGTTCGGTAGAAATCCCGGTTTTCTTCTGTATGCAAATGAGTTCTCTTGCAGCACTGGGGGCGGTCCCCAGCACTCAAACAACACTGGGGGCGTTCCCAATGCTGCGAGAGAAATCTCCAGGACCAGCTCTATCTTTGTCTGGAACGGCCTCTCCTTGTGTCTTCTTCCAGCGCTGGCTTCAAAATTCTACACATGCGCAGTCGGCTTTGCCATCGGACCTCAGGCAGAGCCGACTGCGCATGCCGGCAGCCGTCCTGTGGCTGCTTACACAGTAAACTAGTGTAAGCGGCCATTTTCTTGTGGCTGCTTACACAGTACGCTGGGGTAAGTGGCCCAATGGCAGAGCCAACTGCACATGCCTAGAAGTTTGAAGACAGTGCCAGAAGAAGACACAGGGAGAGGCCGTTCCAGGCGAAGATAGAGGCGGCGCTGGAGAGTTCTCTCACAGCACTGGGGACGACCCCAGTGCTGTTTGAGCCCTGGGGACTGCCCCCAGTGCTGTGAGAGAACTCATTTGCATACTGAAGAAAACCATGATTTCTAATGAATGGCGGCGCGGAGAAGACATCTAAAGGTAGGAGAAGAATAGCCTTTCTTAAGGCTACTCCTATGTGTTAGTCAGAAAAAATAGCATTGTAATGATAGGATCCCTTTAAAGGGGTTGTCCAGGAATTGCGGAGGCCAGGACAGGTGTAACCAAGAAAAAAATATATACGTACTTACCTGTCTCCATTGCCAATCATTATTCAGTCTCATTCCATGGACCCCATTTAACCACTGAGATCAGTCAGTGTCCTTAGCAGTCATTGGAGAGGGACTGGTGATGTCACTTTTTCCTTACCGGTGACTGGTGAGGCCACGGATTGGTCTCATGGACAATGGGCATCCCGAAAGGGAGGGTTAACCCTTTACATATACAGTATACAGATACCTATGTTATAGCATGTTTATTATTTCATTAGTCATTGCAATGACATTTTTAGCTGACTTCAATGTACACTATGATCATTTTTTATTTCGCTCTCAGCTCCTATCAGATTGCTCCTTTTTGATAAAGCGAAGTATACTAAATGATGGTCGTCGCGTCCACCGGGAATTCTGCCATGTATCTTATTTCCACCATCCAGCCGGCAGCCCCATTACATGAATACATGAATGATGGCTGCTCCTAGATATACATCTGTCACCATACACCGGGAGCTTTTACTTCTCCATGATTTGCAATACAAATTTCCTACCCCGATGGACCACAATCAGTCACTGACTATACCAACTATCATCTTAGCCCTGCCGTCATAGCAGAAGACCTTCAGGAAGAAGACATATGGGCTCCTCTCTTTATACATTACTGACATATCTGCTGTGAAGTTGATAGGACACGGGAATTGTACACATGGTAAGTATTCTGTGTAATGTGAATTTTATATATCATTTTATATCTAATACAAAATTTCAACTACTGGAAAACTGGAATATTTTTATTTTTACGCCAAAGATTATCTGTATATAGTCTCAGCCATGAGTGTCCTATTCTCTATTATACTGATTGTGGGCTCTTGTGAAAGGTGCAAAACTGATGTTAAAGAGGACCTTTCACCACCTCATCCAACTAATAGATTCCACACTACTGATTTCGGCACAGCTGGAATTTTTTGTCTAGCCCCCACCATTCCTGAGCAATCAGGGTCATTAGTTTCAGTACTCAATAGATCTATTAGACTTTCTACTGTCATATGGGAAGTCCAAAAATATCTGCTCCAGACCAGCACCGCCCACCTGGCCGTATATAGACTACTTAGCATACTAAGTACTGAAACTAGCAGCATTGATTTCAAAGGAATGGTGGAATCAATGGAACAGCGCCTATTAAACGATGCAAAGAGGTGGAGATGTTGGAGGTGGTGAAAAGTGCTCTTTAAAGGGGTATTTGAAAATTGGATATGCCATCACTTTTGGGGTCCAACTGGGACCCTCACCAGTACTGAGAATGAAGAGGTGATGCAGGGTATTGCGTCTCTTCTCAGTTTTCTGAGCACCCTTCACTGGAATGGGGTCATGCTGCAGTTTCCTGTGCAGGGAAAACAGTGAAAAGGAAGCAGTGCTGCACTAGTGATCCTTCATTCTCTGCATTGGGGTGGGTCCTATATTGGACTCTAAAAGAGCAAAAAGTGAATATAGCCTAACAAGGTCAATCCGAGAGTTAACGGCCAAGCCAAAATCAGTAATAAAGAGAATATCCAGTAAACTAGCCAAGGGCAGGAGTACAGTAAACCAACAGATATGTAAGGATTTTACACTCTATTTGTGCAATTTATTAATCACACGTGGCACATATCACCTTGTATATTCCTATTGTCATTATGTAATTCTTTGTTCTCCTCATTTAATGATCTCCTGACCCTGTTGATCGATTTTCTCCTACTTAGCCCCTATTTGTTACAGTTTTTCTAGAGATCTTCACATCACTGTACGCACTGAGCATCGCTGTATTCTACGATACAATCGGGACACGCATGTCGTATGGAAGTTGACCAGACCATTGGATTTTCTCTACCTAATTTTCTATTGATTATCGTCTCACCCGACTTCAGTCTATTACTGTATAGATTACTGTTTGTATACGGATGTATGTTTGGCACTATATATTCGCTCTGTATTCTTGTGCCTATTGTAGAGTCTAATGAAGGTCACTGTGTTGAACGAAATATCGCTCTGAGCTTACTCTACATGGATATTACCATGTTCAAATTTTCAATCCCAAAAATTTTGGAGTGTGAAATCCTTTCTCTACTATACTGTCTGGGTCAGGATCTTCTTTCTACCCTCATGGGAGTGTAGCCTATTCTCTCTGATATCGAATTAACTAATAGCAGGCACATGGCAATCTGAGAACAGACTTTAAATATCCCTCCGCAGTTGATGATAGGTTCAGCATCACAGAGCTCTTATTAGCGGCAGAGTCATGTTGACTGCTCCTCCTCTGTAACATACTCCCTGCAGATCAGACAAGTAGCTGTAATCCCACACACAACCTGTACACCGATGTGGCGCTGTTTTCTTCCAATCCTAGTCATCCCCTTTAATTTCAGGAAGATTAAATGAAATATAATTGAAATAAACAGCTCATTGTTAGTATACTTACCATGATTGAG
This sequence comes from Leptodactylus fuscus, assembly GCF_031893055.1. NCBI lineage: Eukaryota > Metazoa > Chordata > Amphibia > Anura > Leptodactylidae > Leptodactylus > Leptodactylus fuscus. The sequence continues at coordinate 259,010,998 of NC_134266.1, read as the reverse complement.
GGTAAATCTGGAAATCCTAATTAAGACATAAGCCAGCAAACAACATCTTGTATGAGGACTAGACGGAGAATTAATATCTCCGTGTAATTCTGCTTATACCTAATTAAAAAAGCCTCCTCTTGATACGATTTTATTTCTGCTAATTACATCGTGCAATGAAGCTTCTCGGTGGGAATGGAATTATTATACAATGAGAGTGTAATAGGACTGGAAATTATAGCGGCTGCACAAGGACGATTTAGGACTTTTAACTACGTGGACAATATTATATTAAATTTTAATTAAAATTTTGTAGTAATAAGGGAAACATTTACAGTCTGAGCCGCCCTCGTTCTCCGTGTCTGGATCTAACTGGATCAGCAAAGAAGACTCAGCAATACAATGCCCTTTGCTTATTATTATCAGGAGTAACCAAGGTATTTGGAACTTCCAGGTAACATTCCGTAAATAATAGCGTCACACAGTGGCAGAAAATAATAGCGCAATATGGTGAATACATAGATTCCAACTAAGGCTACATTTATATCTGTACCAGTGTCCGTCTGGTGCAGGGTCTGTCTGAAGTCGTGGGGGGGGGGAGTTTTGTACACAGGACTTTTCCGGCCACCGATGTCAAGGAGATCTGAGCCTGGGTAATGAGATTATATTGAGTATAGAGTATAATGCATTGGCCAATTTTGTTAGTCCAAATGAATTTCCAATTGATCGGCTTTGTAAAAAAACAAGCACATTGGAATATTCCACACAAACCTGGTTTGGTACAAACCAATTCACCCATCCATAGTAGACACCCAGTTGTAGTAAATAGAGAGCAAGCGGGAATCATAACCAGATGGGGCACAGGTTGACACAAGTGGAGTTCAGTCAAAAACACACACAGAAGAAGACATGGTCAAGTATACAAGTCAGGTCAATACACTGAACACGAACAAACATACCAATGCTGACTCCAGGAACCAGAAGGACCTTAAAGGGCACTTGAGTTTTCGTGAATGTTGAGCTATGGGCAGGGTCTTGCTGGGCAGTCTGTTCTATGGCGGTATAATCCTCATACATCATGTCCTATCAGTTTTTTTGCTGCTAATAATTACATTATGGCCGAAGCACAGTTTACATTCATCTCTCAGCCGGGGCGGTGTACAATAAGGAGCAGTCTGCCCCCTCCCCATCCATCACTGATAATGTTCTGCCATACTGCAATTGCAAACACATAGCTGAGAAAAGACCAAGTGTCCATAATATAGGTGATCCAGGAACACTCGACTGCAAATACAAGGCAAATACATGCAACCAAGCAGATAAAACCCAACATATGAGCAGTCAGTAAAGCTGCTAGCTGTCTGTGAATGCTATTCCATCTGTAAACACACAAGAAGCCAGAAGTAGATACAGGTATAGAAAAAAAAATTCTTTCATTGCAATCTGTGAGATTTGCAGATTACTCAGTCTTTTGTACACAGCAGTTTGCGTATATGCCTGTGCAGGGTTTGAGGAGAATCAACCCCTCCCCTCTCCAGTCACTGTGTGAAGCAAGAAAAGGACTGATCTCTATTCTCACTGCCTTTCTGTCTTGCCTCTATCTGGTATTTGCGGACAGACTTCCTTGGTAACAAAAGAATGAATTGCAAATTATCTAGAAGGGAGACATCTAGTGGCAGGAATTTTACAGAGTTTTTCAGGCAGAAAACAGCCACATTTATGATTGAAGTATATTATAGTTTGGTCCAGAATCCCATACTCTATGAAATAAGATTAAGTTGTATGAAAACTTAGTGACCATAAAGAGGATCTTTTAATGTCCTCTGGTACCATCAGTTTTATATACCACTAGAAAGCTGACAGCGCACTCAATTCAGCAAACTGTCTGCTTTGACGGTACGTGCCTGGATTTCGGAGACATTTGTAATGGTAGTAAGGTAAGGAACACTCCTACCCCCTGTACAAGGCTATGGAAGAATACTGTCGTGGCAGGGTGTTCCTTAACGCCCAGTGAAGATGCTGAGCTATAAGGCCCTGACAGTGAAGAGATATCGGTGCTGAAACTACCGGCACCAATATCTCCGGCACCCAGGTGCCTATCAAGAAAGCTGAATTCACAGCACTGTCAGATTTCTAGCATTAGTGCCAGAGGACATGAAAGCTCCTCTTTAACACTGAAGTACTGAATTTTGGAGGACAGGTCCCAAAAAAGCCTGGAATATCTATGCATTGGTTGAAAAAAGGGGCATTTGGTGAGCATTGACCCTTTAGGGTAACAGGAGTCGGAGCATGTGCGTAGTCGGAGCATGGGTAGTATCCAAAGCTTGTGACTCATTACATACACATCTATTGTAATAGACGTAGCAGTTTTGCCATGTTATGAGTGCCCGACCATCAAGTGATAAATACTATAGTGAATATACAAGTATCCCTGTTCTCTACAGAACCACTGCACACATCTATACTAAGGATACTGAATGTCTATGTAAATGCAGTAAATACAAATGACTCCTCGATGAATCAATGCGTCAATCCCTAATGACCCATTATACAAATTGGGCAACTACCACAGACCATTAGGTGTGATGAAGGAGGTCACGCACGGGCCGGCTCATTGATTATATCGACTATTGTTTTCACTCCATTGCACAGTATTCTGCTGACAGATCTCATTCCTCGCTTGACCTTTTACCATCTGCATTTAGCGCAGTAGGATGATGTGCGATCCCTACCATGCCCTTTATTTATCAGGAAATGTTTTATTACATACAGAAATACCAGGGGGACATTGTACTCAGCCGTAAGGATCACAGAGAGATAACTATGACGATGTGAGGAGTCTGGAGTCGTGAATCAATCCCTAAACTTTGTTTTAGTATCAAACCCCATAGTTACTGTTAAGCAGGGTTCACACTAGCGTCGGTGTCCGACACCTATTTTCCGATGCTAACATTAGCATGTGTCCGTTACCTTTTGCATTATTTTAAATGGGACATCATGTAGTGTTTATAATCCCTATACTATAACATCACTGTGTGTATTATCCCTGTACTATGACATCACTGTGTGTATTATCCCTGTACTATGACATCACTGTGTGTATTATCTCTGTACTGAGACATCACTGTGTGTATTATCCCTGTACTGTGACATCACTGTGTGTATTATCCTGTACTGTGACATCACTGTGTGTATTATCCCTGTACTGTGACATCACTGTGTGTATTATCCCTGTACTGTGACATCACTGTGTGTATTATCCCTGTACTGTGACATCACTGTGTGTATTATCCCTGTACTGTGACATCACTGTGTGTATTATCCCTGTACTGTGACATCACTGTGTGTATTATCTCTGTACTGTGACATCACTGTGTGTATTATCTCTGTACTGAGACATCACTGTGTGTATTATCTCTGTACTGTGACATCACTGTGTGTATTATCTCTGTACTGAGACATCACTGTGTGTATTATCCCTGTACTGTGACATCACTGTGTGTATTATCCCTGTACTGTGACATCACTGTGTGTATTATCTCTGTACTGTGACATCACTGTGTGTATTATCCCTGTACTGTGACATCACTGTGTGTATTATCTCTGTACTGTGACATCACTGTGTGTATTATCTCTGTACTGAGACATCACTGTGTGTATTATCTCTGTACTGAGACATCACTGTGTGTATTATCCCTGTACTGTGACATCACTGTGTGTATTATCTCTGTACTGTGACATCACTGTGTGTATTATCTCTGTACTGTGACATCACTGTGTGTATTATCTCTGTACTGTGACATCACTGTGTGTATTATCTCTGTACTGTGACATCACTGTGTGTATTATCCCTGTACTGTGACATCACTGTGTATTATCTCTGTACTGTGACATCACTGTGTGTATTATCCCTGTACTGTGACATCACTGTGTATTATCTCTGTACTGTGACATCACTGTGTGTATTATCTCTGTACTGTGACATCACTGTGTGTATTATCTCTGTACTGTGACATCACTGTGTGTATTATCCTGTACTGTGACATCACTGTGTGTATTATCCTGTACTGTGACATCACTGTGTGTATTATCCCTGTACTGTGACATCACTGTGTGTATTATCCTGTACTGTGACATCACTGTGTGTATTATCTCTGTACTGTGACATCACTGTGTGTATTATCCCTGTACTGTGACATCACTGTGTATATTATCCCTGTACTGTGACATCACTGTGTGTATTATCCTGTACTGTGACATCACTATGTGTATTATCTCTGTACTGTGACATCACTGTGTGTATTATCCCTGTACTGTGACATCACTGTGTATTATCTCTGTACTGTGACATCGCTGTGTGTATTATCTCTGTACTGTGACATCACTGTGTGTATTATCCTGTACTGTGACATCACTGTGTGTATTATCTCTGTACTGTGACATCACTGTGTGTATTATCCCTGTACTGTGACATCACTGTGTGTATTATCTCTGTACTGTGACATCACTGTGTGTATTATCCCTGTACTGTGACATCACTGTGTGTATTATCACTGTACTGTGACATCACTGTGTGTATTATCTCTGTACTGTGACATCACTGTGTGTATTATCTCTGTACTGTGACATCACTGTGTGTATTATCTCTGTACTGTGACATCACTGTGTGTATTATCTCTGTACTGTGACATCACTGTGTGTATTATCCTGTACTGTGACATCACTGTGTGTATTATCCCTGTACTGTGACATCACTGTGTATTATCTCTGTACTGTGACATCACTGTGTGTATTATCCCTGTACTGTGACATCACTGTGTATTATCTCTGTACTGTGACATCACTGTGTGTATTATCTCTGTACTGTGACATCACTGTGTGTATTATCTCTGTACTGTGACATCACTGTGTGTATTATCCTGTACTGTGACATCACTGTGTGTATTATCCTGTACTGTGACATCACTGTGTGTATTATCCCTGTACTGTGACATCACTGTGTGTATTATCCTGTACTGTGACATCACTGTGTGTATTATCTCTGTACTGTGACATCACTGTGTGTATTATCCCTGTACTGTGACATCACTGTGTATATTATCCCTGTACTGTGACATCACTGTGTGTATTATCCTGTACTGTGACATCACTATGTGTATTATCTCTGTACTGTGACATCACTGTGTGTATTATCCCTGTACTGTGACATCACTGTGTATTATCTCTGTACTGTGACATCGCTGTGTGTATTATCTCTGTACTGTGACATCACTGTGTGTATTATCCTGTACTGTGACATCACTGTGTGTATTATCTCTGTACTGTGACATCACTGTGTGTATTATCCCTGTACTGTGACATCACTGTGTGTATTATCTCTGTACTGTGACATCACTGTGTGTATTATCCCTGTACTGTGACATCACTGTGTGTATTATCCCTGTACTGTGACATCACTGTGTGTATTATCCCTGTACTGTGACATCACTGTGTGTATTATCACTGTACTGTGACATCACTGTGTGTATTATCTCTGTACTGTGACATCACTGTGTGTATTATCTCTGTACTGTGACATCACTGTGTGTATTATCTCTGTACTGTGACATCACTGTGTGTATTATCTCTGTACTGTGACATCACTGTGTGTATTATCCTGTACTGTGACATCACTGTGTGTATTATCTCTGTACTGTGACATCACTGTGTGTATTGTCCTGTACTGTGACATCACTGTGTGTATTGTCCTGTACTGTGACATCACTGTGTGTATTATCTCTGTACTGTGACATCACTGTGTGTATTATCTCTGTACTGTGACATCACTGTGTGTATTATCCCTGTACTGTGACATCACTGTGTGTATTATCTCTGTACTGTGACATCACTGTGTGTATTATCTCTGTACTGTGACATCACTGTGTGTATTATCTCTGTACTGTGACATCACTGTGTGTATTATCTCTGTACTGTGACATCACTGTGTGTATTATCTCTGTACTGTGACATCACTGTGTGTATTATCCCTGTACTGTGACATCACTGTGTGTATTATCCCTGTACTGTGACATCACTGTGTGTATTATCCCTGTACTGTGACATCAGTGTGTGTATTATCTCTGTACTGTGACATCACTGTGTGTATTATCTCTGTACTGTGACATCACTGTGTGTATTGTCCTGTACTGTGACATCACTGTGTGTATTATCCTGTACTGTGACATCACTGTGTGTATTATCTCTGTACTGTGACATCACTGTGTGTATTATCTCTGTACTGTGACATCACTGTGTGTATTATCCCTGTACTGTGACATCACTGTGTGTATTATCCTGTACTGTGACATCACTGTGTGTATTATCTCTGTACTGTGACATCACTGTGTGTATTATCTCTGTACTGTGACATCACTGTGTGTATTATCCCTGTACTGTGACATCACTGTGTGTATTATCCTGTACTGTGACATCAATGTGTGTATTATCCTGTACTGTGACATCACTGTGTGTATTATCTCTGTACTGTGACATCACTGTGTGTATTATCCCTGTACTGTGACATCACTGTGTCAAAAATTCATAATCTTATCAAATTCTTACTTGTTGATGAGATGATGGTTATGATTGTGCAGTACATTCTGCTCTGGGCCTCTTTGTTATTTTTTATGTCTTTGGGCTATATTATAATTGGGACAGAGAGTTAATTATATATGCAGCATTTGATTGTATATTGTGGACACCTCTGCTTTTTTCCACCAGGCAGGAGTCATGACTGGGGTTTTCTTGTTATTTAATTGGCTTGCTTGCGTCCCCCAAGGCTCCAGTATCCCCAGCACGTCCAGAAAAATATTCATAGAAAATTTAGTTGTTGCACCTTGGAATACAATTTTGAGCTTGTTGCGATTTAACGGTCCAATCTTTTTATCTTTCTTATTTTTCACAGATTTATTCATGGCACATATTGTTAACATAGGTCATGTGACTAGCTGATCTTATATTCAATATGTACTGTGCTGTTAGTTGCAGATTTTGCTGTGTTTGTTGATCCAAAGCTCTGGATTTAGCAGAAGGAAGAAGTATAAGTCCTTCCCAGTAGTATAACTAATGTCTTGTGAGTCTCGGTGCCACCTTTGTCTGGGGCCACCTACCGCATCTCTAGAGCATAGTCATGATAGTGATGCTTATGGGTGCTGCTGTGGTATCTCAGATACTTGAAAGGGCAGTTATCAAGAATACAATGAGTGAGTAGTGCCTGCCATGTAAACAATCCTAGATGCTGCATGTACTGAGAAACGTTTGATCTGCGGAGTCATAACAGTCTACAAGATCTAAGGGATAAGTACAGTTCCAACACCAACGGCCCCTGCCAATGAACTCTTTGAATGGTTTGCAGTGCTTTTGCCAGCACTGTGACCCATTCGCTATTTACAATGCACAGTATCTGTTTTCTAGTCATCGTTTAAAGTAATTACAGCCTGTAATAATAACACATTTGCTATAAAACAGATAGCGTGTGAGGATGCCCCACACAGTGTAATATGCTCCATGGTGACTCCCCACACAGTATAAAATGCTGAACAGTGATCTCATTCAGTATAATATGCTCCACAGTGGCCCAACACAGTACAATATGCTCCTCACAGTGGCCCCCACACAGTATAATACGCTCCACAGGGACCCCCACAAGTACAATATGTTCCACAATGGCCCCCACACAGTATTACTGTATATGCTCCACACAGTGGTCCCACACAGTATAATAAGCAACAGTGGCCCCCACAAAGTATAATATGCTCCACAGGGGCCCACATACAGTACAATATGTTACACAGTGGCCCCAAACAGTAGTATGTTCTCCCACAGTGGCCCCACACAGTATTATATGAGCCACAATGGCCACTACACATTAACATATGCTATATAATGGCTCCCATACATTACAATATGCTCCACAGTGTCCCACACATAGTATAATATGCTCCCCAGTGGCCCCACTCAGTACAATATGCTCCACAGTGACCCTCAATACAGTACAATAGTGGCCCCCACCCAGCATAATATGCCCCACAGTTGCCCCACACAGTATAATGAGCTGATTCAGGTGAACCCCACAAAATTCGACCAATATTTGTGAGGTTTAACCCTCCGCTTTGTTTCAGTGCTATTATTATACTCTGGGGTCTTCTCAGACCCCAGAGTATAATAATAAGAATGCAAGGAGAGTCAGTTTAAAATAACCTTGCCTCATGTCTGGGCATTCTCGCGTCATCTGACTCTCTTCAGCATCTTCTACATAGTCCGCATTTGAGGTCATGCGTACTAAACATCATTACTGGGGTCTGCCATGATGTCAACGCAGCCTGACCTCAACAGTTACCCAGATCACTAATACCCAAGAGTCTGAGAGGAGACTGGATGGCGTAGAGGTGAATTGAGTTGAGTCCTATTATTATACGCTGGGGTTTGAAGAGATCCCAGCATATAATAATAGCACTGTCTTGGATGGTACCAATATTCACCCATCACTAGTTATGACCCATCCACTGGATTGGCTGACCCAGTGGTTGGACCCCTACCGATCACAAGAACAGGGTTCCAGCCCCACCATGTTAATGGACCAGCACACATGTACAGTGTCGCTCCGCTCTCGGTGGGACTGCTGGAGATTATAGGACTTACGACAAAAAATTCAAGAGTGACCACCATCATTGAAACCACATGTAGATGAGCAGATAGTCCACCAGGGTATAGCTGAGGGTTTACAGTCGGCCACAACACTGAACTTTGACACAAATCGGTACGTACACCATGGCGCCAACCTCCCCCACCACAGCATGTAAGTGGCTTCGAAGAGATCTGGGTGGTGATAGTCTCCCTTTCATCATACTAGATACAATGGGGTATTCTTAGGAACAACATCATTCATGCAAAGCTCAGCAGCAAATGCAAGGCTCAGACTTTTCATTTTCCTGCTGCCTCCGTCAGGTAGAACTAAAAATATAGGTGTTAAAGTTTTTCTACAACTTTCTTTGCCGTGAGCCAACATAAAAAGCAGAAGCTCAGCATTTTACGTGTACTATACCTATAAAGGAGGCGAGCGTTGGAAGGGTCATTTCTGAGTCATAGACGCCTATTGTCAGAATGAAGATTCCCCATTATTGGATGACAACCCTGACAGCTCCTGACAGCTATCCTGGATTCCTCTCAGCAGAATAGAGGCAGATATCAGGATGACAGCTGAACATCACACAGAGCGCGGCGCCAGCTGTCATAAGGGATCATAGGACGAGTTGATTTATTAGAGCGGCGACCTTCCCGTACAGACAATGACACATATAGGGAGAGGGTAAATGATGGTCGAGATGTGGGCAAGATCAATATGAGATGGAAGATTGAATGTATCGGAGCAGGGGGCGATCCTTGATCGATGACTGTAATTTATGGCTTTAAGTATCAGGCCTGTAATGGGGTAGGCAATTCTGACAACTACCAGCAAATGGGAAGATGGAAAGTGCAAAGTGGGTACAATTATATATGTGCATAGAAAGATGAAATTACTTACGGGTAATCTTTTTTCCTTGAGTCAACGACAGCACCCTTGGAGAGACAGCCTCCTCCTTAAGAACTGGGAGTTCTATAAACCAGGGAGGCTATTCCTCTTCTCCTGTTCTTTAGCAAAATCCAAGGAATTTTAACATGGCATGAATACATGCACACTATCTACAAGGAGCAATGAGTGCACCCCCGGAGAAAATAGGCTAGAATAGGGATGGAACACCTCCTGTAACACCGTCCTTAGAAAGGACAACCCATCACCGCATGGCAGATGCAGCTAATAATGTCTGAAGAAACGTAAGAGGGGAAGACTTGTAAATCTGCTCTAATGATGCTCTTCAGGGACAGGACAACCTGATGAGGAAAAGGCTAAACAAAAAGCTGTCTTAATCCGTCCGGCTATTGACTGGGAAGAGTTAAAACTTCCTTTTATTAGGACCACAGAACTGAACTATAAGCTGCAAAGTTTTACTCCAAGATATTGAAACCTCTAAGTATTTAAATAAGAAGTTCCCAACAACCCGTGAATGAAACAATTTTTCCCTCACACTCATATTGGAGCAAAAAAAGGACACACTACTTCCTGAAACAATGAAGCAAGGATAATACCTACCTATAAAACATAGTGTAGAACACAGTCAGGACTCCTAGGAACCTATCTATAAAACATAGTGTAGAACACTGTCAGGGCTCCTAGGAACCTATCTATAAAACATAGTGTAGAACACTGTCAGGGCTCCTAGGAACCTATCTATAAAACATAGTGTAGAACACTGTCAGGGCTCCTAGGAACCTATCTATAAAACATAGTGTAGAACACTGTCAGGGCTCCTAGGAACCTATCTATAAAACATAGTGTATGACACTGTCAGGGCTCCTAGGAACCTATCTATAAAACATAGTGTAGAACACTGTCAGGGCTCCTAGGAACCTATCTATAAAACATACTGTATAACACTGTCAGAGCTCCTAGGAACCTATCTATAAAACATAGTGTAGAATACCACCAGGGCTCCTAGGAACCTATCTATAATACATAGTGTAGAATACTGTCAGGGCTCCTAGGAACCTATCTATAAAACATAGTGTAGAACACTGTCAGGGCTCCTAGGAACCTATCTATAAAACATACTGTATAACACTGTCAGAGCTCCTAGGAACCTATCTATAAAACATAGTGTAGAATACCACCAGGGCTCCTAGGAACCTATCTCTAAAACATAGTGTAGAATACTGTCAGGGCTCCTAGGAACCTATCTATAAAACATAGTGTAGAATACTGTCAGGGCTCCTAGGAACCTATCTATAAAACATAGTGTAGAACACTGTCAGGGCTCCTAGGAACCTATCTATAAAACATAGTGTATAACCATGTCAGGGCTCCTAGGAACCTATCTATAAAACATAGTGTAGAACACTGTCAGGGCTCCTAGGAAACTATCCAATTTCTCTCTAAGCTCTCTATAGCACAATCGAAGTTATGTCAAAGTGAAATATGACATTATTATACCCTGGGTCGAGGCTCAGGGAAGGTGTAAAAAATAAAAAGTTTCATACTTAACTTCCATCTTGTGTCTCCTTGTGACATCGTGCACTTTCCTTGTGACATCCGGTGCTCTTCTGTGACATCATTGGCCCAAGGTTACAGTTAAGGCCTTTGATTGGGCCACCAGTGGTCACATGGGAAGACCGCCGAGGTGCAATCACAGGACTGAGCTCGGAGTCAATAACAGAAGAGTCTCGAGTGTCGTGAGGAGGCCCAAGAGAGGTTTATTTTTCTCACCTCCACTGGGCCCCAGAGGTTCAAAGGGGTCTGTGACCATGGCATTAACCCTTAAGCACCGGCACCCACCATCATGGTCCCGGGACCTGCAGTTGTATTTATAACATAGGCAGGGCATTTATCAGTGCCTTCATATCTCCTATTGAGCCTATGAATATTGACAAAATGCGTAGAGATATTAATGTTTATGTGCATGAAAGGCTAAATAAGAATATTATAGATTTGAGTCTGTCTGGCTAATTATCTTGTTCAGATGAGATATACTGTATATACTAGTGCGCGTGATAGAATGAATAGGAATCCAATATATTAGAATTCTTAGCCAACTGTGAATTGGAGAATATCAGATATATCTAAGCTCAGCATAGACCTTTGTATCAGGAATCCAGGAAGTTTTATGCTTTTGGCTCCTGAATGTTCTATCCGCAGGCCTTATCTAGGCTAGGGGTCCGCAACCTTCGGCACTCCAGTTGTTGTAATACTACAGCTCCCAACATGCATACTTGCTCTGTTGGTCTTGGAACTCCTATGGAAGTGAATGGAGCATGATGGGATTTGTAGTTTCACAGCAGCTGCAGTGCTTAAGGTTGCTGAGCCCTGATCTAGGCTATAGAAATACAGTATACTGTCAATGAGGATTTTAAGAACAATAATATTTAATAAACGTGTTTTAGGATTTCTGTTGACCCCACATTTCTATGACCATATATTTAATAGGTGGTATCTGATCCTCTGTGAATTACCAAGACATTAAGAACTAGATTTAGATCCTAGGGGAGAGTCCTAGGTCTAAAAGAAGAAGATAGACTAACTGGTGCTATAATAAATCTCTTGACTAGGGTTGAGCGATCAGGATCAGAAAAGATAGGATCCCGATCGGCGATCGAGCAAATTTCACGATCGCGATCGGCTGGAAAATGATCGGAAATCGGATTTTGAAATCTCAAGATCAGCTCAACCCTAAAAGTGACTTTTCCCATAGAGAAGGATTGACTAGGGTTGAGCGATCGGGATCGGAAAAGATTTCACGATCGGGATCGTCTGGAAAATGATCGGAAATTAGATTTTAAAATCGACCCTGAAATCTCAAGATTGGGTCAACCCTACTCTTGACCCAGTGGGAATCTATCAGCACCAAGAGCGTAAATCTGCCTTGGTTAATCCGACCAATTGCACAGCTATATCCACAACTATTGAGTTGTTGGACAAAATCTTACATCTTTGTCCATCCACCCTGGCAAGGCTTGCTACAAGGCTCAGACCCCATACCCAAACCCAGCGCACACAAGCTAAGGCCCCAGAGGAGGTGAGTAACACTGTTTTTTATAATTACTCACCTCTCCTGGGCCTCTGCCTATTGTTATGTACAGTTTAAAGAGACCTCAGAGTATAATAGTAGTTTGTGGGTGGTAAATCCCAAAAATTACAGGTTTGGCTGAATCCAAAATTTTTGAAAAATTATAATCAGAACCATTGTAGGACCTTGTACTGTGTGGGGGCCACTATGGGACATTATACTGCGTGGAGGGCCGCGGTGCGATCTTTGGTGTGAATGAGGGTCCCACTCCCCTTTAATTTGTATGGTTGGGAAATTCTTTTAAGGTTGAAATTAGCATTTGGAACAATGTTTGTACAATGCAGCACAGGGGACTATGGAGAGATCTGAGGACGATATTCAGGATTTATTGGCAATCCACATAACAATGTAAAGTCATCTTCATATCATTCATCTCCTCTTTCTATTCTCTCCATTATCAAATAATTGGATAAATAACCACAGAATAAATTAGAAATGCTGAGCTCTCATACTGTGGACAACGCTCAAGAGAAGATTAAACAGAAGCTTAAAGGGGACATGTCTAGAATTTCCTATGAAATAACAATGCCGGAGCATCTTTCAATAGAACTTCTATATTGTGCTGTTCCTCTGTTATCCATCCTGGAAATAAATATAAATATATATATATATATATATATATATATATATATATATATATATATAGTGACAGCTTAGACTTATTATTCCCTTGGTTAACAGTCAGCTTGTGTGCTAAACTGTGTAGGGATAAAACTGCCAAATGAAAATCTCAACACTATTAGGTGTGACCTTTGCCCTTTGGAGGAGGAGTCCTGGAAGTGATGATCCAGCCCCCACAGAGCCCTGATCACAACATTATCCAGTCTGTCTGGGAAAACATGAAGTACAGACGGATTGGAGCAAGCCTACATCCACAGAAGATCTGTGCTTAGTCCTCCAAGATGGGGGGGAACAACCTCCCTGCCGAGTTCTGCCAAAACTGTCTGCAAGTACCGAGAAGAACTGATGGAAGGCAAAGGGCAAAGGTCACACCAAATATTCATGGGATTTACATTGCTCTTTTCTTCATTCATTTGCATTTTGTTGATTGACAAAAATAAGCTATTAACCCTTCTGATTCTGAAATCATTCTTACTTTGTAGCTTTTTTCCACACCTGTTTTTAACTTTTGCACAGTACTATATTCCCATGGTTGCAGACGACTTTGTTGTGTGATCCTGTTGTCATGTATTACTCCAAACCACCTAATCCCTTTTCTATCTGTAGACACTGAAAGAAAGGCAATAGGGCGGTAGCACATGATTGCAAGATCAGACTACACATGGGTGCCATGCAGGGGCGTAACTAGTGTAACTGGGCCCAATAGCAAACTTGACTTGGGCCCCCTACCACCAAACGGCATTTTTCCCCTTTTCTGGTATAACGCCCCATTTACACACATTATAATGTCCCATAGTGGCCTGTTTACATAGTATAATGGCCCACAGTGACCCCTCCACACAATATAATGTCCCATAGTGGCCCCTCCACACAGTATAATGTCCATTAGCAGCCCCTCCTCACAGTATAATGCCCCATAGTGGCCCCTCCACACAGTATAATGTCCCATAGTGGCTCCTCCACACATTATAATGTCCCATAGTGGCCCCTCCACACAGTATAATGTCCCATAGTGGCTCCTCCACACATTATAATGTCCCATAGTGGCCCCTCCACACAGTATAATGTCCCATAGTGGCCCCTCCACACAGTATAATGTCCCATAGTGGCTCCTCCACACATTATAATGTCCCATAGTGGCCCCTCCACACAGTATAATGTCCCACAATGGCCGCTCCACACAGTATAATGTCCCATAGTGGCCCCTCCACACAGTATAATGTCCATTAGCAGCCCCTCCTCACAGTATAATGTCCCACAATGGCCGCTCCACACAGTATAATGTCCCATAGTGGCCCCTCCACACAGTATAATGTCCATTAGCAGCCCCTCCTCACAGTATAATGTCCCATAGTGGCTCCTCTACACAATATAATGTCTCATAGTGGCTCCTCCACAAAGTATAATGTCCCACATCCAGACAAATGGTGCAAAAATTCTGGTGGTTCACCACCCAAAAACTATTATATTTTGTGGTTTCTTCAGATCCCAGAGTATAATAATGAGAGGCCCAGGTAAGGTGATCAAACATAAAAAAAAAAAGTGTTACTTACCTCTCCTGGGCTTCTGCACGGGTCTTCGGGCCTCTTCAATGAAATCAAAGACAAGGGCTACACCAGCTTCATTATGCGTCGTGACTCTGGCCTGGGCCATGTGACATCTGTGACATCACACCAGAGCCCAGAAGAGGTGAGTAAAACAGTTCTTTTTTATAATCACCTTCCCCAGGCCTCCATTCATTATACTCTGAGGTCCAAAGTAGTTTTGGTTCGGATACATTCAGTCCTGAAGAAATTGTTAGGCAAACCTTGTGAGATGAATCTCGCAAGGATCAGCCAACAAATATTCTTGCTGCAGCCCTACTTACAGATCCCTGCCTTCAGCCACCTCCTCTTCCCCTTAAGCCGTCATGGGGAGCCCCCAATGTGCCATATCACATCACTGTTATCAATGTCCTGAAACTATTCAGTGTCAGCGATGTGATGTACAGGGCCCCCTGCAGGGCTGAAAGGGAAGCATAGGCACAGGGCCCCCTGGAGGGCTGAAAGGGAAGCAAAGGTGGCTGTGGGTAGTAACGGGGGCTAAGTAAATAGGACCCATTACCAACTGGAGTTATTCCAGCCTATCTGAAAAAAAAAGCAGCAGCAGGGGCCCACTGGGTACCTAAGGTCGCAGGCCCCACAACATGATTGGTGCCATATGTAAGCTATTACCACTGAGACACATAGGTCAGCATAGGAGCTGTATACAAAAACATTTGATTTTTTGTTGTTGTTGTTTCAAACGTGCTAAAACTGGTTGCAAAAAATAGATCCCCTTTAAAGCTGATGTTTAATAGAGCGGCTCTCTACCTGCCCATCTGTCAAAGCAATTCTTCATTTGGTTCCACTTTTTAGACTGTATTTTTGCAGTTCTGTTTCTTGTAAGGAATTCTGACTTAGTCTCTTGGCTAGAATCAACTTGATGAGTTGGAAGAGGCAACTCACTGAGCAGATTCCAGTTCAACAGGCAGTACTAGACTTCACGTCCAACATCCTGGATAGACGGGATTACAGAACGACTATTCAATGCATTCTCATGTTCAATCACCATCTGTACCAAATAACCATCTGTCTAAAAAATTTTGTAACAAGTCAATGCGATCGATTGAAAACGTTACCCACATCCTAAAACATGGTACAATGTCATATAATGCTGCATTATGTACAGTAAAACATGCATGTATGGCTGGGTTATTTGGACCGCAAAAAGGGCAACTGTCCATCAAAAAGGTGACTTCAGGCCGAGGCACACCAATAATGAAACTCCTAGGGTCGTGATGGTGAACCTATGGCATGTTTGCCCATAGAAGGCAGGCAGAGCCCTCTCTGCTGGCACGAAAATAAGAAAATAAATAGAATCTTTGCAAACTCATTAGTTAGCAATCCCTTCTTTCAGCAAGAGCAGCCTACACTGACTACAGAGTGTGACCTTGCCCCAGCGCAAGCGTGATGACGTAAGTCATCAGTGCCTGCAGTTTGAAAGAGGGGGACACCCACCAGCTCTTCATGGGACTTCAGGTAAGTATACAGTATGTGTATGTGAATACTGTGGGGGGGGGGCTATTATGGAGCATTTAATACTGTGTGGAGAGTACAGCTACTATGGAGCATTTAATATTGTGTGGGAGGGAGGATACTGTGGAGCATTTAATACTGTGTGGGAAGGGGGCTACTATGGAACATTTAATATTGTGTGGGAGGAAGGCTACTGTGGAGCATTTAATACTGTGTGGGAAGGGGGCTACTATGGAGCATTTAATATTGTGTGGGAGGGAGGCTTCTGTGGAGCATTTAATACTGTGTGGGAAGGAGGCTACTATGGATCATTTAATATTGTGTGGGAGGGAGGCTGCTGTGGAACATTTAATACTGTGTGGGGAGGGGGGCTACTATGGAGCATTTAATACTGTGTGGGAAGGGGGCTACTGTGGAGCATTTAATACTGTGTGGGGAGGGGGCTACTATGGAGCATTTAATACTGTGTGGGAAGGGGGCTACTGTGGAGCATTTAATACTGTGTGGGGAGGGGGGCTACTATGGAGCATTTAATACTGTGTGGGAAGGGGGCTACTGTGGAGCATTTAATACTGTGTGGGGAGGGGGCTACTATGGAGCATTTAATACTGTGTGGGAAGGGGGCTACTGTGGAGCATTTAATACTGTGTTGGGAGGAATTTGTTCTTAGTTTTTTTTAAAACTATATTTTGGCCCTGCAATGGTCTGAGGGACAGTAAACTGGCCCCCTGTTTAAAAAGTTTGAGGACCCCTGACATAAGGTTTCACTGTAGTCTGTTACCATGGAAACATATAGATCTATATTTCAGATGTAGACTCCAAATAATGGAAATATTATCACCCTCATTTCTGGGGGTCTCCAGGACATTTTGAGACTGACATTGGTAGTTTAACTTTAGACATTGTGCTCCTGGTTCAGCAGACCTATAATAAAATGATCCTAATATAAGGGGCCAGTGATCAGTTCCCCTTTAATTCCCAGCTTTCAGACGTGTTAGGCGGGTTAAACGTCCATCAAAAAAGAATCAGGCGGTATTATTCTCCTGCTTTTTTCCTTTTATGATCCTACAAGCCGTCTAAGAGCTGAGCAGCAGATGATGGATGACAATTTAGCATCTATTGATCCAGCTCTCCTCTGTAACTAGCCGGTTTGGGCGAGCCATTTCTATGAATCGTATTGTTCATCTGTTTTCATCTAAGAGACTGCTATAAATCGGAGGAGGGAGCTGCGCGCCAGCCGTACCACAAAGTGATTATCTGTCCAGAAAGTTTTCATTTTCTGGTCCTATCTGTGAACAGGGCACTGGCTGTTTGCAATACATTTTTGCCATGCATGAGCGGAGAAGCCTCATCAAGCTTGTAATGAAATATTACGGTCATGATTCCGAATTCTGTCCGTGGATTTTTAACCCATTGTTGCTTTACATACTTGTATCTAGAATTATAGCGCTCTTGCTGGATCTTGTGGTTACTAGTGCAATCACCTGTTCTTATTTATAGTCATTTGCTCTCTCCTCAAGAGGAGAGACCAGGAGGCAATACTATCTGTGCCAACATTATTTACATGAAGGGTGGAAGAAACACTATCTATTCCTTCATCTCAATGAGCAACAGAAAGGTAGGAGACCTGGTGCCTGAGTCATTTACATGGAGAAACAAGGAGGGAATACAGTACTATCTGTGCCAACATTATTTACATGGAGTGTGGAAGAAACACTATCTATTCCTTCATCTCAATTAGCAACAGAAAGGTATGAAACCTGGTGCCTGCGTCATTCACATGTAAAAACAAGGAGGGAATACTATCTGTGCCAACATTATTTACGTGGAGGGTGGAAGAAACACTATCTATTCGTCCATTTTAATGAGCAACAGAAAGTTAGGAGACCTGGTGCCTGAGTCATTTACATGGAGAAACAAGGAGGGAATACTATCTATCTAACACTATCTATTTCTCAATCTGAATAAGAGACAGAGAGGTAGAGCTGGAGTCTACATGATTTATATGGAGAAACAAGGAGCCAGTACTATCTGAGCCAACATTATTTACATGGAGTGTGGAAGAAACACTATCTATTCGTCCATTTTAATGAGCAACAGAAAGGTAGGAAACCTGGTGCCTGCCTCATTTACATGGAGAAACAAGGAAGGAATACTATCTGTGCCAACATTATTTACGTGGAGGGCGGAAACAGCACTAACTATTTCTCCTCTCTGAATAAGAGACAGAAAGGTAGAGATGTTGCCTGCATGATTTATATGGAGAAACAAGGAGCCAGTACTATCTGTGCCAACATTATTTCCATGTAAGGACGCAAGCACCACTATCTATTCCTCCATTTCAATGAGTGACAGAAAGGTATGAGACTTGGTGCCTGTATCATTTACATGAAGAGTCAAGGTGGTAGTACTACCTGTGCCAACATTACTTCCATGTAAGGACGCCAGTACCACTATCTATTCCTCCATTTCAATGAGTGACAAAAAGTTAGGAAGCCTGCTGCCTGCATCATTGACATGGAGAAACAAGGAGGTGATACTATCTGTGCTAACATTATTTAAATGGAAGGAAGAAGTTCCACTATCTAATTCTCCATCTCAATGAGTGACAGAAAGGGAGGAGACCTGTGCCTGTATCATTTACACCAATTACATTGAGAAACAAGGAGACAGTGCTATCTGTGCCAACATTATTTACAAGGAGAGTGGAAGGCAGCGGTATCTATCCCACCATCTCGGTGAGCAACAGGAAGGTAAAAGACTTGGTGCCTGCATCATTTACATAATGTATGAGACAACATGGATGAGGCAGGAAGCAGACAGCGCTGTTTTCTGTATAGTGGTTGAACTGAGTCACTGCAGCTTAGTGTCCATTCAAGGGAATCAAAGCTGATCTGCAGGACCACTTCTGACTACTATACGAAGAATGAAGTTGTCAGCTGTCAGCTGCTACCAATTTAATACTAATGACCGGTCCTTAAGATAGTCCATCAATATTTTTAGCCCAATTGCCTTTTATCCCTTATAGCTACTCTGTGTCCCATGTTCTTAATCTGAACTACATGGTTTGTCTCTATGGGAGGTAAAACTAAACACAAAAATCCTAAACATTTCCGCTCCTTTTTTTGGAACATGTTATTACCATGAAGTGTTAAACTACCAGGTGGTATAAGAGCAGATTCCTCCCTGCCTTTCATATTACACATCCTACCAGCCCACTTGTGTCATATCTGACACTACAAGGTGATACTTGTGACATTCTTATGCACAGAAGTGACGTCGATAGCAAATGACTAAGGTGTAAGTGTTGACTAGTAATAACCTAACACATTATCCAGGATATCTCAGGCTCCAGTCATTATGCTAAACGGGCTGAGCCGCATATCACATTCACACATAGCAAACAGGTAAAAAAATATATGGAACATGGAAGGATTGTGTCTAAGAAAGCTCTGTGACTGTGCTGCATGTAGGGGCAATATAGCAATGTACAGGTAGCATATAGCAATGTACAGGTGCAGTACTGCAATGTAAATGTGCAATATAGCAATGTACAGGTACAGTATAGCAATGTACAGGTGCAATATAGCAATGTATAGGTGCAGTATAGCAATGTACAGGTGCAGTACAGCAATGTATAGGTGCAGTATAGCAATGTACAGGTGCAATATAGCAATGTATAGGTGCATTATAGCAATGTACAGGTGCAGTACAGCAATGTATAGGTGCAGTATAGCAATGTATAGGCACAGTACAGCAATGTATAGGTGCAGTATATTAATGTATAGGTACAGTATAGCAATGTACAGGTGCAATATAGCAATGTATAGGTGCAGTATAGCAATGTACAGGTGCAATATAGCAATGTATAGGTGCATTATAGCAATGTACAGGTGCAGTACAGCAATGTATAGGTGCAGTATAGCAATGTATAGGCACAGTACAGCAATGTATAGGTGCAGTATATTAATGTATAGGTACAGTATAGCAATGTACAGGTGCAATATAGCAATGTATAGGTGCAGTATAGCAATGTACAGGTGCAGTACAGCAATGTATAGGTGCAGTATAGCAATGTACAGGTGCAATATAGCAATGTATAGGTGCATTATAGCAATGTACAGGTGCAGTACAGCAATGTATAGGTGCAGTATAGCAATGTATAGGCACAGTACAGCAATGTATAGGTGCAGTATATTAATGTATAGGTACAGTATAGCAATGTATAGGTGCAGTATAGCAATGTACAGGTGCACTACAGCAATGTATAGGCGCAGTACAGCAATGTATAGGTGCAGTGTAGTAATATATAGGTGCAGTACAGCAATGTATAGGTGCAGTATAGCAATGTACAGGTGCAGTATAGCAATGTATGATAGATAGATAGATAGATAGATAGATAGATAGATAGATAGATAGATAGATAGACGATAGATAGATATAGATAGATAGATAGATAGATAGATAGATAGATAGATAGGAGATAGATAGATAGATAGATAATAGATAGATAGATAGATAGATAGATAGATAGATAGATAGATAGATGATAGATAGATAGATAGATAGATAGATAGATAGGAGATAGATAGATAGATAGATAATAGATAGATAGATAGATAGATAGATAGATAGATAGATAGGAGATAGATAGATAGATAGATAGATAGATAGATAATAGATAGATAGATAGATAGATAGATGATAGATAGATAGATAGATAGATAGAAGATAGATAGATAGATAGATAGATAGATAGATAGATAGATAGATAGATAGATAGATAGATAGGAGATATATATGAAATAGACTTGATTCTAGACTTCAGATCACAGGTATCTTACTTGTCACATCCCCATAGCTGCAGTTTGCCTTGAGATCTTCTTTCTATATTGCTCCTAATAATCAATGTGAAGATCTTCCGGAAAGATTTGGATATAAGGATATAATATTCTGGAGGTTTTCTTACCTGATGCTGTTGTTCGGGATTCTCTACCGCAGACCTCTGGATGTGTTTCAGTATTTTTCAGCATATGCTTTGAAGCCGAGCTTGGCACAATAATTGGCATATCATCCTGGCATACACACGGGTAAAGCATATGCTACGTTGCTGGTAGCTTTTGCGCTAATTGTACTTTTCTCCCCGAGCAGATATGTGCAGATACAAAGCCCCCTCACTGGGGGGTTATTTTCCACCTCTGTGAATTTATTTTGGGCTTGTTTGTTTCTCCCCCCTCTCGGCAGGCCGTGTGATTATAGTCATAGAACAACTGTGGGCTTCTATACTTCATCAATGCTTGTAATAATCCTGCCACCCTCGGCCTCTGCGGGCCCGCGCCATTTACAATGGTATGAATATGCACGCCACTCATTCCCTGCAGCTCCATATGGGACAGCTCAAGGCCTGAATGGATCTGGAGCAGCAGGAAGGCCCATGTAATGACTATACAACCCAACGGGAGGCGCTCACGAGGATTGTGATTATTTAACATAAAGTAAACCTTTCATACTTGACACAGTATTTTCTTAAATCAATTACATTATCTGTAATCCCTAGGAAGGGACTTACAAGGAGTTGGGGCATTGTGCGCCTTGTAAACAAAGAAAACGCCAAGCAATGAGGCCTTAGGTTGTTTAAGGTTATTTGGATGATAGCCATGGGCTATTAAGTAATGTAATGGCCAACACGTTTGAAAATAATGACCCCCACAGTCCTGCCCACATATAATAAAATGACCCCCCACTCAATAATGTTTCAGAAACAGGTGGTAATATACATACATTACTTAGCACCAGGGCAGACTAACGTCCATGGTCTTGGATTGTTCAAAATGTATTCCCATTCATTCCAAAGATCCCTGTGACAAATGTCCCATAGCGGCCTCCACACAGTATGACATCCCATAGTGGCCCCCAACGCAGTATAATGTCCCATACTGCTCCCCACAAATTATAATATTCCATGGTGGCCCCATATAGTATAAAATATCATAGTGACCCCCAACACACTATAATGTCCCATAGTGGCCCCCATACAGTATAATGTCCCATAGTGGCCCCCATACAGTATAATGTCCCATAGTGGCCCCCATACAGTATAATGTCCCATAGTGGCCCCCATACAGTATAATGTCCCATAGTGGCCCCCATACAGTATAATGTCCCATAGTGGCCCCCATACAGTATAATGTCCCATAGTGGCCTCCATACAGTATAATGTCCCATAGTGGCCCCCATACAGTATAAAGTCCCATAGTGGCCCCCATACAGTATAATGTCACATAGTGGCCCCCACACAGTATAATGTCCTATAGTGGCTCCCATACAGTATAAAGTCCCATAGTGGCCCCCATACAGTATAATGTCCCATAGTGGCCCCCATACAGTATAATGTCCCATAGTGGCCCCCATACAGTATAATGTCCCATAGTGGCCTCCATACAGTATAATGTCCCATAGTGGCCCCCATACAGTATAAAGTCCCATAGTGGCCCCCATACAGTATAATGTCACATAGTGGCCCCCACACAGTATAATGTCCTATAGTGGCCCCCATACAGTATAAAGTCCCATAGTGGCCCTCATACAGTATACTGTCTCATAGTGGCCCCTATACAGTATAATGAGCTATTGTGACCCCCACACAATATAATCACATAAAACCCCTGTACAGTATAATGTCCCATGTTGGCCTCCATACAGTATAATATCTCATAGAGGCCCCTATACAATATAATGTTAAATTTTGACCCCCATACAGTAAAATATTAGATAGTGCCCGAGTACAGTATAATGTCCCATAGTGGCCCCAATACAATATAATGCCCTATACTGGCTCCTATGTTAATAAATTGGGATTCGTGTGCCCCTGCCCTCTGTGTAATGACATATAACCATGTGACCACTGAGATCTAATCACAGCAATAAGTAGTCCCTGACATCACTCAGGAGGCAAAAAGAGGCCCACGCTGGAGCCCGGGGGAGGTGAGTAACATTGTTTATTATGTTTACTCCCCTATCCCCAGGCCTCTGCTAATAATACTCTGAGGGTCTGAGGAGACTACAGAGTATAATAGTAGATTGTGGATGGCGAACTCTATGAACTACCATTATGGGGGTGGCTCTCACTGCAACGTGTACCCCTGGGGAGAGCAGAGCGTACACATTGGAAACCTCTGACATACAGGACGTGCGGGCACTCTGTTTGAGAAAGAGGACCATGAGGAGCAGTTTGTAAGAGACTGTATTCTGGCTTATATCACCAGTGACTGTGTCTAACAACGCAATTTGTTATGGAATTGCCATTTAAGCATTACTCCAAGATATTCACCAGAGCCAGTCACACGGCAGGATGGACTTTGCAGCTTCGGACCCAGGTTGCAAGTCCAGAACAAGATGCCAGAAAATATGTGCACTTACAGGCTAAGGGCCAGACCAGAAAGGTAACTGTGTGCAAGAGAGTAATACACAAGCCAAGGCTAAAAACGTGGATCGTATGAGAGTGGCCAAAACAAAAGCAGGGGACCTCCAAGTTGACCAAGGCTGGACTTCTGAAGTTGTTCTGTCTGGGGCCTCCTGAAGTTGACCATGGCTAGACTAATGATATGAAGTCCAGCCATGGTCAACTTCAGGAGGCCCCAGACAAAGCCAAATCAGCAAAAGAGGTAAAAACCAGGAAAGCAAACCAAAATCAGTAAGCCAGGGAATCAGTAAAAAAACAAGGAAAGGTAGTGGGAGCGAGTTCTGAGAACACAGAGCCTAGAAAACTAATGCAACCACAGGCACCAGAGTAAGGAAATTGTCAGGTTAAAATACCTGGCCTTAAAGGGGATGTCCAGGATATTCAGTTTTTCATAAGGCGGTTGGAGACAGTGAAAAGAATATATACTCACCTGTCCTTGGTGGTCTCGTGTCTCTCACAGTGGTCCGGTCCTGCTGCTCCAAGTGCTTCTTCCGATGGAAGATGCACTAGATCAGAAAGCGGCAGGGCACACCGGAGTACCCCGGACAGGTGAGTATGGTTTTCTTTTTATATTTTTCCCCATCCCCAACCTCCTTGCAGCAAAATTGTACCTCCTGGATAACCCCTTTAACCCTTGACTGGTCATTGAAGTACAGCCCTGATTCGCTCTTCATCTCAAACATCTGACTGAACAGACCCCGCCAAAGTATGACTGATGGGCATAGCAACCTTAAAGCAATCTCCATTTGACAAAGAGGCGCAAACTGTCTTCTGTTCATTTCCTTTACAGAGCCATGCGATATACGGTACCCCAAAATTCACTCCCCATATGTTGCAATTGTGTAAGATCTTTCAGGCCGTGCTAATCCATAAATGTGTTTCCCCTTTAAGGCCTGCGCACAATTTACCATATGACTAACACAACAAGCAAATGACATATTAATGAAATTGCCGCATCTATATTCGAGATGTAACATATCAGTAAATGTTCCTTCTCAGTAAATGGAGCTTAATGTAACATCGTCTGACGGTACTTATGGCGATGGCGAGGAACGCTAAGTGGATTATATTAACGTGGTCACATTATTTACATGGCTGCTAAATATAGCAACGGTAATGCTATTATAGGGGAAGAGATGTAGAACATGATATATGGCAAAAATAAACAGATATATATCTCCTCTGGGGGCAAAGGGGGGGGCGACATTTGTAATCTAATTTGTAACCATGTAGTGTACGGCGCCACGATGGAGGAAGTATAAAAATCTGCTGTTTCGACCACTATGGTCCCAACCATTTTGGCAAAGTGTAAACTTGACCGCCACTTTACACACCGCCCATGCGATAGTCTACTTGTATCAGTTTTCTCGTTGCTGTCTATTATATGGAGTCACTGTATATCTAATGGACTGTAATAATGAGCGGAAGGAAATAGGTGAGGTGTAAACTCGCCATCGTCGCGGCATCATTGGGCGCAGGCCGGGCCGCTAGACTTTACTTAGCACTTATTAGCAGAGAAATGATGGTTATTAAACAAGTTTTCAGCATTAGGAATATTCATTATAGCAAAGGGCAAGTCATTGAGTGCCCTGTGTGCATGTGAGAGCTTTTACAGCGCGCATCCATCACCGTTATTGTACAGCTAGCGACACTAAATATCATTAACACGGAAGAAATTGCGATGGGGAGAGAGGACTGGATATTATATAACAGGGTGTAAGGAGAGCGAGAGTAGCTGCTTAAACAAACTGGAGCTCCGTTACATGGCAGACGTTAGGGGTTTACTTTATGTGACACCCAGGACCCCGACATAGCAGCTTGTTAAAGGGGCCACAAAATTCGGGTCTCTTCATAAGCATAGTATTGTATATAGTGTAGGGGCTGGGCTTGGTCTTGGTGCTCAGCCCCATTCACTTGAATGGGACTGAGCAGCTGTTGAAAATGTCATCAGCAAAGGGACGAGGCCTCTGCAAACAGCTGATTGGGTATTGGACCCCCATTGATCCTATATTAATGATCTATCCTAAGGATAGCTCAATAAGTAACCCCTTTAAAGGAGTATATTAGTAATTACAAGCTATCTACTTACCATAGGATATGGAATTATTGTAGTAAAGAGACAGCTACAGTATCTGATCGGTGGGGTGCAAGCAGTGGGACCACTAATCACAAGAATGGGATCCCCTGAACCCCAGGTGAATGAAGCAGCCAGTTGCGCATGCGCGTTAATACTCCATTCAATCCTATGGCACTGCTGGGCTGGGTAAAGATTTTGCATTTGGGCCCAAGAGCTTAATGTTACACCTTTGGGCATCTCCCGTATAACCAGAGACACCAGGAAGTAAAGGGTGGTGGGGGGATTTGGGCAGAATTGTACCGGGAGAAGCAGGTAGCCGACCTTTCTATACACTAGCCGCGCCTATCCCCAGGAATACCAGTTTATGTACCTTTTAATATATCCGATCCATCTCCATTCTGCCGCACAGAGGATCCAATGGCGAATGAAACACCAGTCCCCTGTGCAAAACTAACATAGCAAAATTTACCAGCAGTCCCATGTAAAACCACCACTCGCACATTGTGATTTACTCTGGATATTCCCTTCCCCCATCCCGAAATTACCGCCTTTCTGAACTCAGACCTAGTCTTATGGGAGAAGCCTGGAGACTCTGCATTTCCTCTTTAGTTCTGTTTATCAGTAAATGACCTAGGACTGGTCTGTTCCTCGGCAGATCCTCTCCCCAGCTCCCCGCACGCCTCTGTTTTGGAAGACTAAAAATACTTCATTTGTCTTCTTTGATGTACAAGCAAAACCCAACGAGAATGTGCAATGTCTGCACGAGACAGCGGCAGGTTGTGTGGAATAGTCTGTCATTAGAACAGTGCGGAACGTAGACATGAGCGGGGAGGAACGTTTGATGTGCCGCCATGTCTAAACATCCCAGAATGTGCAAGCTACAGATATACACATGTTTATATAGAGATATGGCTATATGAATATATATATATATATATATATATATATATATTGTATATATATTAGCAGGAGGACCCGGCTTCGCACGGGTATGTTTCATTTTTTGTTTGTGTAGTGGCCCCATAAGAATTGCCCAGTTTTGTACTCGTCTATTTTGTATGTCGTTTGTGTGTGTCTCTGCCTGCGACTTCATATGCGTGTTGTTGGCGTCGATGATCCACCTATATTCAGCAACTCTTAAACTGTCCTGCTACTGAACTTGTTCCTGACGCCGTGCCTGTGATTGTTCCAGCATCTCAGCAGCTCGCTGGGACACCATATAATGAGCGTGTTGTTGGTGTTGAGGATCAGCCTGCTCCGGCATTTCGGAAGCCGTCAAGCTGGCCTGTCGCTGAACTCATTCATTGCACTGTGCCCGTGATTGTTCCAGCATCTCAGCAGCTCGCTGGTACGCCATATAATGAGCGTGTTGTTGGCATTGATGATCCACCTGCTCCAGCGTTTCGGCAGCTGTTAAGCTGGCATTCCACTTAATGCATTCCTCGAGCTGTGCCCGTGATTGTTCCAGCATCTCAGCAGCTCGCTGGTACGCGTGTTGTTGACGACAATGATCTCCGTCAGCTCCACTTGAGGAGAACTCTGTGACTTCTGGCTACCTTCATAGCTGTCGTTGTCTTAGAATTTTGCAACAAATTAGATTTTCTTTTTCCCGGCATGTTTAAAAGTAGCAAACTGCCAAATTGCCAATCTTCCTCCGAGAGACTCACGAAAAAGACCGCCTAGAAGAGCAGATATAGCTCCTTAGTCATGAGGATAGCCGTCTCTTTATATGTGACAGGTACTTTATATGGTCCCACCTATAAAAGGGGCGCAGTCAGCACATTTAGTGCCCAAAGGGACATGGTGTTACACAGAAGGGGGCAATAGAATATCTTAAATGGGCATAGCCAAGCCCAAAGAGGATGTGGCTTTGCGCAAAAAATTTCGAAACGACAAATATTTGCAATGCACTTTTCTCACACAAGGGACTCAAAGTGCAGGGAGCGTTGCACAGTAGCACAGGTGCTCACCCCCAACACCCACAAGGGTCAGTTGTTTCACGCAAAGCCAACTAACCTAATAGTATATTTTTGACATGGAGGAAGCCAATGAAAAACAAACAAACTTTCATTTAATTGGCTCTGGGCATGTACAACAAGGAGCTGTTTGTGCCCCTCCCCTCTCCATTATAACTAGTTTGGTGTGTTCTGCCAGGAGTAACTGTACAAGATCAAAAAAAAATTGCTGAGAAAAGTCAACTGTAGGTGATCCAGGAACAGTGAACTGCAAATACAGGGCAGATATGTGCAGGTACTCACTCCATTCTATTATCTACCATGGAGGCATGACACAGGAAAAGAGCAATAAATGAGCAGTCAGTAAAGCTGCTGCTCTTTGTGAATAATAACCCATCTGTAACCACACAAGTAGCCAGAAGTAGATACGAGTACATAGAAGACTTTTTTCTTACATTATAAGCTGTGAGATGTGCAGAATCTTCAGTCAATGTAATTTTCAGACTTATATGAGGCTGTGCAGAGAATCAGCCCCTCCCCTCTGCATTCAACACAGAGACACCTAGTGGCAGGTTTTTCAGGCTAAAGGCAGTGACATTTTTAATTAAAGTGCATTATATGTTGGTCCAGATCACATCCTCTATGAAATTAGACTAAATTATCTGAAATGTTAATGACCATTTAAAGGATTAAGCCCATCTCAGATTTTCTTTGGCCTCCAAATGGTATACAGCCACCTTTTTCTGTCTTCCACATAGTATATGATCTCCTTTTCTGCCCTCGCAATGGTATATGCCCCACTTTTTTATGCCTGAAAACAGTATATGACCTCTTTTTATGCCGCCCCCCCAACAGTATATGACCTCCTTTTGTTTACCTTTTGTTTGTCCCCTACAGTACAATATGTGATACCCTTTTTTTTACGGCCTCCTACATTATGACCCCTTTTTTACGGCCTCCTACAGTATATGACCCCTTTTTTATGGCCTCCTACAGTATATGACCGGCTCTTTTACCGCCCGAGTATATGATTCCTTTTTATGACCCCCAGACACTATATAACCCCTTTTTTACCCCCCAGAGTATATGATCTCTCTTTTTTATGGCCTCTTCTATGGTACATGACCACCTTAGGTCAAAGATGCAAAGTGTATAACAGGAAAAATATAGGTATACTTGCAAACTTTTGGAAAGTAGCACCTGGGACGGCAAACAACGCTGCATTCAAAGGGCACTAACAATTTTTGGTTTCCGTAAGCAGATCCCCATATTGCAACCCACTCCCCTTTTTCAGACCATGATCCCGACTCTTACTCTGTATAGACACACAGAACAATCCATGAAGCCCGCAATTCCAAGAGGACAATTGTCTCCCCTTTTTTTGTTCCAGGAGATCTGTAACCTGCGGCTCTCCAGCATGCTGGGAGTTGTAGTTTTGGTTAGAGGTTACTGTATTATAGGAAAAAGCAGGACGAATAATAAACCTAATATCAGGAATTATCATTGAGATGCGAAACCGACATCATTAGAGCCGCTCATTACCTTGTCTACATTGTCAATTAGTGGATTTCCAAAAACATTACATCACATCCACAAAAACTTAGGTTGCCCACTTCCAGGAATTGGTATAATGTGTACAAGTCATAATGGCTTTTATAATAAAAATATTAATGGAAATCACAGACTTGTCAGGACGGCGTCATCTAAAACTCAAGGGATCTTTGCTGCAATCACATGAAAACCACATAGTGTACTCCAAGACCGCAGAAGAAGGGCAGCAAGTGATGCCGTATAGTCACAGAAATGGGTTACGTACCCCCTTTATTAGATGCTGTCTTTTTTCTCACAAATAGCGCCTCTTTTGTCCATAGGCTGTCTCCGGTATTGCAGCCTAGCCCCAATTATTCAACAACAAATGAAAAAATCCACCAGGGTTTCTAAATCTGGAAATTCCTTTAAGGCTACATGCACAAGACTGAACAGTACAGTCGGCATATGATTGATATACAATTTTGTAATACACATAATTAACCTATCTAACTTCCTTTTTGTAGAAAACAGGCTCTAGAATTCTCATAGTAATCCGATAACTGAACTGTTACTAAGGAAAATCCGTACACATTTGTATCACCGGTATGTAGAGCATTTTAATAGTTCATGCTACATATATACATCACATTCCCGACTATGTTTTTAACTAGTGATTTCTCCATTGGTCTCAGCTTCCTTGTGATGCCAGAACCATTTTTCTAGGTGGTTTTCTAGGTGAGTACAGGTGTACGGACAGAATCTAAATGGCAATCCTTAGAGATTGCTAGCAGAACTTTTGCCTGTTTTCTATAGAAAGGAAGTTAGATAGGTTAGCTAAGTATATTAAATGTGCACCAAACCACCCCAAGGACTTGGCAAAAAAAGTTATATTTTAACCAAATTTGATATGCTCCATGTTCTGTCAATTGTCCAGCGATCCAGCCCAAACAGCTGATTGTGAGGGGTCTTCAACCAGCAATAGGGGTCTTCACAACCATGGATCACACATCACAAATATCTCAGTTTGCTATTTTTCTTGCTCTGCTACAAGTGATTTTTTTTCCCTTTCGACTTACAATTTGATAATTTTTGGTGCACTCTGATCACATTTTAGTGGGAACTGCTCATGTCCCGGGAGCCTCAATGAAGATTTGGAATTGGGGAACCCTATTAGATTTGCCCAATGGCCAGTCATCATAGAGACGTCCACAATACCACACTGGGTCCATCTTAGTGCCCACCTAGCCCTTGTATATGTCCTTTGCTGGTAGCACCTAATTGGTAGCATTCAGGAGGAGGATGTCACCATGAGGGCAGGCAGTGTGGCAGAGGCTATACTGTTCTCAAAAAACCCACGAGCCAGGGGTAACACGGTGGCTTGGAGTTCTGAGTTCGAATCCCTCCAGGTACAACATCTGCAAGGAGTTTGTATGTTCTCCCCGTGTTTGCGTGGATTTCTTCCCATTATACAAAGACATACTGATAGGGAAAAAATGTATATTGTGATCCCTATATGGGGCTCACAATCTACATAAAAAAAACAAAAAAAACACAAGCCATTCCCAGGATCAGGGATTTGCACATGGTTCAAGAGTTGCCTCAACTCCACAACAGTAGTGGAGAACACCATCATGGCCTCCTTCATCAGCACCTTGTACATGAAAAACATACGATTAGGGACAATGCATATAGTGATGTCATAATAGTGTGATAATTCACACAGTGATGTCACAGAACAGGTCTAACCTTCTTAGTGACATCACAGCTCTGGAATTAGTGATGTCACATAACAGGGATAAGGCCCATCAGGCAATGATAGAACAGGCACAATGAACACAGATGGTGATGATATATATATAGTGACATCACAGCGCCAGAAGGAATA
Source organism: Leptodactylus fuscus (assembly GCF_031893055.1). Taxonomy (NCBI): domain Eukaryota; kingdom Metazoa; phylum Chordata; class Amphibia; order Anura; family Leptodactylidae; genus Leptodactylus; species Leptodactylus fuscus. The sequence continues at coordinate 258,979,738 of NC_134266.1, read as the reverse complement.
ACATAATGATGTCACCATGCAGTTATTATGAGCAAATAATGTCACATTTTTTCCATATAGGGATCACAATGTACATTCCTCCCTATCAGTATGTCTTTGTAGTATGGGAGGAAATCCACATAAACACGGGGAGAACATACAAACTCCTTGCAGATGTTGTTCTTGGCGGGATTCGAATACAGGACCCCAGGCACGGCAAGGCTGCAGTGCTAACCACTGAGTCATCATGTTGCCCCCAAATGATGTCACATTTGACCAACGACCCTTTCCATCGCCCTGTAACGTCACTGTATATCTGAGAAACGATGGGCCCTTTAGTTGTTGGTGCAATCCTCCTGCAGTAGTTACCTCCATAACAGCAGAAGATATGGGCTCATGAATGATCAGTAATGCCACCATAGATCTGCACATTATAGTTATACTCGCTTTTACCCGCGACTTCGTCTGCAGTGATTTGAGAATTGTGCGGACACAGACGTGTGAAACTGTAAAAGTGCTTTAAAAAGTTTGGTGGGCTAGCAAATGTGATGTGATGTGTTATATTGTGTATGTCATGATACAGACAATGTGATGTGTTGTATTGTGTATGTAGTAATACAGACAATGTGATGTGTTGTATTGTGTATGTCGTGATACAGACAATGTGATGTGTTGTATTGTGTATGTCGTGATACAGACAATGTGATGTGTTGTATTGTGTATGTCGTGATACAGACAATGTGACGTGTTGTATTGTGTATGTCGTGATACAGACAATGTGATGTGTTGTACTGTGTATGTCGTGATACAGACAATGTGATGTGTTGTACTGTGTATGTCGTGATACAGACAATGTGATGTGTTGTACTGTGTATGTCGTGATACAGACAATGTGATGTGTTGTACTGTGTATGTCGTGATACAGACAATGTGATGTGTTGTATTGTGTCAGACACTGTGATGTGTTGTATCGTGTCAGACAATGTGATGTGTTGTATTGTGTATGTCGTGATACAGACAATGTGATGTGTTGTATTGTGTCAGACACTGTGATGTGTTGTATTGTGTCAGACAATGTGATGTGTTGTATTGTGTATGTCGTGATACAGACAATGTGATGTGTTGTATTGTGTCAGACAATGTGATGTGTCGTATTGTGTATGTAGTGATACAGACAATGTGATGTGTTATATAGTGGAAAGCTATATGTAAATGTGAGTGAGTAGAGTGAGGGCTACTCCTGAGGTGACAGTAAGGAGTGTGCAGGCAGGTTGAGGCAGGAAATGCCAGGCAGTGTGTGTGAGTCTATAGCTGGGGCTAGGAGTCCTGCTTTTGTGAGTCTCCTGCTAGGAAGCCATGTTGTTTAGTGGCACCAAAAGTAGCCTGTGACTCAATCCTAAGGGAAAACTATGTTTGTGGAAAATTGCATGCAAATCCGTCCAGGCGTTTTAGCGTGATTGAGGAACAAACATCCAAACTCACAAACATCCAAACATCCAAACACACAAACTTTCACACTTAGAATATTAGTAGGATCTGTGGATAACGTTAGTGCAGCAATGTACATAATGGCTCTGCCTGATACATTTAGGGCCCCTATAGACATATAGGGTCAGAGTCCAGGCCCCACTCATTGCTGCTATTCCTGCACTTATATCACTACTCATTGTAAATTGCTGGAGCGCCAGAAGGCTGCGCAGATGAGGATATGAGTAGTAAATCTCCTACTAGCCTGGAGGCCGAGACTCCTGCCATACGTTACGTACACTACTCTTCACACTAATGGACCTGCTTTATCTCCTATATCTGCACCATTGACATACAAAATCTTTCCAGAGATCTCATAGATGACTCTCCAGAGCACTGTATCCACAACCGCCATGTCCATGTATGGTAGAGAGCTATTACCACGCCATATACTGAACAGATGTAGCAGAGCTGACTTTGTCATACACTCATATTGTCATCACAATGCACAAATAACGCAGCTCTAAAGTGATTCATTCAGCTCTGCTACATCTCTTTATACCTAAGTATATGAAAACCTGATAGCTCTATAGGGCCTTGCAAAAGCTTACCGACATTGCTGCAGTTTCTTAAGACCTGGGCTCTACATACAGTAGATATGTTAGATGATTTGGGGTATATTTTGTTGCAGAAACTGGAAATCAGTACCATATGTGTGAAAGGGGTTCAAGAACAGGGCTGTGTGAAGGGGCAACACGGTGGCCAAATGGTTAGCACTGTAGCCTTGCAGCTCTGGAGTCCTGGGTTCGAATCCCACCAGGAATAACATCTGCAAGGAGTTTATATGTTCTCCCCGTGTTTGCGTGGATTTCCTCACATTCTACAAAGACATACTGATAGGAGAAAAAAAAGTACATTGTGATCCCTATATGGGGCTCGCAATCTACATAAAAAAACAATAGGGCTGTGTGCAATCCAAATACAATATTTTAACCCATTAAGATGAATGGGACTGTCGGAGAAACGTCTGTAACAAATCTACATGGACAAATCCCGACCAGATTTCATCGGCCGGATCCTGACCCAACCTCATCCTGGAGACCCGGATTCCCTGCACCATAGTGATCTATGCCCAGAGTCCCTGTCTGTATATTGTGTGGGACAGTCAAGCCGCGGGATCTCCCGGGATCATAGATCGCTATTCTGCCTAAAATCCCTGTCTCCTTTCTGGTCCAGGCTCAAAAAAACCTATAAAAAATGCAGCTTTTCCACAACATGTGACTTCAAGGTCCCACGTTGCAGAAATGCAGCTTTTTTTTTTTTTGCTGGAGATTTCGCTGCAATTTTTGAGCAAAACCCAGGAGTGGCAACAAAAGGAAAGAGGAATACATAAAAACACAGCAAACTCTGCAGCAAATAGCAACTTTTCTGCAAAGTGGGGCTTAGCCTTAGACTCATTCCCATCTGGGAAAGTCAACTGCATGTTTCCCTGAAGGACGAGACAACAAAAACTACCTAAAATTAAGTGTTTTTGCAACAGCACCTTTGCAGGGAGTTCTACAAGTATCCACAGCTAGTGGTGTAAATACCGGGGTAGCAGCGATATTGGCTGCCACAGGGCCCAGGACATTAGGGGGCCTGGCAGGCCTGATGGTTTTTGTTAGTTTTTTTCATAGGCCATTACCTGCTGGAGTAACCCCAGCAAGTAACGGGCCCTATTTACTTACCGATCTCCGCTCCTGCTCACGGCTGCCTTTGCTTCCCTTTCTGCGGAGGCAGCTGTGAGCAGGAGCGGAGGTCGGTAAGTAAGGCTGCAGGCCTGCGAAACCCTCAAACACTGCTATCATTATACTCTGAGGCCTTTTCAGATCCCTGAGTATAATGATCGGAGGGAACATAAAAAAAACACTGTTACTTACCTCTCCTTTGCTATGGAAGTTTTCAGGCCTGTTTGTTGACATCCCAGATGTCACCTGGGCCAGGCTGGCATCATTATGTGAGTAATTGTTCATGCATTGTCCACAATGGGGGATAGTACTGTGTGCAGGGGCCACGATGAGGCATAATAGTGTGTGCAGGGGCAACTATGGAGCATAATAGTATGTACAGGGGCCACTATGGGGGATAATACTGTGTGCAGGGGCCACTAAGGGACATAATACTGTGTGCAGGGGCCACTATGGGGCATAATACTGTGTGTAGGGGCCACTATGGGACATAATACTGTGTGCAGGGGCCACTATGGGGGATAATACTGTGTGCAGGGGCCACTAAGGGACATAATACTGTGTGCAGGGGCCACTAAGGGACATAATACTGTGTGCAGGGGCCACTATGGGGCATAATACTGTGTGCAGGGGCCACTATGGGGCATAATACTGTGTGTAGGGGCCACTATGGGACATGATACTGTGTGCAGGGGCCACTATGGGGGATAATACTGTGTGCAGGGGCCACTAAGGGACATAATACTGTGTGCAGGGGCCACTAAGGGACATAATACTGTGTGCAGGGGCCACTATGGGGCATAATACTGTGTGCAGGGGCCACTATGGGGCATAATACTGTGTGCAGGGGCCACTAAGGGACATAATACTGTGTGCAGGGGCCACTATGGGGCATAATACTGTGTGCAGGGTTCACTATGGGGCATAATACTGTGCGCAGGGGCCACTATGGGACATAATACTGTGTGCAGGGGCCACTATGGGGCATAATACTGTGTGCAGGGTTCACTATAGGGCATAATACTGTGTGCAGGGACCACTATGGGACATAATACTGTGTGCAGGGGCCACTATGGGGGATAAAACTGTGTGCAGGGGCCACTGTGGGGGATAATATTGTGTGCAGGGTTCACTATGGGACATAATACTGTGTGCAGGGACCACTATGGGACATTATACTGTGTGCAGGGACCACTATGGGACATAATGCTGTGTGCAGGGGTCACTATGGGGATAATACTGTGTGCAGGGGCCACGATGGGGCATAATAGTGTGTGCAGGGGGCACTATGGGGCATAATACTGTGTGCAGGGGCCACTATGGGGCATAATACTGTGTGCAGGGACCACTATGGGACATTATACTGTGTGCAGGGACCACTATGGGGCATAATACTGTGTGCAGGGGCCACTAAGGGACATAATACTGTGTGCAGGGGCCACTAAGGGACATAATACTGTGTGCAGGGGCCACTATGGGGCATAATACTGTGTGCAGGGGCCACTATGGGGCATAATACTGTGTGTAGGGGCCACTATGGGACATAATACTGTGTGCAGGGGCCACTATGGGGGATAATACTGTGTGCAGGGGCCACTAAGGGACATAATACTGTGTGCAGGGGCCACTAAGGGACATAATACTGTGTGCAGGGGCCACTATGGGGCATAATACTGTGTGCAGGGGCCACTATGGGGCATAATACTGTGTGCAGGGGCCACTAAGGGACATAATACTGTGTGCAGGGGCCACTATGGGGCATAATACTGTGTGCAGGGTTCACTATGGGGCATAATACTGTGCGCAGGGGCCACTATGGGACATAATACTGTGTGCAGGGGCCACTATGGGGCATAATACTGTGTGCAGGGGCCACTATGGGGCATAATACTGTGTGCAGGGGCCACTATGGGGCATAATACTGTGTGCAGGGTTCACTATAGGGCATAATACTGTGTGCAGGGACCACTATGGGACATAATACTGTGTGCAGGGGCCACTATGGGGCATAATACTGTGTGCAGGGGCCACTAGGGGGGATAAAACTGTGTGCAGGGGCCACTGTGGGGGATAATATTGTGTGCAGGGTTCACTATGGGACATAATACTGTGTGCAGGGACCACTATGGGACATTATACTGTGTGCAGGGACCACTATGGGACATAATGCTGTGTGCAGGGGTCACTATGGGGATAATACTGTGTGCAGGGGCCACGATGGGGCATAATAGTGTGTGCAGGGACCACTATGGGACATTATACTGTGTGCAGGGACCACTATGGGGCATAATACTGTGTGCAGGGGTCACTATGGGGGATAATACTGTGTGCAGGGGCCACGATGGGGCATAATAGTGTGTGCAGGGGGCACTATGGGGCATAATACTGTGTGCAGGGGCCACTATGGGGTATAATACTGTGTGCAGGAGCCACTATAGGGCATAATAGTGTGTGCAGGGGCCACTAAGGGGCATAATACTGTGTGCAGGGGCCACTATGGGGCATCATAGTGTGTGCACGAATGCGGTTTGTACGGGGGAGGTCAAATGTTCACCTTGCGTCCCAGCAATTCCTAGTTACACCACTAGCAGCAGCATTCAACTTTTGCACTGCAACCCGGGCCAGTTTGCACTACGCAGTTATCCATGTAGCTTGTGGTGTCTGACCCACTGAGATCTGTCACCATGTGTCCCCAGCCTAAGGCTACATGTACATGAATGTGTGCAACTACGTGTCTGTGGGGAAATTACCCAGGACGCACATGGATGACACGGACCCATTCATTTCTATCCATGAGCCTGGGCTGCTAAACAGACAGGATAAGGACTTGTCCTTAATTTTGCCCCGGACGCACATTTGTGTGCCTGGAGCCTTGTTCTAGGTTCATAGGGAGAAAAATTTGTTGAGGAATTTGAGGAAGTCTTCCAACATGGACTCCTCTCCAAATACGTCTGAAAGTGGTGGTGACCACAGGGTTGGAGAACTTTGGTGTGAGTCTCGCGCCGCGGGATTTTGGCTGGATCAGCCACGGACTCCACAGAAATATTCAGCAGGACTCTCATTCAAAACAAGATTTTGGATGGATTTGGAGCTCATTTGGAGGTGGAAACCATCTCAAAATCAGCTTCAAATTCCTCCATGTGAATGGCCCTTTAATGCAGTTATCCGCAGAAACAGCGCCACTTTTGGTCATGTCTGGTGCTGCAGCTCAGCTTCCATACTTGTCGACTTGTCCCAATTTGCGCAGACTATATGAAATTTTCACTAACAATCCCAGCAAATTCCGACACGTCCCAGCCAAAAAAAAGGAAACCAACACACCCGTATTCCCCAGACTGCAATGTTGATAAGTATGTCTGTGCGGGGCCAATATCATGCAGTATGGTAACCTGTAATCCTAAAGATCGCCATCACATCAGATGGGTGTGCCATGTGACATACACGCCTAAGCTCTGCTACATCTGTAAGTTATTGAATATATTCTCAAATGTTATATCTATTTCTATCATGTATATTACTTGTCGAATTACCTTCCCATTCATCAGATCCCTGTACATGACTGCGCCGGGGACAGACGCTCCCTCTATGCAGGATATATACAGTATATACATACAACATATATCTAATTTGCTACAATAATACTATGTATTCAACAAGTCCCAGTGATACAATGTATTGGATACAGAGACCTCTTACACTGCAATCACGCTACGTCTCAGGTGTTCCCCCCCCCCATATATAGGTGCCTATACATTTGCACACGCCTATCAATGACTCCTATTAAAAATCCTATACGATATATTTTTATTCGACAGTATACACGACTGCAATTCCAGTTGGTTTACGGCAATAGCATCGTGGTCACGTTACACATACGGATTAACTATTAACCCCTGCTTAGCCCCTCATTTATTCTATACAGCGTCTATTCCATCCTCGTACAACCCAGCGGCACGCTTCCATTCATTAATATTCATTTATGCTAATGACATGTGTAATTATCCCATGAGCCTATCAATTTAGCAGTTGGTCCACATCGTACAGAACAATACAGATAAGTGGCAATGGGTAGAACTACAAGTCACAGCATGCATTTACAGGCAGGATCTGCTGGGAGTTGTAGTTCTGTAACGCAGCGGTGACAATATTCATAGTAGCCTATAGATCCGCCTATAGATCCCTCACCCCATATAGTATAAGGCACTTACATGTGACAATATCCATAGTGATGTGAAGAGTTGTCCGCCCCGTCCTCCACCTCCATAAGCAGGTAGTCCTGGCTCTCATTTCTCACCGCTGTGATGGGACAGTTGTTATTCCTGGTCACATAGGGCTCACAGTGGCTCATGGTAATTCCAAAAATTCTCTTGGAAAACTCTTCTCCCCGGCACAGGCATATAACAGAAGGCGCCTCAGCCCCAGAGAGGACGGTGATGCTCCCTGTATCCTGAGATAAGGAGCACAGGCAGTTTCTGCTCCTCCACAAGCCCCTTGCATGCTTTTTATTCCCTCTATCTGGTCCCCCAGCTCCAATTTCTGACTTTCTGTCTCCAGGCGCCCTCTAGTGGCGGAGAGTAGACTGCAAGCTCCTTCGCAGGGATTGGTTGCAGCTGGATTCTTAGATCTCATTATTCTTTGCCATCATGGACACAAATAGGTTTTTATTTTTTTCCCAATTTGGGACATGATTGGAAAGATAAAACTGTGATCAGCGGCCAGAGCTAATGCATGGTGAAGAGATATTCTGGATCAGGATGAGCCTGCACGAACCCTTCACATGCGATCTAATAGAGAGATGATTATGGTGTTGGCCCCCTTTTGCTTGCAGGTGCGCAGGGGGCTCATAGTGCGCACTCATTGACAAAAAAATAAAAATAATGCTCCCTGATAGGAATCTTGGATTGCTGCGAAGCTGGGGATGTAGTTATGGATCAGGTGTGAAACTGGGTCTTGCCACAAGAGGATGTAAAAGATTTTCTTCCCATAATAAGGTTCTCAGAGGCTACTTTTGGGTAGTGTACATCTTGATGAGACATCATTGACTTCTAGGCATTTTTACAATGTAGACTTTGAGAGAGGATGGTCTTTGGACTGGGAGAAGTATTTCAACAAATTGTCTACCATCTATGCTGTTGTGAGCAATGGTTATGTGAAGGTACGCACACATGGCTCCAGGGGAGGAGGACAGACAAGAACATCTCCACATACAAAAAAGATGCAGTAAATTATTAGTCGCTATTATATGGCGGACCGCCAATGTCAATTATTTTCAGGGTGAAGAGGGATGTTGTGGATTACGTTAGGATTCTCAGCTGCCCACATCCCTGTACTCTAAGAGTTTACATAACCGGTTAAGTGAGACCATGCGTCATCTGTAAACCACTTGACATCAAGTATAATTGGATAGTTGGCGACAAATGCTCAGGACCATTCATTTCATGCATCGAAGACCCTCGGGATACCTGAAGATGGGGTAGGCCAAATTGTGCAAAGACTTTCTCGGAGATGACAACAATCTGTCTCCAATGTTCTACACCATTTCTTGTGGCTTTTTCCACCTGCTTCCACCATGTATGATCTCCAACGTTCCTGTCATTTCCACTTTATGTAAGTCTTTCTCAGTAGACATCTTTGGTGGTGACTTTCTGGCTTTAGATTTCTTCACAAATTTAACCCCTTGCCAATATCCATACAGCACCTTAAATATGGCACCCGCTCTGCTTCTGCAATCATAGTTTTGGATTTAGTTTCGGGGGTTGGAACAAGCCTGGAAACCCAAGGGTTAACCCAAATAGATATTAAAGAACAGTAGCACTCCCGGAATAACCCCTTAAATCTGACAGGACATAATAGATCTTGTTCTTCAATAGTTGTGCACAGATGGTTAGAAGAGGGCATCGAGGAGATGTTGGATGTGCGAGAATGCCCAGGTCCCCTGGAACACTACTTATTATACTCTGGGGTCCGAAAAGATCAACAGTATAATAATAGCACTTTCAGTTCAAGTCAAACAAGATCAGTCCAAAACGGGTCAAATCTCATTAATATTTGCCAAATGTCATTGCAATCGTCCATCTCTAGTAATGATTATTAGAGATGGGTAAAACAACTCTTACCAAGCCGGATGCGACCCAGATATTCCAAATTGGGGTTTTTTGTCTGGAGATTTGTGTAGGCCAAACAAAAATGCCAACGCATTATGCTCTGTGGTCTCTTGAGTCCCGAGAATATAATAAGTGGAGGCCCAGTGGAGGTGTGAAAAATAAAAACCACCACCGACAGTCACATGGGCTTGCCAAGTGTCATGACGTCATGTTACTGGTGAGGCCCAATCACAGGCCTCAGTGGTAACCCTAGTTGCATGAGATCACCCAGGAGGCAGATAATTAACTTTTTCCATTTTTACAACTCCCCTATTCCTACACCCATTATACTCTGGGGACTGAAGGTTCCTGGGAGCCCTGACATTGTTCTTCACTATGTTTTACAGATAGGTTCCTAGGAGCCCTGACAGTGTCCTACACTATGTTTTATACATAGGTTCCTAGGAGCCCTGACAGTGTTATACACTATGTTTTATAGATAGGTTCCTAGGAGCCCTGACAGTGTTATACACTATGTTTTATAGATAGGCTCATAGGAGCCCTGACAGTATATACACTATGTTTTATAGATAGGTTCCTAGGAGCCCTGACAGTTTTCTATACTATGTTTTATAGATAGGTTCCTAGGAGCCCTGACAGTGTTATACACTATGTTTTATAGATAGGTTCCTAGGAGCCCTGACAGTGTTATACACTATGTTTTATAGATAGGTTCCTAGGAGCCCTGACAGTGTCATACACTATGTTTTATAGATAGGTTCCTAGGAGTCCTGACAGTATTATACACTATGTTTCATAGATAGGTTCCTAGGAGTCCTGACAGTGTTATACACTATGTTTTATAGATAGGTTCCTAGGAGCCCTGACAGTATTCTACACTATGTTTTATAGATAGGTTCCTAGGAGCCCTGACAGTTTTCTACACTATGTTTTATAGATAGGTTCCTAGGAGTCCTGACAGTGTTATACACTATGTTTTATAGATAGGTTCCTAGGAGCCCTAACAGTGTTCTACACTATGTTTTATAGATAGGATCCTAGGAGCCCTGACAGTGTTCTACACTATGTTTTATAGATAGGATCCTAGGAGCCCTGACAGTGTTCTACACTATGTTTTATAGATAGGTTCCTAGGAGCCCTGACAGTGTTCTACACTATGTTTTATAGATAGGTTCCTAGGAGTCCTAAGAATGTTCTACATTATGTTTTATAGATAGGTTCCTATGAGTCCTGACAGTGTCATACACTATGTTTTATAGATAGGTTCCTAGGAGCCCTGACAGTGTCATACACTATGTTTTATAGATAGGTTCCTAGGAGCCCTGACAGTGTATTACATTATGTATTATAGATAGGTTCCTAGGAGCCCTGACAGTGTTCTACACTATGTTTTATAGATAGGTTCCTAGGAGTCCTAAGAATGTTCTACATTATGTTTTATAGATAGGTTCCTATGAGTCCTGACAGTGTCATACACTATGTTTTATAGATAGGTTCCTAGGAGCCCTGACAGTGTATTACATTATGTATTATAGATAGGTTCCTAGGAGCCCTGACAGTGTTCTACACTATGTTTTATAGATAGGTTCCTAGGAGTCCTAAGAATGTTCTACATTATGTTTTATAGATAGGTTTCTATAGTGTTCTACACTAAGTTTTTAGCCAATCTAAGATGTGGTTCGTACCAAATTTGTTCAATCCGAAATGAATCTTGGATCCCAGACAACTGAACCCAATATAAAGCCTAAGAGGTTTGCCCACCTCTAATGATTATGTAGAGTACAGTATAATGGTGGTATACAAAATTATATAGTATATGATAACAAACATAATAATGTGTGAACTAGACCACAGAAGGACACAGGACTATAGTGGCTCCTATATTGGTAAGATTACGGTAACAACATAGTAGAAGGTAATTGATGAATGAGATGCTGGCGGACTAGGAAGTGGCCGGTATATAATGTCCATGCAGCAGATAGAACAGGCTCATACACAGCAATAGTAAATGAAATAATAAGGTCCAGACAGGAGCGGAGCACACGGTGTCACAGCTGCTTCCTGTAGTCACTGGATCATTAGAGACATCCAGCAGACGGAGGGAGCTTAGAAGACAATTGTATTTTCAGCCTAAATGCTCCATTACCGATGTCTCCTGCACTAAGGCCTGGTGTATGAGGACAGACAAAGACTGCACTGTGTGTATGGAGGGATAAAATGCTATATAGTAAATTCATAATCAAGTTATTATAATACAGTTATAGAGATCTGTTGTCTCTTCTGACGTCTCTCAGTTATGGAGCATCTGTCACCTCTCCTATAAATACTTATGTACTTTGAAACATCTTTTTTTAGAACCCCATGTTGTATCGCTCCTCTGTTATTACTCCTGGAAATATGAGAGTTATTTCAAAGTTCCAGTTACTGGGCTGGATTTTTAGGAATGACAGGTAGGTTGATAGTGGGACCTGTCATTCCACCCCCTCCAGTCCAAACTTTGTGGATGTTCCGGCAGCGACTCAGCTGCAGAGAGTCTCCTCGTCAAGGAGGCTTAAGAAGCCAGCTCCAGCAGCAACACTTTGGCAGAGTTTGGCTGGAGAGCTGACAGAGAGGTCATATTTTTGGAGCTGTGTCCTGAATGATTCTACTGGCTTTTGGATTTCTGTTCTTTTAGGTGAGGTAACCTATTCTATGTTTAGTTAGAGCCTAGCCGGGCAGGGATTTATTTGTGTATTGTTTCCTTTTGTTGCTGCACTACCTTTTTGAGTGAAAATAAACTCTACCTTTGTTTTGGACTAAAGAATCTGGACTTGTGTGTCTATGCCACCCCACCTAGAAACCCCAGACCCTGACAATACATATATAATATATTGACAACTAGATGCTACCTTTCAATAGAAGGATTGTGGTGTTTGTGAGATGTGAGTGTGACTCAGGGAATAAGCAGATACACTGGTATATATTTTTGCAATGACTTTATTGTCACTATCTTGTTAGTGGTATTGTGCGATAAGAAGCCATGTTACCACCACAGATAGCAGAATAGAGCCGATATAGTCATGACTGACAGTGAATTACAGGCATTACAAATCTTATAGCATATAATCTACATAAAATTAAGTGAAGCTGCAAGGTGGTTTATGTTATCTAAGAGCAGGATATGATAGAGAGGAAGAAGCTGAGCTCTGTGATATATAGGTTATATGATAGAGGAGAGAAGCTGAGCTCTGTGACATATAGGTTATATGATAGAGGAGAGAAGCTGAGCTCTGTGATATATAGGGTTATATGATACAGGAGAGAAGCTGAGCTCTGTGATATATAGGGTTATATGATAGAGGAGAGAAGCTGAGCTCTGTGATATATAGGGTTATATGATAGATGGAGAGAAGCTGAGCTCTGTGATATATAGGGTTATATGATAGAGGAGAGAAGCTGAGCTCTGTGATATATAGGGTTATATGATAGAGGAGAGAAGCTGAGCTCTGTGATATATAGGGTTATATGATAGATGGAGAGAAGCTGAGCTCTGTGATATATAGGGTTATATGATAGAGGAGAGAAGCTGAGCTCTGTGATATATAGGGTTATATGATAGAAGAGAGAAGCTGAGCTCTGTGATATATAGGGTTATATGATAGAGGAGAGAAGCTGAGCTCTGTGATATATAGGGTTATATGATAGAAGAGAGAAGCTGAGCTCTGTGATATATAGAGTTATATGATAGAAGAGAGAAGCTGAGCTCTGTGATATATAGGGTTATATGGTTATATGATAGAGGAGAGAAGCTGAGCTCTGTGATATATAGGGTTATATGATAGGAGAGAAGCTGAGCTCTGTGATATATAGGGTTATATGATAGAGGAGAGAAGCTGAGCTCTGTGATATATAGGGTTATATGATAGAGGAGAGAAGCTGAGCTCTGTGATATATAGGGTTATATGATAGAGGAGAGAAGCTGAGCTCTGTGACATATAGGTTATATGATAGAGGAGAGAAGCTGAGCTCTGTGATATATAGGGTTATATGATAGAGGAGAGAAGCTGAGCTCTGTGATATATAGGGTTATATGATAGAGGAGAGAAGCTGAGCTCTGTGACATATAGGTTATATGATAGAGGAGAGAAGCTGAGCTCTGTGATATATAGGGTTATATGATAGAGGAGAGAAGCTGAGCTCTGTGATATATAGGGTTATATGATAGAGGAGAGAAGCTGAGCTCTGTGATATATAGGGTTATATGATAGAGGAGAGAAGCTGAGCTCTGTGATATATAGGATTATATGATAGAGGAGAGAAGCTGATCTCTGTGATATATAGGATTATATGATAGAGGAGAGAAGCTGAGCTCTGTGATATATAGGGTTATATGATAGAGAGGAAGAAGCTGAGCTGTATGATATATAGGGTTATAGGATAGAGGAGAGAAGCTGAGCTCTGTGATATATAGGGTTATATGATGGAAGAGAGAAGCTGAGCTCTGTGATATATAGGGTTATAGGATAGAGGAGAGAAGCTGAGCTCTGTGATATATAGGGTTATAGGATAGAGGAGAGAAGCTGAGCTCTGTGATATATAAGGTTATAGGATAGAGGAGAGAAGCTGAGCTCTGTGATATATAGGGTTATATAAGTCGATAGCATACACTGAGTATATTACTACCTACACAGCTAATGGTATATAGATAGCTGTAGAAAAAAATCTGAATTAATATCTAAAATATTCATTCTATTTACTTCTTATGGTCTAATATTATGTTTTTACACTGTTTTATGGCAATTCTTATGTTAGGGAGACTTTACTCCTCGATACATACTATCAACTTATTTGAAAAGCTATACAGTAGGTATCATAGGTGTAACCAATACGGCTATAAGAAGTAGCCATATCACTTTATAGCAGACAGAATAAACTGGATGGATGGATGGATGGATAGATAGATAGGAGATAGATAGATAGATAGATAGATAGATAGATAGATAGATAGATAGATAGGAGATAGATAGATAGATAGATAGATAGATAGGAGATAGATAGATAGATAGATAGATAGATAGATAGATAGATAGATAGGAGATAGATAGATAGATAGATAGATAGATAGGAGATAGATAGATAGATAGATAGATAGATAGATAGATAGATAGATAGATAGATAGGAGATAGATGATAGATAGATGATAGATAGATAGATAGATAGATAGATAGATAGATAGATAGGAGATAGATAGATAGGTAGGAGATAGATAGATAGATAGATAGATAGATGATAGATAGATAGATAGGAGATAGATAGATAGATAGATAGATGATAGATAGATAGATAGATAGATAGATAGATAGATAGATAGATAGATAGGAGATAGATAGATAGATAGATAGATAGATAGATAGATAGATAGATCCTTCCTTACCTTTCCTCTTGGCTCGCCATATGTTCTGAGATAAGTGTCACTTGACCAGCTCTGCGGTGTTTTTCGTACACTTTTCACAATCCCATAACTCGCTAGAATATGTCATCTATTTTAATATAATGGATTTTTTTGTCTTCTTTTATGACGTGACACTTAGATTTGACAAGTCTGATACATTTAACACAAAGATGTAAAAATGTGCTAAGAGTCCCAATGGCATTAATATGTGACTGTGATGAAGAAGGTGACAACAAGGCGCTAATTGACCGAAATGGAAATTCATCTAGTATAGAAGAAAAAACAGGCACACTGACAACCTGAGCAGACATTTCTAGTTACACAGTGACTTTATGATAAATATAAACCTCAATATTTTTTGAAGATATATATAAAAAATTTTATTTCAATATACACTGCTCAAAAAAATAAAGGGAACACTCCAATAACACCTCCTAGATCTGAATGAACTAAATCTTCTCATTGGATACCTTGTTCTGTACAAAGCTGAATGTGATGACAACAAACTCACACAAAAATCATCAATGGAAATACAATTTATTAACCAATGGAGGCCTGGAATTGGGAATCACCCCCAAAATTAGGGTCCATTCAAAATGGTGAGGAATTTGGCGTGGAATTTCAGTGCTGAAAAAAAAGCCTCCCATTGACTTCAATGGGTTTCCATTCCTTGGTGGTGAAAGGTGGAAGACCAGGTTAATGGCTGATGGTCTGGTGTTTCCTTCCCTACTAGGTCCTGTCTCTGTGAAGTAGCTGAATGTGATGGACCATGGGGCCTTCTTGGATGACATGGCTTCCATGAGATGCTATAAAGAACGATACCCAAGATGGAGAAAGTAGACCTAAAGTCGAACCAGCTTCACTCTGTACTGCCCCCTGTTTGTCATCTAAGAAGGCGCCATTGTATCACTATTGCTTGCCCTCCCTAGGTCTTCCTCCTCGCTGGTGTTCTCCATTCTACCTATAAGCTAAAGTTTTTGGTAATTTTTTTGTCATTGAGTGTATAAACACCCTCTACTGTCCTAGATTGCCAAGGAAAGCTGAAGTACCTTATACTAAGTATAATATTGACCCCTGTGACATCCTAGATCACCAGGCAAGGTGCCATTAGCTTAGACTGTCCAGGAAGCAAAGCCCGGTCTATTCTTGAAGGGATGCAGATATTAAAGGGAGTGTCTCAGGCCCAAAATGCCTTCCATACATTTGGTGTCACTAACCATAATAATGTTTTATGGATATGTAAATCAGCCTGCAAGTGCACTGGGCGGAGCCTAATTGCCTACAGACAGCCATCATGCCTAATTGGCCAGATTTGCCTACAGACAGCCATCATACCTAATTGGCCAGATTTGACTGCAGACAGCCATCATGCATAATTGGCCAGATTTACCTACAGACAGCCATCATGTCTAATTGGCCAGATTTGCCTACAGACAGCCATCATGCCTAATTGGCCAGATTTGACTACAGACAGCCATCATGCCTTATTGGCCAGATTTGCCTACAGACAGCCATCATGCCTAATTGGCCAGATTTGCCTACAGACAGCCATCATGCCTATTTGGCCAGATTTGCCTACAGACAGCCATCATGTCTAATTGGCCAGATTTACCTAAGACAGCCATCATGCCTAATTGGCCAGATTTGCCTACAGACAGCCATCATGCCTAATTGGCCAGATTTGCCTACAGACAGCCATCATGCCTAATTGGCCAGATTTGACTACAGACAGCCATCATGCCTAATTGGCCAGATTTACCTAAGACAGCCATCATGTCTAATTGGCCAGATTTGACTGCAGACAGCCATCATGCCTAATTGGCCAGATTTGCCTACAGACAGCCAGCATGCCTAATTGGCCAGATTTGCCTACAGACAGCCTTCATGCCTAATTGTCCAGATTTCCCTACAGACAGCCATCATGCCTAATTGTTCAGATTTGCCTACAGACAGCCATCATGCCTAATTGGCCAGATTTGCCTACAGACAGCCATCATGCCTAACTGGCCAGATTTGCCTACAGGTAGCCATCATGCCTAATTGGCCAGATTTACCTACAGACAGCCATCATGCCTAATTGGCCAGATTTACCTACAGACAGCCATCATGCCTAATTGGCCAGATTTGCCTACAGACAAACCATCATGCCTAATTGGCCAGATTTGCCTACAGACAAACCATCATGCCTAATTGGCCAGCTTTGCCTACAGACAGCCATCATGCCTAATTGGTCAGATTTGCCTATTAGGCCATCATGCCTAATTGGTCAGATTTGCCTACAGACAGCCATCATGCCTAATTGGCCAGATTTGCCTACAGACAGCCATCATGCCTAATTGGCCAGCTTTACCTACAGACAGCCATCATGCCTAATTGGTCAGATTTGCCTACAGACAACCATCATGCCTAATTGGCCAGATTTGCCTGCAGACAAACCATCATGCCTAATTGGTCAGATTTGCCTACAGACAGCCATCATGCCTAATTGGCCAGATTTACCTACAGACAGCCATCATGCCTAATTGGCCAGATTTGCCTACAGACAAACCATCATGCCTAAATGGCCAGCTTTGCCTACAGACAGCCATCATGCCTAATTGGCCAGATTTACCTACAGACAGCCATCATGCCTAATTGGCCAGATTTGCCTACAGACAGCCTTCATGCCTAATTGGCCAGATTTGCCTACAGACAGCCATCATGCCTAATTGGCCAGATTTGCCTACAGACAGCCATCATACCTAATTGGCCAGATTTGCCTACAGACAGCCATCATACCTAATTGGCCAGATTTGCCTACAGACAGCCATCATGCCTAAATGGCCAGATTTGCCTACAGACAGCCATCATGCTGGCAGAAGCTGAAAGTGTCATTCACAGCACAAAGAGGCGACCTTATGTGATGCCAAATTACTGTTGGAACACTTGAGGCAAAACTGGCAAATTAGGTCCCGCCCCCAATGCACTTACATGATTACTTCTCCATTGCCTCATTGGTTTGTGGCCACAAAGTTACGTTTCAGCTCTCCTTAAAGGCATGCCTGTGGCACTATTATTGGTTTTGGAGTCATTTTGGACCCTTTAGGCCGCCAGAGATGGAGGAATTAACCCTTTCACTACTGTAGCCCATCAGATAAACTGTAATTAGTCCAAAATGTTTAGTTTATTATCCTCAGTGCACTTCATGGTCAGAATATTCTTTTTTCTCTTGGATTAGATTATCATAGGTTACTATCTCTATAGAGATTATACATAATGCACAGGTCTAATGGTGGTAAGACACAAGTCACATGAAGCTTCTCTAGGGTCTGCTATACAACGCTGTGTACATCACTCCGCTTAGCTGCCATGTATCTATAATTCATTTTGATGACGTCTCGCCCTACATAAATGTACGCAGCCCCGTAGAAATGTATATCACAAGCATTATACAAATTGCCTCCATGAGCTTTTCACGGCTTTCAAGGCGGCAGGTTTTCGTTGCGATCTCGCTCTTGTATAGGTTTATTGCACTTGTATATGGGATCTTTATATTTTTGTAAAAGGAAAATATGAAGATTTTTATGGCGGCTCAAGGAAGCTCTAAAGACCTAAGAATATGTATAGTCTCAATTCCTCAACGCTAGCATGTCCGAGCCCACGAGCCCAGGACACGGAAATGTGGGAATGTAACAACTAATAGTCAAGTATCATAAGTGTCTGAAAATTGTGACTTGTGAGAATCTGGACCGCTGAGGAATCTATGACATGTCCTATAATAAGACATCTCTGGACCTCCTGGAAATATTTCTAACATGTCCATGACCCGTTCTCACCGCTGACCCACCGTGGACATGGAATAATTTCTATGGGTAACTACAGTGGTGGCCAAAAGGTTTAAGCTCAAGTTTTCATGTTTGCTTCTTCAGTGTTCTTAGATCTCGTAGTTAGACCACAGGTTCTCAATGAGATTAAGATCTGGGCAGTTTCCAAAATTTTAGTGGTTTGTCTTATACATGTGTTCTGTCATGCTAGAAGAAGCATGGTTCATCACCAAGTGTCTCCTGGATGGTTGGGAGAAGTTGCTGGTGGAGGATGTTTAGATCCCATTTTTTATTCATGGCAGGGTTCTATGGCAAAATTGTGGATGAGCCAACTCCATGGCTGGGAAACATCCCCTCATATGGACGGTCTCAAGATGCTTTACTGTTGGCATGACACAGGGCTAGGGTAGCTCTCACCACTTCTTCTCCAGACAATCATTCTTCTAGATGTCTCAAGGAGACCAAAGGGGGCTTCACCAGCTGCAACATTACCTCAGTCCTCTGTAGTCCAAACCTGAAGAATGTCAGTCTGTCCTTGATATTTGTCAGTCTGTCCTTGATGTTTGTTGGTCTGTCCGTCTTGAAGTGGCTTCTATAAGAATAATAGTCCGAAGAACAAGGGGAGCGCTATTTTATAGTTCATTACGTGTTACATTATTATAATACAGAATTCCATGTTTCATTATATCACTGTACGGTATTACAGAGATTATATCATAGTACGGTATTATAGAGGTTATATCATAGTACGGTATTATAGAGATTATTTCATAGTACGGTATTATAGAGGTTATATCATAGTACGGTATTATAGAGGTTATATCATAGTACGGTATTATAGAGGTTATATCATAGTACGGTATTATAGAGGTTATATAATAGTACGGTATTATAGAGGTTATATAATAGTACAGTATTATAGAGATTATAGCATAGTGCGGTATTATAGAGGTTATATCATAGTACGGTATTATAGAGGTTATATCATAGTACGGTATTATAGAGGTTATATAATAGTATAGTATTATAGAGATTATATCATAGTACGGTATTATAGAGGTTATATATTAGTACGGTATTATAGAGATTATAGCATAGTGCGGTATTATAGAGGTTATATCATAGTACGGTATTATAGAGGTTATATAATAGTATGGTATTATAGAGATTGTAACATAGTGCGGTATTACAGAGGTTATATCAATGTACAGTATTATAGAGATTATATCAGTACAGTATTATGAAGATTATATCATAGTACGGTATTATAGAGATTATATAATTGTAGAGTATTGTAGAGGTTATATCATAGTGTTATAGAAAATATATCATAATGCAGTATTATAGAGGTTATATCATAGTACAGCACTATAAAGTTTATATCATAATACATGTGATATCAGTGCCGTATTCTAGAGATTATATCATAGTACGGTATTATACAGGTTATATCATTGTACAGTATTAGTGATTTAATATCATGTTATAGTATTCATGAGATTATATAATAGTACAGTATTAGAGAGGTTATATCATAGTGCAGTATTACAGAGATGTTATCATAGTGCAGTATTATAGAGGTGCTGGTTTTCAGCGGCTTTATTTGTACTCTCATTAATATACAATTTATCCATTTTACATCACATTTCTGTGATTTTATCACTTGCTAAATAACATTTTGTGTTGCTAAGCAGAGCCCATTATCATCACTTTCCTGTGAATTCGGAGCTTGTGGCAAAGTTAAAGTTTGGTTTTTTGCAGCGGGCGTTATGAATAAATGATACAACTTTTAGTACTACATCCTTAACAAAAGTATATTTTCAGTTCACGCTCTAAAAATTTCTTCCACCTTACTAAACTGGAAGAACAGACATGACAGATCAATGATGGAGGAAATGTGCTAGAGAACAGCGCGCCGGACCCGGCGATATATTCGATTATATTTAGCTTTCCACCTACAATTCCTTTCACACAGGCCTGTCATTATTAATTAGACAGTGACTGGTTACATTTTTGTCTTAAGCATCACGCAGCAATAAACGTGGAAGGCAGAATTAAGTTACCATGTTAATCCACATCTAACTAGATCCCCAGAGCCTCCGGCTCAGCCGCAGCTCATTTAAATAGCCACGGGAAGTTTCCGCCGCAGAAAAGGAAAGCTGAAATTATATAACATGGTCCTTCAAATATGTGCAATAAAAATGAAATATTAAATTAGCACTTTTCTGCCCAATCTAGATAAATTGCTTAAAGTAAATGTCCACCCTCAAATGTCATTTTAATAAATAACTCCAATAGTCCATGATAATTTATTTCTAATATGTCTTTATAGTTGGTGGAAACACATTTTTGTAATACAGAGTTCAAATTCCCTGCGTAGACCTAGAGAATAATAAGAAAATTCTGGCTTCCTGCAGTCACCACTAGAGGGAGCTTCTCATGCTGTTTTATTATTGTGTAGACACATATATTATATCAGGTTGTGACACAATAGGCAAACCAGTATTGTCTTGAAAAGCTGCTCATCTTTGACACATGTCCATTTCTGTTTTTGTCTCCTTGTCAGTGTTGTATGCTATTTGTACTTTTGTAAATTTTTTATCGTAATATTTTTGGGGATTTTTGGCCCTTTTCTGGATTAACATGCTAGGTTTATAGGTTGGAATTGATGGACTTGTGTCTTTGTCTGACCTTATCATCTATGTTACCTCTTACTTGAGATAGGTGAACTTACAGTCCTATGAAAAAGTTTGGGCACCCCTATTAATCTTAATCATTTTTTGTTCTAAATATTTTGGTGTTTGCAACAGCCATTTCAGTTTGATATATCTAATAACTGATGGACACAGTAATATTTCAGGATTGAAATGAGGTTTATTGTACTAACAGAAAATGTGCAATATGCATTAAACCAAAATTTGACCGGTGCAAAAGTATGGGCACCCTTATCATTTTATTGATTTGAATTCCCCTAACTACTTTTTACTGACTTACTGAAGCACAAAATTGGTTTTGTAACCTCAGTGAGCTTTGAACTTCATAGCCAGATGTATCCAATCATGAGAAAAGGTATTTAAGGTGGCCAATTGCAAGTTGATCTCCTATTTGAATCTCCTCTGAAGAGTGGCATCATGGGCTACTCAAAACAACTCTCAAATGATCTGAAAACAAAGATTGTTCAACATAGTTGTTCAGGGGAAGGATACAAAAAGTTGTCTCAGAGATTTAACCTGTCAGTTTCCACTGTGAGGAACATAGTAAGGAAATGGAAGACCACAGGGACAGTTCTTGTTAAGCCCAGAAGTGGCAGGCCAAGAAAAATATCAGAAAGGCAGAGAAGAAGAATGGTGAGAACAGTCAAGGACAATCCACAGACCACCTCCAAAGAGCTGCAGCATCATCTTGCTGCAGATGGTGTCACTGTGCATCGGTCAACTATACAGCGCACTTTGCACAAATAGAAGCTGTATGGGAGAGTGATGAGAAAGAAGCTGTTTCTGCACGTACGCCACAAATAGAGTTGCCTGAGGTATGAAAAAGCACATTTGGAGAAGCCAGCTTCATTTTGGAAACAAAGATTGAGTTGTTTGGTTATAAAAAAAGGTGTTATGCATGGCGTCCAAAAAGAAACAGCATTCCAAGAAAAACACATGCTACCCACTGTAAAATTTGGTGGAGGTTCCATCATGCTTTGGGGCTGTGTGGCCAATGCCGGCACCGGGAATCTTGTTAAAGTTGAGAGTCGCATGGATTCCACTCAGTATCAGCAGATTCTTGAGAATAATGTTCAAGAATCAGTGACGAAGTTGAAGTTACGCCGGGGATGGATATTTCAGCAAGACAATGATCCAAAACACCGCTCCAAATCCTCAGGCATTCATGCAGAGGAACAATTACAATGTTCTGGAATGGCCATCCCAGTCCCCAGACCTGAATATCATTGAACATCTGTGGGATGATGTGAAGCGGGCTGTCCATGCTCGGCGACCATCAAACTTAACTGAACTTGAATTGTTTGTCCAAAATACCTTTATCCAGGATCCAGGAACTGATTAAAAGCTACAGGAAGCGACTAAAGGCTGTTATCTTTGCAAAAGGAGGATCTACTAAATATTAATGTCACTTTTCTGTTGAGGTGCCCATACTTATGCACCAGTCAAATTTTGGTTTAATGCATATTGCACATTTTCTGTTAGTACAATAAACCTCATTTCAATCCTGAAATATTACTGTGTCCATCAGTTATTAGATATATCAAACTGAAATGGCTGTTATAAACACCAAAATATTTAGAACTAAAAATGATTAAGATTAATAGGGGTGCCCAAACTTTTTCATAGGACTGTACTTGTACTGAGGCCCAAATATTCCAAATTGTTTGTTTTTTCTATGAAACTGAACAAATGGAGATTCATCTCAGGGGAACTAAAATGGCCACCACATTATACTCTGGGGTCTCTTCATGTTAAACATGTCCCTCTTAGGTATCAAAATAAGAAAACTAGATATGAGCAAAGCAACTCCTACCACACTGAATTCAACTCAAATATCCTGAAATATTATTTTTGTACAAAGCCAAGCAAATGGATATTTAATCGTGGCTGAACTTAAATGAGCGCATTATACCCTGGGATTATCCTAAGACTAAGAGTATAATAGGTGGAGGCTCAGAGGAGGTTAAAAAAAATTCATGCTTACTTTCCAATACCTATTTTGGGCCTCCTCACTGTGGCCGAACGCTGTAAGGAAGCCCAAAAGAGGTATGAGAAGGTGAGCATGAATGTTTTGTTTTTTTTTAACTGTGTTCTACACTATGTTTTATAGATAGTTTCCTAGGAGCCCTGACAGTGTTCTACAGTATGTTTTATAGATAGGTTCCTAGGAGTCCTGACAGTGTTATACACTATGTTTTATAGATAGGTTCCTAGGAGCCCTGAAAATGTCATACACTATGTTTTATAGATAGGTTCCTAGGAGTCCTGACAGTGTTCTACACTATGTTTTATAGATAGGTTCCTAGGAGTCCTGACAGTGTCATACACTATGTTTTATAGATAGGTTCCTAGGAGTCCTGACAGTGTTCTACACTATGTTTTATAGATAGGTTCCTAGAAGCCCTGACAGTGTCATACACTATGTTTTATAGATAGGTTCCTAGGAGCCCTGACAGTGTTATACACTATGTTTTATAGATAGGTTCCTAGGAGCTCTGACAGTGTTCTACACTATGTTTTATAGATAGGTTCCTAGGAGCCCTGACAGTGTCATACCCTATGTTTTATAGATAGGTTCCTAGGAGCCCTGACAGTGTTCTACACTATGTTTTATAGATAGGTTCCTAGGAGCCCTGACAGTATATACACTATGTTTTATAGATAGGTTCCTAGGAGCCCTGACAGTATATACACTATGTTTTATAGATAGGTTCCTAGGAGCCCTGACAGTGATATATATTATGTTTTATAGATAGGTTCCTAGGAGCCCTGACAGTGATATATATTATGTTTTATAGATAGGTTCCTAGGAGCCCTGACTGTGTACTACACTATGTTTTATAGATAGGTTCCTAGGATCCCTGACAGTGTTCTACACTATATCTTAAGTAAAGTGCGGTTCGTACCAAAGTTGTTCAACCTGAAACAAATCTTGAACCTGAGCCATCCAAAACTAAACAAATCCTGAGAGGATTGCCAATCTCTACTTTCCACCAGGGGTCTACCATAATATCTATATGCTCAGCCCCAACAGGCTTGGAAAGGAGCAGTCTAATATGTAAATTCTTTATGGAACAAACTAATTATAATCCCAATATTCAGAAAAAAAACTAACCTTCAAATCATGAAACTTACTTTAGTTTGTTCCCTTTAATCTTCTGTATAAAAATGAGAATAATTTAGTGAAGAATTCCTTATCCTGTCACCTCTTTTCTTCCTGTTCTATGAATATTTTTAACAAATTAATGCAATTCTAAAGCAGAACAATAATAGCCTTCACGGATTGTACTTTTTGTATATTATGTCCCTTTATGTCTTAGGTTTTTGTCCTTTCTTTCGAGAAAAACACAAGGCAGTATATAAATAACTTTCTAATGAATTTCTTCCCTAATCCGCCCCTCCCCCACTCCCGTTGCAGAGAATGGAATATTACCAATCTACAGCAATTTTATCTGGCAGTGTCGGATATTTTCAGAAATACTTCTTCGGTCATCTTGACAGCAATCCATACTGAAATAACTTCCAATTATGAGTCATTTGATGATTATAATCTACTCTACTATTTACACAAGGAAATAGATCCTGATAATGTGTATACTAAATCTCTTGTCAGAATTCCCAGAGAACTCATTCTGAAATTTATTGAGAAATATAGTTGGTTTCTTCCAATAGGCAGTGACTTTTGGCCTCCGAACATGGTGTGTATTATGGCATCCAAAAAGTAAAATTTTGGTCTCATGTGACCGGACTCTATTCTCCCGATGTGTCACAGACTTGTCTTGTAGAACTAAGCCCAGATCTTCTGTGGATGTCGGCTTGTCCAATCCTTCTGTCTCCTCATGTCATCCCAGACAGACTGGATGATGTGGAGATCAGAGCTCTGCGGGGGCCGGATCATCACTTCCAGGACTCCTCCTCCAAAGAGCAAAAGCCACACCAAATATAGATGCGATTTACATTTCTCTTTTCTTCATTCACTTCAATTTGGTAATTGACAAAAATAAACTAATAACCCTTCTATGTCTGAATGCATTCTTACCCTGCAGCATCTCCCCCACATCGGCCTAAAATATTTGCTCAGTGCCGTATATATAATTTTATATTTACAGAAGATGAGAAGGAATAAAATATGAGGCGTTTACAGGAGCCGGTACTTGTGGCATCAGGTATTTGAATGAACTTGAAAGAAAATATTACTTCACAAGAAGAACATACAAATAATTTATTGTCCTGAAACGCCGTCTGTACGGATTGCACAAGATGTCTCTATTAGGATGTGCAGAAGGGAAAATAGACCAACTCATGAACATGTAGCATCCAGCTTGGTCATCTAAGGAGAACCTGGTCTGTGACCCCTGTGCCTTTAGCACTGTACATTACAGTAGGTATCGTCCCTGCTGCCTACACAGGTAGTACTTGGCAATGCTGCTATGTAGGCATTGAGAAGACGGCCAGTCCCCGCAGCCGCTAATGTAATGTATAGGCTCTATGCAGCCTGTAATAGAAGTGCTGGTAATTTGCAATGTATTGTAATGCATTCAATAACTATATAAACTTAGTATCCCTGGAATCATACCGACCAATATAGATTTCTGACATGTTGTATTATATACTATAATATGGATTCCTGACATGTTCCACTTATTTAGCTTTCTGGAAATGTCCGTAAATATTCTGACCCTTGTATAAGACCTATGAAGGTGCGGAGCTGTGTATGACTGATGACCGCGCGGTTTGTGTTACCAGTAGATTTATCTCAGCACATTTTCTACAGTATGTTGCTCCACAAACAACTTGGGATTTATTTTTATAAAAATGAATTGCAACGTCAGGAATAATGGGAAATAATGAAATATTGATGTCGTCCTATAGTCCTGAGTCAGCAATCTGCACCGGGCGATTCTGTAATGTTTCCAAATGTATGGCTGTATAACTTACGCTTTTGGTTTTTTTCACTGTTTATGTGAGTTTTGTCCTCTAGTTTACGTCTTTATGGGAACATCAAGTTTGTAAATCTCCCTGAGAATTGTATTATGCAAATGAAAGGTCTTCTCATTGACCCTGAAATACTGTGTAAGAAAAACAGATGGATGCTAAAGAATCGTATGCTGTGGACAAATAACATTCATGGTTCTAAACTGAGCCACTGTTCAGATGTGTATAAATCTGAGATCCCATATTTGATGGGTGCCGCGCCATTTTTCGCTTCAAAAAGAAGGAAATTTAATTAAAATCCAGTGGACCCCATTATAAGTCAATGGGTCCGTCCAGTACTGTTGTCTGTCCTACAACATAACATAAAGAACAATGGCATATGTTATAACAAATGTTGGAACCTAATTCAATATTCCCACCTATTAATAACAATGTAATGTATTTGGGGGTGTCTATATACTGTATTTCTCCAGACCAATTCTGATACTATTCTCAGGATAGGATAGGTCATCGGTATCAGTTCGGTTGGGTCCAAATTGGAGCAGAGTGGCAGTACTTCAGCGCAGCCATCTTATAAGGGTCGGAGGCTTCCAGCTCTGTCCTCTGTATGGGTTCCCATATGGGAATATGCATGGGTGGTGGGGGGTTAGATGGTTAGAATCATCCCCATGCCCTCTACCTTCCCTTCCAACTCTTGATGGCCTCCACCATCAATCTCCTGTCACCCTGGGATGTGAAGATAATGATAATGATGTTTAATCATCATCCTGGCAGCAGCGGTGAAGGTCAAGTCACAGGAAGGGATGCCCACCGCAGCAGTAACCCGGTTCGTGTGAGTAGCACTCTCAACGATTGTACTGGCAGGTGGTTATTGGAGGTCATGTTGCCACAATGGTGTAAGTAGAAGACGTCATCACAGGTGTAACTTAAGGGGGTGCAGAGGGTGCAGTCACACCAGGGCCCAGGAGCCTTAGGGGGCCCATAAGCACTGGCCTCAGTATTGAGATTGCAGCTTCCATCTGGCCCATACGCCAAGGAGACCCACAGATTACCCAAACCACACTAAGGTGGATTAAACTCCTTAGTACCCGTAACCATCACTATCAAGAATTCACTGTAGGGATGAGGTAGGGAGTGCTGGACAAAAGATTGTACCGGGGCCCACAAGACTTTAGTTGCACCACTGGAGGTCATCAGAATCAAAATTGGCCTGGGGACGAGGAGACTCCATCAATCTAATTGTATTTAATTGTGGGGGAATGAGCCAAATATAATTGAGTGGACTGTATAAAATTCTCACGTGGACGCCATATGGCTGTGTTATGTATACTCTGTATTTAGACACTATATAGCGGAGTTATATGGTCTCTTTATGAGGTTATTATTTCAGCCCTTTATGGTGTTAATATGTAACCACCATATGATATACTTATACTAGTGATATTATTTGAGCTGTATACGGTGTTATTATTTGACCACTATATGATAGTATTCATAGGGCACTATATGACAGTATTATTTAGTCCGGATTCACTTAAAATCCCATTATTGCTAGCATTTCCCTCATATCTGGCAAGAGCTTTGCAAGACAGGTGTAAGTCACATAATGACCACTAGGTGGCCACACATAGACATATAGCATAAGCAACTCCCACCAATACATGGCAAAATCATGTTTTCTTCAAAGCTGGTCATCTTGTACCATAAATCTCAGGTATGATGAGACAAAAGGTAAAGAGGGTCATCTGTATACATACAGTAGACACTATAAGGACTGAAGTCTTTGCATTATATAGGGCTGTGGCAAAGATTTACCAAGAACAATAACAAAGTTGCACAATTGGTTTTACTTAGCTACATTTGATGTAAGGATTTCTGCAGTGAGTTTTTGATATGCCAGACCATAGGCAGACTCCATATGACTCAATTTCAGAAGGTGACAGTGTCATGTGACTTTAATTCGCTTGCAAGAAAGCAGGAGACCTAAGGATGATGGAAGCCATTCCTATAGCAGCATATTAAATAGCGTATTATTTATGCAGAGGTGTAAAATGAAGCAATGTGTCACCTAAATGATCAGCACGTCCTCAGCAGATGAGACCTAATACTCAGCGTCCGTGATACATTGTCAGCAAGAGGATATCTGTATTCACGCTGTAACATCTATGCGCTCACTGGAGGATCTGTCTCACTGTTATTCCTGTATTTCAGACATTTATATTTCATTTTTTAATATTTTTCTTTCTAAGTATCTAACTCTATGAGGCTGAAACAATAGCAAAAGTTATTTGAATCACCGGAATATATATATATATATATATATATATATATATATATATATATATATATATATATATATATATTTTATGTATATATTATATATATAAAAATTTGGTTAAAGATTCCAATTTCTCAATAAATCAATTGCAAAATTCTTGACAGACTGCAATGCAATTCACAACACAGCCACTGGGTGGCCACACTTAGACACATATGGGATAGATGCAGCAAAGAATGTTGTTTTGAAAAGCCAATCATCTCGTGTAAAATATCTGTACATGTCCAGCCAAGAGAAAATGGAAGAGGGGACATGTCTGTATAACTGGGGGCAAGGATTGTGATAAATGTAAAAGGCCCTTAGCACCATTTTTTTAAAATTAATTTTAGATTAAATTAAAAGCCGAACAGAATTGGCAAGTGTCTGTCTATTATTAGGTTTGGCAAACAGAGTAAAAATTGCATGAGATAGTACTTTAAAAAAAAAAGTGACATAGAAATTGTAACATGAAAATATCAAAAATACTTTTCAAAAATTGGCTTAGCATAAACAATTGGTTTAAAACATAGGAAATTTTAGGTGACACATTCCCTATATGGATTTTTCAAACTAAGCTTCTTTTTTTTAATCAAATGCTGTTCTATTTCCCAGAGGTCAGGTCATCCTAGTGAAAGTGAACCATAGGAAATTTAATATCTATAGTGAGCTATCCCAAGTGGTGGTTAAAGGGAAGTCACAGTGAGGCTCCTCCCCCATTTTCTCCATATTAGTCATACAGATTAGAGATGAGCAAACAGTAAAATGTTCGAGGTTCGATATTCGTTTCGAGTAGCCCCTCAATATTCGACTACTCGAATCGAATATCAAACCCTATTGTAGTCTATGGGGGGAAAATGCTCGTTTCAGGGGTAGGCAACATTCGATCAAATTATACTTACCAAGTCCACGAGTGAGGGTCGGGCTGGATCCTCTGAGCAGTCTTCTCCTTGCAGCGTCCTGGCAGAGTGAATTCAGAGCCAGAAGACGCCGCAGGGAAGCTGAACGGAGAAGACTTCTAAAGGTAGGAGAAGAACCAGCGTTGATTGGCTGACTGTATAGCATTCGGCCAATCAATGCTGGTTCTGCATCGAACTTTTACATTCGAATAGCGAGTGGTACTCGACCGAGTACGAGTATTTTGAATACTGTAGATCGAATACCTACTCGATCGAGTACTACTCGCTCATCTCTAATACAGATATATTGTTACAGTGTATACATTTAAGAATCCCAGCTAAGCCTAAATGATGGACACCATAATGGAAATCAGACAGACCATATTATAGTCAATAGGAGTGCCCATGTGACTGTTGAGGTCCAATCATAGGTCTCAGTGGTGACCCCAGGTGCATGATGTCACCAGGAGAGTGATAGAGAGCAACAGACGAGGAGACCCGAAAGAGATGATGGAAGATGAGTATGAATGTTTATTTTATTTATTGCACCTTCCCCCTCCACCTATTATACTCTGGGGTCCGAATTGAGTATAATAATGGAACTTCCCGTTTCATACTGAACTTGTTCAACCAAAAACAACTCTGTTACTTTGTATCAAGCTCTCCATTGTGTCAGAAGGACATGGTGAGGACGGTATCTTGGCCACTACAAGTAAACACAGTAATGTTTCCACTCACTGATAACAAACAGCGAGGAGGCTAAAAATATAAGGAAGCGAAATAAACAGAAATATTATCTGAAAGTCGCGAAATAAATAACTGAGTTTATTTCCATAAGATTGGAGAGTCTTCCTCCTGCTTTGAACAGGGCAGGCTAATACGCAGTAGAGGAGTGTGCTGATTTTGTGAGAGGCAGTGACCCATTTATGGACAGTAGTTCTATAAGGACAGGAGTGCTTTAGTGTAATGGGAGGGGGGATATGTCAATGGATTGAGTACGCAGAGTATTATCAATGGACTGGACAGGAATGTGCTGATTTTGTCGAAAGCAGTGACCGGTCCGTTATATATTAGTATTATATTAGGGTGAGTTACAATACAAGAAGTTGGTGGCAACTAATGCTAATCATATTGACAGGAAGAGTACATAGAGTGACCAGGGTGTGTTGTTCTTGTTGGAAGCAGTGACTTATTATTTCATGTGATAGTGTCAGCAATTGCAGGACTATACATGACGGAGGCAATATGTTGCAGCTGGTCATGGATATCACGGCAGCAGCAGGAGAGCAATGTTCTGCTTTTGTTGGAAGCAGTGACCTGTCTTTTTATAAATGATAATATTAGTGATTGCAGGGCTATATGGGAAAGTTGCATTAATCTAGTGGGAACTGAATATAGTGAAGCCAAGCACATCATGGGCGTGATGACAGCAGCAGGAAAGGGGTGTGCTGATCTTGTTAAAAGCAGTGACCTATCTCTTATGATTTAGTTAATAAGGCCAGGATTGTATATGACAGGTGCCTGAAGTGAGTGAACACCAATCACAGCAAGGGAAAGATGGCAGAATTAGGAGAGGAGTGTGTTGATTTTGATGGAAGAAGTAGTGGATTTTGTACATGACATGCAGCCAATGGGAGTCATATTATGGAACTAATAGCAGCAAGAGAGTAGTGTGTGGATCTTATTGGAAGCAGTGACCTATCTCCTTGTGCTTATGTTAGTGATGGCAGGATTATATATGACAGGTGCAGGAAACTAGTGCAAATAGAAGATTCTGCAGCCAGTCATATGATGGGAATTATAACAGCAGCTAGGGAGGAGTGTACTGATCATGTTGGAAGCAATGACCTATACTTTGTGATTATGTTAGTGATGGAAGGATTATATATGAGAAGTGCATGAAGCTAGTGGAATAGAAAATGGATGTATTATACTGTACATGATAGGTGCATGAAGTTAGTGGAATCAAACATGTTGTAGCCAATCATATGATGGGAATAATAACAGCAGCAGGAGAAGAGTGTGCTGATCATGTTGGAACTAGTGACCTATCCTTTTGTGATTTTGTTAGTGATGGCAGGGTTATATATGAGAAGTTTATGAAGCTAGTGTAATAAAATATGCTCTATCCAATCCAAAATGATTGGAATGATGAGAGCAGAAGGAGAAGATTGTGCTGATCTTGTTGGAAGCAGTGACCTATCCCCTTGTGATTTTGTTAGTGATGGCAGGATTATATATGAGTGGTGTATGAAGCTAGTGGAATGGAACATGCTGTATCCAATCAAATTATGGGAATGATGAGAGCAGAAGGAGAGGAGTGTGCTGATCGTGTTGGAAGCAGTGACCTATCCTCTTGTGATTATGTTAGTGATGGCAGGATTATATATGACAGGTGCAGGAAAGTAGTGCGAATAGAAGATTCTGCAGCCAGTCATATGATGGGAATGATAACAGCAGCTAGGGAGGAGTGTACTTGTTGGAAGCAATGACCTATACTTTGTGATTATGTTAGTGATGGAAGGATTATATATGAGAAGTGCATGCAGCTAGTGGAATAGAACATGGAAGGATTATACTGTGCATGATAGGTGCATGAAGTTAGTGGAATCAAACATGTTGTAGCCAATCATATGATGGGAATGATAACAGCAGCAGGAGAGGAGTGTGCTGATCATGTTGGAACTAGTGACCTATCCTTTTGTGATTTTGTTAGTGATGGCAGGGTTATATATGAGAAGTTTATGAAGCTAGTGTAATAAAATATGCTCTATCCAATCCAAAATGATTGGAATGATGAGAGCAGAAGGAGAAGATTGTGCTGATCTTGTTGGAAGCAGTGACCTATCCCCTTGTGATTTTGTTAGTGATGGCAGGATTATATATGAGTGGTGTATGAAGCTAGTGGAATGGAACATGCTGTATCCAATCAAATTATGGGAATGATGAGAGCAGAAGGAGAGGAGTGTGCTGATCGTGTTGGAAGCAGTGACCTATCCTCTTGTGATTATGTTAGTGATGGCAGGATTATATATGACAGGTGCAGGAAAGTAGTGCGAATAGAAGATTCTGCAGCCAGTCATATGATGGGAATGATAACAGCAGCTAGGGAGGAGTGTACTTGTTGGAAGCAATGACCTATACTTTGTGATTATGTTAGTGATGGAAGGATTATATATGAGAAGTGCATGAAGCTAGTGGAATAGAAAATGGATGTAATATACTGTACATGATAGGTGCATGAAGTTAGTGGAATCAAACATGTTGTAGCCAATCATATGATGGGAATAATAACAGCAGCAGGAGAAGAGTGTGCTGATCATGTTGGAACTAGTGACCTATCCTTTTGTGATTTTGTTAGTGATGGCAGGGTTATATATGAGAAGTTTATGAAGCTAGTGTAATAAAATATGCTCTATCCAATCCAAAATGATTGGAATGATGAGAGCAGAAGGAGAAGATTGTGCTGATCTTGTTGGAAGCAGTGACCTATCCTTTTGTGATTTTGTTAGTGATGGCTGGATTATATATGAGTGGTGCAGAAAAGTAGTAGGAATAGAATACGTTGCAGCCAGTCATCTGATGGGAATGATAGCAGCAGCAGGTGAGGAGTGTACTGATCTTGTTGGAAGCAGTGACCTATCCTTTTGTGATTTTGTTAGTGATGGCAGGATTATATATGACAGGTGCAGAACAGTAGTAGGAATAGAATACGCTGCAGCCAGTCATCTGATGGGAATGATAGCAGCAGCAGGTGAGGAGTGTGCTTATCTTATGTAAAGCAGTGACCTATAGTCTTGTGATTCTATTATACGTATGAACCCTAGCATAGTAATGAAGGCACAGTTCACTGGAATTAAATGTCAAATCCATCTTCATAAACTTCCCTGTCCATGTTGCTTAACTCTCCACTCAATTCTTCATGACTTTCATCCCCGGTGGTACTTAGAGATAACTTCATAAACACAAATCTCAGGATCTGAAGGAAATCTGGACATTCATATTTCACGTTATAACAGATTCAGTTTACATCTCAGATTATTTCCAGTATTCAATAAAAATCACTATAAAGGCAATTGATATTCCGCCTCCAGATCAGGCACTGAATAAAGGACAGGCTCGGCTCCATATGCTGATGAAGTCAGTGCAAGATCTGACTAGCTGAAAGAATCAGGTCAGAAGACGGAGATTATCAGGTTTATGTTCCACCATTTAAGTATTACATGTGCATATCTGTCAAGCTTTGTAGACTTGGCGTATTCAGAGAGATTTATGAAGTAAATATATAAGTGCAATCTGTAACAACGGCTGAGAGCGGCTGCAAAGGGAATAAGGCAATTGTAGTAATGTGCTCTGTAGTCAACGTCTCATGGAGATGTCATTAATTCAGGAATTCCAAGAAAATCCTGATATGTAATAGAAAAGATTGGAAACGTGACGTTAATTATTTCTATCAGACATTTAGTGAAGATTCTAATGAAGATTATTTCAATACATTTATGTAGCTCTTGTTGCATAACGGCAGAAAGTCATGGGAACCCAGGGCCGATATTTAACACTGTTACTTACCTCTCCTGGGCTCCGGCACACTCTTGGCTGACGTCGGCCATCTTCAATGATGGAAGAGAAGTCACTTGAGCCGGGCTTGCGTCACGATGGATAAGGACGCAAGCCCGGCCCACGTGACATGCCCAAGTAGGCCCAAAGCCCTCCGGAACCAGGAGAGGTAAGTCTTTTCAGACCCCCGAGTATAATGATCGGAGGGCTAGGAGAGGTGAGGGAACATAAAAAAACATTGTTACTTACCTCTTCTGGTTCCGGAAGGCTTTGGGCCTACTTAGTGATGTCACGTGGGCCGGGGCTTGCGTCCTTATCCATCAGGACGCAAGCCCGGCTCAAGTGACTTCTCTTCCATCATTGAAGATGGCCGACGTAAGCCAAGAGTGTGCCGGAGCCCAGGAGAGGTAAGTAACAGTGTTTTTTATGTTTGTATCCCCTGGGTCTCCGATGATTACACTCTGGGGTCTGAAAAGAGTTCCCCCTAATTTTTTTCCCAATTTAAGTACTGCATATACTGCTGCTGTACACTTAGGGGGAGTTCACATGGAGTTACTTGGCACGTAGACGCCACGGGACCCTTTGCGGCCGTGAATAAGTGCACGGCCGCAAACTAGCGCGGCGCATACGATCCCCGCTCCCATTGAAATCAATGGGAGCGTGTACGGCCCGCAAAGGGTCCTGCGACGTCTACGTGACACATCACGCGGCACGTAACTCCGTGTGAACTCCCCCTTAGACTTAAAGGGATTGCCCGGGCTTATTTTTGTGCTTGATCGTAGGAAGCCAACACCCACCTCCACCTAATAAGTAATAGGTAAATTACTCGCTGCTGATGTATAAGGGTCCATTCAGATGGAGGAAAATGGTGCTTTATTTGGCGCTGAATTTTCAGCACTCAAAAAAAAGCCTCCCATTGACTTCAATGGGTGCTGCTAGTTTTTTTTTTCCACTAGTTCCGCTAGTGGAAAAAAAATATAACTGAACCCATTGAAATCAATGGGAGGCTTTTTTTTCAGTGTGGAAAATTCAGCACCAAATAAAGCGCCATTTTCCACCGTGTGAATGGACCCTAAGTCTCTTTCTCCTTGACTGATAACATTGGATTATCGGCCCGTTCATGTGACCTGTTCTCTAGTTTTGTTCCTTCCCAAGGTCTCAGTTATCTCATAAGAGGATCGCCTCCTCCTCCTCCCCTTCCTGCCATGACAGGAATAGGATTTTGTTACTGATATCATCTCTGAACTTCTTAGAAGTTGGGATTTCTTCCTCCAAATAGTAATAAGTCTTCTGTAATTATATGTAAGGAGGTTCTGCACATGTTCCAACACCGTGACCTCAGGCAGTGGGCTGCCGCGCGACAATAGTCAATGTCATGGATTGGATTGGATTTCGTCCTGCTTTATTTTGCACATTTTGTACCGGATAGATGAATATCTAATCTCCTTTATTCTCACTAGCTAATGCAAGAAAATACACAGGCGTCCATCTGTCTCTGCACAAGACGTCACAGTATTCTTCCCATTTACTATGGAATACAGAAGAAAGCTGGCATTATTAGACTGGAGGACTCGGATGGGCATGCTGAAGAATTTGGCCGTTTCGGGCTGAATAAACCCCAGAGTATAATAAGCAGAGGTGTGACACTTATACTCAGGGTGTCCCGTGTGACTGCTGACGCCCAATCACAACAACAGTGACCCCGGGGGCGTATGACGCCAGGTACAGACCAGAAGAGGATGCTAAGGGTCTTAGAAGACCCCAGAGTAAAATAATAGCACTTCTGGGACTGAACCTCAAGAATATTTCTTTTGCTTACATGTATAGCGCCAACCAGGGGTGAAACTAGGGTTTGTGCCGCCTGAGACGGATGTCAGAAAGCCGAGCGGAGGGGGTGGAGCGGAGCGAGCGTCGTTAGCAGGCAGAGAGCAAGCAGGGAGAGGACCTGCTCTCTGATAAGCGTGAGGGGCGGCCGCTGGAGCAGCGCTGCGTCCACAGAGCCGCCCCAATCCACCGCTTGCTTCCCGTGACAGGCTGCCAAGACAGTGATGCGAAGCCAGTCCAGGACAGCTTGTCCTGGACTGGCTTAGGTCAGCAAAAATGCCGCCCCCGGGGCCCCGGCATAGCGCCTCCTGAAGTGGTCGCTTAAGGTCGCCTCATAGGAGGTGCGGCACTGGCGCCAACATATTCTACAGACATGTCAGTCTCCGTCCTGAGTGGGACTTATAATTTACTTTCTCTATCAGTATGTCTTTGGAGTGTGGGAGACTGAAGTACCCAGAGAAAACCCACACAAACACGCGGAGAACAAAGTCCCTGCAGATGTTGTCCTTGGTCGGATTCAAACCTATTTGAGCTGCAAGAGCAGTGCTCCAGGGATCAGAGGGCCTGCCCCCAATGCACCAACTGTCTCATAACAAAAATATGGTGCTTACCTCTGTAATGTGCTCTGTTAGTGACAGTTGAATATACTTGGATGTGGTGTTAGACTTTAACCGTATCCAGACCACTCATAGACTGTATACATCTATACGGTTCTCTCTTGATACTGCAGGTCCGTATATATACTTTAAGCCGATGGCTGGTCAGGTAATGGAGGGGGTGTACATCTCATCCAGACTCCAGACTACTCAGGTGGGTGAGATGAGAAAACTCAAGAAAGAACTATTGTCTGCTGAGGGTTTGTAACATCTCTGCCTGTTCAGGCCTCTGCACCACCCTCTGCTCGCGTGCTGCGGCGCAGGAGGCGTGTGCAGTTTGATAATCTGCTTAAAGTTTTGAGTTGCACTGTGTGAAAACGGCTCTAGTTCTTAATTGCATTTGCACCACACCCGTCTTCTGCCAATGTTGCCTCTGTCCATTAAGTCCTCAACCGTTGAAAGATTTTAGCTGACCTTATTTGACATTAAAAGTTATGTTTTATGCTAAGTGTTGTCTGTCCATTAAGTGTTTGATTTTGTCTTGCCTGTGATTGACAGCTTTCCTTCCTATCAGGTTCAGGGCGGGTTCTTCCTCCCCTATTTAGTCTTGGCTCACAGTCACACTGGTGCCGGTTATTGCCTCTAGCTTTCTGGTTTTGCTTGCTGTTATATTACTTGTATTCTAATCCTTGACCTTTGGCTTTCCCTACTGACAATTATTTTGGACTCCGATTTGGCACTGCATCGCTCTCTTGTTACCGAACCCTGGCTACCTGACCTCCCTTTGTTGTTGCTCGTCTTGTCTGCGTTTTGTGTTTCACGTATTCAGGGAGGGATTGTCTTCGTGGTTGTCGCCTATTACCTAGGATAGGGTCTGGCAATAGGAAGGGAAAGCGGGGGGCTTCAGCTTAGGGCTCACTGTCCCTTGTGCCCCTCCCTCCAGGGTTCACCAGCAGCTTCTGGGGAATTATCGTCTGGCTATTCCCTAACAGGGTTATTTCAGAGTTCCGGTTACTGGGCTGGATTTTTAGGAATGGCAGGTAGGTTAGTAGTGGGACCTGTCATTCCACCCCCCTCCAGTCCACACTTTGGGGATGTTCCGGCAGCGACTCAGCTGCAGAGAGTCTCCTCATCAAGGAGGCTTAAGAAGTCAGCTCCAGCAGCAACACTTTGGCAGAGCTTGGCTGGAGAGTGAAAGACAGAGGTCATATTTTTGGAGCTGTGTCCTGAATGACTCAACTGACTTTCAATTTCTGTGATATATAATCTCTGCAGTGTTGAGCAGGAGAACTGGTTGTTACTACAGCCGGAGCTCCTAAGGGGAAGGCAGGGATGGTTTATTACACATGAAGCGATCACATGATAGTGTATAGTCCAAGAACTACAGGAGTAGCTGTGTCAGAGGACCCAGAAATGCAAGAAGTTATAGGAGAAATCAGCAGTAAAAAAAAAAAAAAAAAATTAAAGTTAAAAATGCCTCCCTTCCTTGCCCCCAAAGGTCTATTATGAC
Source organism: Leptodactylus fuscus (assembly GCF_031893055.1). Lineage (NCBI taxonomy): Eukaryota > Metazoa > Chordata > Amphibia > Anura > Leptodactylidae > Leptodactylus > Leptodactylus fuscus. Next base: position 258,941,877 of record NC_134266.1, on the reverse strand, counting down.
CTTATGGGGGGTGACTATATATATATATATATATATATATATATATATATATATATACAGTGCAGAAGATAGCTCGGTAGCAGCAGTGGTGTGGACCCAAACAGTCAAGACAGAGGCACAAAATATGCAGGAAACTGATTTATTTACAAAAAAAAACAACAGAAAACACACCTGGACTTCAGGCATAAAAAATACAAAACACAACACAGCCTTAACTTCAGGAGAAAACAAAATAAATACCTGCTCGTCTGAGCACTAACTAAACAGTAACAAAAAATACCTCACTATACCTGCGGTTTACTGTCAGCTACGTGAACAAAAACAAGCCAGTCCAACTTGGTCTCACCAGACTCAAAATCTCAGGGCAGCCACCACGTCTGGATCTACACCTGGGCTGAGCTCTACTCTTCATCCGACCGGACCACACATAAGTCAGGAACCTGGGGCAATAATACTTTGACTCCAGCACTTCGCCTGTCACCTTCTCACGATATATGTATATATATATATATATATATATATATATATATATATATATATATATATAGTGTATATACAGTCCTATGAAAAAGTTTGGGCACCCCTATTAATCTTAATCATTTTTAGTTCTAAATATTTTGGTATTTGCAACAGCCATTTCAGTTTGATATATCTAATAACTGATGGACACAGTAATATTTCAGGATTGAAATGAGGTTTATTGTACTAACAGAAAATGTGCAGTATGCATTAAACCAAAATTTGACCGGTGCAAAAGTATGGGCACCTCAACAGAAAAGTGACATTAATATTTAGTAGATCCTCCTTTTGCAAAGATAACAGCCTTTAGTTGCTTCCTGTAGCTTTTAATCAGTTCCTGGATCCTGGATAAAGGTATTTTGGACAAACAATTCAAGTTCAGTTAAGTTTGATGGTCGCCGAGCATGGACAGCCCGCTTCAAATCATCCCACAGATGTTCAATGATATTCAGGTCTGGGGACTGGGATGGCCATTCCAGAACATTGTAATTGTTCCTCTGCATGAATGCCTGAGTTGATTTGGAGCAGTGTTTTGGATCATTGTCTTGCTGAAATCTCCATCCCCGGCGTAACTTCAACTTCGTCACTGATTCTTGAACATTATTCTCAAGAATCTGCTGATACTGAGTGGAATCCATGCGACCCTCAACTTTAACAAGATTCCCGATGCCGGCATTGGCTACACAGCCCCAAAGCATGATGGAACCTCCACCAAATTTTACAGTGGGTAGCAAGTGTTTTTCTTGGAATGCTGTTTCTTTTTGGACGCCATGCATAACGCCTTTTTTTATAACCAAACAACTCAATCTTTGTTTCCAAAATGAAGTTGGCTTCTCCAAATGTGCTTTTGCATACCTCAGGCAACTCTATTTGTGGCGTACGTGCAGAAACGGCTTCTTTCTCATCACTCTCCCATACAGCTTCTCCTTGTGCAAAGTGCGCTGTATTGCTGACTGATGCACAGTGACACCATCTGCAGCAAGATGATGCTGCAGCTCTTTGGAGGTGGTCTGTGGATTGTCCTTGACTGTTCTCACCATTCTTCTTCTCTGCCTTTCTGATATTTTTCTTGGCCTGCCACTTCTGGGCTTAACAAGAACTGTCCCTGTGGTCTTCCATTTCCTTACTATGTTCCTCACAGTGGAAACTGACAGGTTAAATCTCTGAGACAACGTTTTGTATCCTTCCCATGAACAACTATGTTGAACAATCTTTGTTTTCAGATCATTTGAGAGCGGGCTGTCCATGTTCGGCGACCATCAAACTTAACTGAACTTGAATTGTTTTGTAGAAAGAAATGGTCCAAAATACCTTCATCCAGGATCCAGGAACTGATTAAAAGCTACAGGAAGCAACTAGAGGCTGTTATCTTTGCAAAATGAGGATGTACTAAATATTAATGTCACTTTTCTGTTGAGGTGCCCATATTTTTGCACCGGTCAAATTTTGGTTTAATGCATATTGCGCATTTTCTGTTAGTACAATAAACCTCATTTCAATCCTGAAATATTACTGTGTCCATCAGTTATTAGATATATCAAACTGAAATGGCTGTTGCAAACACCAAAATATTTAGAACTAAAAATGATTAAGATTAATAGGGGTGCCCAAACTTTTTCATAGGACTGTATATATATATATATATATATATATATATATATATATAGTGGGAAAAAAACACCTCTACCATGCCCACATCACAGACAATAAAAAAGATAAAAAATTATCAACAAAAATAACCCAAAAAATGTTATAGCCTGCAAAACCGAAAATGTGTCCAGTCCTGAACCAGGGATAATGGCCTCGGCCTGAAGTGGTCCAGAGTGGAAAGATGCCTAGACAGAGCAGAGTCGATCAGTTCATGTATTGTATGGTCAGGAATTGTATTATACATGTTAATGTGATTTTATACTGGAATAGAGACGTCTTGTGGATATATTATATGTTCTTTAGAAGGATTATTTCATCCACATAGGAGTCAGTTTTACAGTATATATGGTATAAGTAATAATAATATCAATGAGATAGCGTCCGACGTCATACTAAAGAATAAGAAATCGTAAAAACATGAAGGACAGAACATTATTATAACATAGTATTACTATTAGTATAGTATCTTAGCACCCTATAATATAACTGTCCTCTAATCACAGACCTTACCTGGGTACAGGTAATTATACACAGGAATGGTTGTATGTGCCAGACCCAAGGTGGCGTCTACTGGAAGGAACATGTACTGTAGGAATAGCTCATGTCTGATAGAGAAAAGCTGCTGTCTTTTAGGTCTCATGGACAGGTGTTGTTCTAATGGACATGCTTTATCTTCCATCAGTTCTTCTCGGTACTTGCAGACAGTTTTTGGCAGAACTTGGGACTGACGTTATTCCCGCCATCTCGGGGAACTAAACACAGATCTTCTGTGGATGTTGGCTTGTCCAATCCTTCTGTCTCTTCATGTCATCCCAGACAGACTGGATGATGGTGAAATCAGGGCTCTGCGGGGGCCGGATCATCACTTCCAGGACTCCTCCTCCAAAGAGCAAATGTCACACCAAATATTGATGGGATTTACATTTCTCTTTTCTTCATTCACTTCATTTTACTGGTGACATATACCACCAATTTGTATGCCAAAAAGCCATTTTTTGACAATAGAGACCAATGGTAACATTTGGTGTATATACTGGGTTCTTTCCTGAAAGACCTGTTTAATGTAATTTAAAAACAGTGTGAACAAAGCCGTAGTTGTATTCCTTACAGTATAGAGCTCTTCCATATCGGCTGCTCTTTCCCCCACATACTTTATGCCGGGCAGCCTCTTATCTCCAGAGCTGTACTTCATGCCTCTAGAGCTGATATACTAACCATAACTCGCAGTGATGCTTCTTGAGATGACCTCAGTCAGTTCACAGAATGTAGTTATGTGGGAAAAATTGAATTTCCATGCCCTCACAGGATGTTTTGAAGAAACAAACCCCCATCATCTCGAGGGACCGGTCTCCCTCTGAACACAGCATTACGCGTAGCACTTTCATGCAGGGAATGTCTGAACAATTTACAAAGTGCAGCAAATCTTCGCACAGCGAAATCTGAGTTCATGTTAGTTTACCATGGATTCCCTGCCAAGCCTTTCATCAGCTGCAGTGGATATTAACACATGGCACGGCCAATGTCTATGATGTGTCGAAGTATAAAATTAATAGCACTATTCATAATAATGGAACATTTTCCATGTTATTTCAAAGGACATCATAGGCAAACCCAGGGCGCCTATGGCACGCATGAGAATTTTACTGGTATACACCAAGGTATCTACAGAGAGCTAATGAGGAGTGGGGAGATGCGGCATCACTATCAGATCACGGTTACAGTCATTTCATTCTTCTAGGGGTTGTCCTGGAATTTTTATTTACAGCCTATCCTTAGAATGGGCCATAAATATCTGATTCGTGGGAGGCCGCGGCTCAGAGAAGTTGTCGCTATATAAGCCTTCCAGCAAATATAAGAGTTATGTGTTTCTAGAAATCTCTCTCTATGTTATATGTCTCTAAAACTGACTCAACGCGTTTCCACCTCCAAAATCAGGGCTCCTCAGAAGACTAAAGAAAAATAGGGGAAATTAGATCAATAGGTATGTCTCCCCCATATGACAACATGCACATAGAGCGCAGTAAAGACTGCGTATCCTGGCCCCGATGGTGGGCTCCTGTACTTATGTTCTTGGATCAATGAAGTCCTAGATGTTGGATTCCATTCATCATAATGCTATGGTCCTAGTGATATGGCTATTATAGCTTATTTTAGCACTTTTGCCAGTATGTCATGGATAGGCCAAAGACACTTGACCAACTCCACCAGTCCATCTCCCAGGCTAGACACCATTTGAGGGGGTCATGCAAGGGGAACTTCTAGTTGGAGAGAGATCCTCTTTTATCCTAAGACGTGTGGTGGTGTTTGGAAGGGCTCTGATGGTAAGTACAGGAATGATTCAGGAGGTTGTGGTGTAGTTGAACCAAGTTGAACTTTACTGAGGTCACTAGTTAAACATGCAACTCCTACAGTATGGACTGATGTCTTCATCCAACCTCATCTACTCTGTAAGTATGGGAGTTGTAGTTAGGAATTCCATTGTGGGATAAGGGAATTTGGTGCTTTTTCTTGTAGTCTCTGCCTCTCCCACTATGGCTATGGGTCTTGTATTAATTGAAGTCCCAGGAGCTCAAATACCTGGAGATGACCAGGTCCTAGTTGGTAGGATTTAGAGTCTCAACTTCTTCCAATATTTGGCACGCTTTCTCCTTCTATTGGGTTGACAGCTTCTCTCCCCTGTCTCAGGTCTTTAGCTGGACTGTTGGTCAAGTTGGATCCTCTCCCTCAGGGGCTGCAGAAGACACACTCAGCAGGTGCTAATGCACTACGCATTGACCTTGGTCACTGGAAACTCTCAGTCTACGCCAGTGATTGGCCTCTAAATCTAAGAATACAGTGGAATGGTCCTAAAAAGGGGAACATAAAGAAGCTGCAACAGTACAACAGAAAAAAAACAATATATACACAACACAGTGGCACGGTAAAATACAAGCAAAATATGTAAGTGGGATACTGCACTGGCAGGGATTTAGGAACGCTGTCTACCCAATATACTGTGTTTGCAATGAGTGTTGTTCTATTCGGTGTCCGCAGTAAGAAGCAGCTGAGCTGTGCCGTCTATGTCAAGACCTGAGCAAGACGATAAATCATCCATCCTTGAAAACTTTTTTTTGCTGGTGAGTTCCACATCTGGTAATTACATATCTCATCTTGTTACTGCTGACCCTGGACGGATCTTCTTCTGGGGTTTTTTAGAAAAGATTTATTTGTACAATGGCTTAATCGGTTTCCGAATATGTGCGGTAAGTCATGTCAAGTGTTCAGCAATTTCTTCAAGATTTATGTGAGCTCAGCCGCCACCGCTAATGTCAAGTGATGGTACTGAGTGATAACAGCTACGATTATGCCGGACAGGAGACACATTCAATTAATATGGAGCTTGTGCCTGATAAGTTTCGGTGACTTGAGCACGTCAGATTTATATAACTCTATTAAATTAAACTATATAATAGAGGGGGGGGATCTTGTTCCGGACTTAAATGAACAAGTTGGCTACAAAGCTCTTAGGCCTCATTCACACATGGTAGAATATAATCCCAATACTGACAGTGATACTAATCTTCTTGCAATTCGTTATGTATTCACTGACCCATACAGTGCACATAGTCGTGTGCGTGATGACCCAGCATGTCAATGTGTTACATGGTCAGCCTATTGATTTTATTAAATATTGTGTAATGCTTGATTTCCCCTGTGGTGGCGCTGCAGATACATTGAAAAACCTGCCGCCATGTTCCTGCACTCATTATAGTAGATCGATGCAGATCCTAACCTTGCATTGAAACATCACCCAAAAAACAAAAACTGGAATCTAAGTGGAGACTTCTCATTGTCCCCTTCCCCACATCCACCGTAATAGTATGGTGGATATCAGGTATTTAAATATGGCCGCCGCTCAGGAACTGACTACAATTTGGTTAAGCACTTCAATATATCATGTAATAGGTTCGATACAACATCACAACATGATAACAAAACCATGGACAGGTTGCAATTCTCAACACAACCACTGGGTGGCCACACATTTATATCTAGCATATCATCTCATGACAAAGCATCACAAAATCTTGTTGTTTTTGTCAAAGCTAGTCACCTTGAGCTGAACATCTTCGAATATCTCCAGACAACAGTAAAGGCAAGGAAGAACACATCCAATTCTTTTCCTATAGTGGACAGTAATTCAATTCAATAGTATATAGCGGATGGAGGCATTTTTCAATTTTCATTTTTGACTTCCCACCTTCCAAACCCCATAGCTTTTTTAAATTTTTTCTGTTCACAGTGCCATATGGGGGCTTTATGTTGGTTGGACAGATTGTTCTTCATAATGGTACCATTTATTATGCTGTACTATGTACTGGGAAGCTGGAAAACCAATTCAGAATGGGGTGGAATTGGAGAAAAACTGCATTTGTGCGACTTTCTTACAGGCTTTGTTTTTACAGCATTCACTCTGCAGCCAAAATAACATGTCACCTGTGTTCTATGTTTCGGTACGATTCCGGGGATACCGAATTTATGCAGTTTTATTTACAATTTAACACCTTAACAAAAATCTAAAACTTTTCAAAAACTGTTATTTCTTAAATTCGCATTGAATCAGCCTGTCATACAAATCAATGCTAGACAAGCATGGGAGCCTTCAATAGGCTCCTGGCTGTCATGGCAATGTATAGCTAGCCCCCGGATCTAGTTATGGGAACCGAGGATCCTCCCCAAATTGGTGTCACCATGCGCCACCGGGATTATGGTGCTTCGGTCAGCTTTGATCAAGGTGCAGAGAGCTTTAATGACCATGATCAATGTAGGCACTCATTGTGGTCCTTGCTGTATAATATTGAGTGGACATTCACTACAGTATTTCGGCAGATGTCCGGAAGGGGTTAATGTGGAAACGTAAGAGGACCAGTGCCATGGACATATGGGCCACCAACAGTGCCTGTCAGATCCCATTGACTATAATGGGATCCATTGGGTTTTCGTTCTTTTAAACTGAAACCGCCAGATGAAAAAAGTCGGACTTGCAGAACTTATTTGGCAATTTTAGATGGTCATTGCAAAAGAGTCTACAAACAGAACCCGGCGGGAGAAGGATAAGGAAGGCTACATGTATACCTCGATATAATAAGGTGTTGGTGTGTAAGTGCACCGCACGCAGTATATAGAATTATATTACCGTCATATAAGCTCTGATGTTGTCTCACAATATACATCACTCTGTGTTCGTAGTGAAGTCGTCCTCACAGACATTCACTATCTTCTCTAATCTACAGTGACAATGTGAAGGAAAACTTACTATAGCATGGACTCAGGAGATCAGATCAGACAACTGAGTCCTCCATGTTCAAGAAATAAAAGAATTTGTGCACATGGAAATATCCAACGCCAAGAAGCATGATAGTAGTGTGAACATACCCTAACTATGTGGAATAAAGAAAAGGAGTGTGGAAACAGCAGGTTGTGTTATGTTTAGGAATTAATGGGCACAGACATGGGCAACTAGTTATGGATAATTGACTACTATACCGAGAAGAAGGGTAACAGGTACAGAGAAAAAGAAAGATGTTAAACCAGCACATCCTAGTGGGCCAGAAACTGACTATAGCAAGTCATAGGGGCTGATAGTGGGTCATAGGACATATAGACTGGTACCAGATGGCAAGACACTCAGGTTGGTATAATGTGGCAGGACACAAAGGCTGGTAGAATGAGACAGGACATACAGGATGGTACCAGATGGCAAGACACTCAGGCTGGTATAATGTGGCAGGACATACAGGATGGTACCAGATGGTAGGACACAAAGGTTGGTAGAATGAGGCAGAACTTACAGGATGGTAGCGGGTGGTAGGACATACAGGTTGGTGGCAGGATACACAGGTTGGTAGAATGTGGCAGGACATACAGGATGGTGGAGGATGGCAGGACATACATGATGGTAAAGGGTGGCAGGACATACAGGCTGGTAGAATGTGGCAGGACATACAGGATGGTAGAGGATGGCAGAACAGCTGGTAGAATGTGGCAGGACATACAGGATGGTAAAGGGTGGCAGAACACACAGGCTGGTAGAATGTGGCAGGACATACAGGATGGTAAAGGGTGACAGAACACACAGACTGGTAGAATGTGGCAGGACATACAGGATGGTAGCGGGTGGCAGGACATACAGGATGGTAAAGGGTGGCAGGACACACAGGCTGGTAGAATGTGGCAGGACATACAGGATGGTAAAGGGTGGCAGGACATACAGGATGGTAAAGGGTGGCAGAACACACAGGCTGGTAGAATGTGGCAGGACATACAGGATGGTAGAGGGTGGAAAGACACACAAACTGGTAGAATGCAGTAGGACATTCAGGATGATATAGGGTGGCAGAACACACAGGCTGGTATACTATGGCAGGACATACAGGATGGTAGAGGGTGGAAAGACACACAAGCTGGTAGAATGTGGAAGGAAACACAGGCTGATTGCAGGTGGCAGGATACACAGGGTGGTAGGAGCCAAAATTATATAATTTGACAGTATTGCTCAGCAGGGGATTTGGAACAATGTTTCCTAAAAACAAGCCTCCAATTGCTATAAAATAAATAGATAGGAATTAGGAATTTAATAAGCACAAAACATCTTCAATTTACATAAAAAATGCACAAAGCAAAGCAGGAATCCCTAGAATGCCGAATATTTGTCCTACCCTCCTACTACTACTCATCACAGCACAGCCTTGAACTCTATTCATCATCATTTGGAATAATACATTGGAGTATTTTACATTGACACACTTAAGATGTCTTGCGGGAACATGACATAATCCATTTCCTAAGAAGCGGAGATGCCGATTCAATGTTTCCAATCTCCTTCATGTAACATATTTTTCATGTTTGAAAACAAATCCCTTTTAAGGAGAACCATCACTGGACGGCGCAGATATGCGGCCGCGCCATGCCTGCCAATCTCGCTTATCAGTGTTTACAGAATGACATCGGCACCGCTCACATTTTACCATTACAGGCTCTGCGGCTTTGAGGTTTATGTGGTCCGGAGTATAAACAATAAAATCACACTCCATGAGCATAGAGAAGATACGTCTACGGGGGAGCGATAAGCAGGACTCAGTCATAGTGGATACTAGACAATGAAAGCCCATTGTGTATCCTGAGGGACCACACACATCATACAGCAGGAAGTTCTTCTTTACACTAAGGCATCTTATTCCTCGGACCATCTTAGTGGTGACATCTTTTGTCTTGGTTGCCAATGAGTCCGACCACGAATTCGGGAACTTTCTATGGTCTGGGACTTATTAGAAACTAGAGATGAGCGAGTAGAGTTCGATTGAGTAGGTGTTCGATCGAATACTACGGTATTCGAAATACTCGTACTCGATCGAACACTACTAGCTGTTCGAAGTTTAAGGTTCGATGCAGAACCAGCGTTGATTGGCAGAATGCTATACATTCTGCTAATCAACGCTGGTTCTTCTCTTACCTTTAGAAGTCTTCTCCGTGCAGCATCCCCGTGGTGTCTTCCGGCATAGGCAGAGCCGACTGCGCATGCGCGAGCATGCCCTTGCATGCGCAGTCGGCTCGGCTCAGGCATCAGGCCGGGCAGAGCCGACTGCGCATGTCCGCGCATGCGCAGTCGGCTCTGCCTAGGCCCCGATGCCTAGGCAGAGTGAATTCCAGCCGGAAAAAGACGCGGGGACGCTGCGCCGGGAGAAGACTTCAAGGAGAATCCATCCCGACCGTCACTCGTGGACTTGATAAGTATAATTTTATCGAATTTTGCGTACCCCTGAAACGAGCATTTCCCCCCATAGACTATAATGGGGTTCGAAATCCGTTAGAACAGTCGAACAGTATGCGGCTGTTCGAATCGGATTTCGAACCTCGGACATTTTAGTGTTCGCTCACCTCTATTAGAAACCCATCCATGATTTCCTATTGGCCGGGTTATCTTCTCATACATGTAGCGTTCCCAAACTAAGTAACTAATTAGCATATTGGGTGCCAAAACTACCTACACCAATTACTAAAGAATGGCCTAGAAAAAATACACCTGCGCCAGAATCATTGGGGAGGCGTTATTAAAGAATCCAAAGAGATGTTGGTGGAGGGGGTATTGTACGGAGGTATTACTTGAGTACTATATGGTTGTAGTATCGAGTATGACGGTATTATTTTGGAACTGGCAAATGGTATTGTTTGAGTACTGTATCAAGGTATTGCTTGAGTACTATATGGTCATTTTATTGAGGTAGTAGAAGATGGTACTATTAGAGTACTGTATTGAGGTATCAATTGACAACTGTATAGTTGTATTATTTAGGTACCGTTTGCTTAATCTAATGGGATATCACTCAAGTGTGGCATGGTGGTATTATTTAGAAACTAGTAGATGGTACTATTAGAATACTGTATTGCGGTATCAGTTGACAACTGTATTGCTATATTATTTAGGTACTGTCTGTAAAATCTATTGAGGTGTCAATCAAGTGTGGCATGGTGGTATTATTTAGGTACTAGAAGATGGTACTATTAGAGTACTGTATTGCAATATCGAGAACTGTATAGTTGTATTATTTAGGTCCTGTTTAAGATAAGATAAGATAAGATAATCCTTTAATAGTCCCACCTTGGGGAAATTTCAGCGTGTTACAGCAGCATAGTAATACAGATACAGGATAATACAGAGTAATATATTACAGACGTAGACACAGATAAGCTGAGAAGAGAAGATATACTAGGAGTCCATGGCAGCTAAGGAAAAACAGAAGAGAAAGAGGAAGACCTCATGGTCATCCTCATAATCATTAGTTCTCTGTGCGGAGAGCTCTTCGTTTGGTCTGATGTAGATTATACAGCCTGGTCGCGGTTGGAAGGAAGGACCTGCGATAGCTCCTTCTCACACTTGGGATGAAGCAGACGGTCACTTACAGTGCTGCCAAGTCCCATCAGGGTCCCATACATGGGGTGGGATTTGTTCCCCCGCATGGAGGTCACCACAGACAGTATCCTTCTGTCACCCACCACCTGTACTGGGTCCAAGGGGCTCCCCAGGACAGAGCTGGCCCTCCTGATCAGCCTGTCAAGTCTATTTCTGTCCCTGGTTGATATACTGCTTCCCCAGCAGGCCACACCGAAAAAGATGGCTGAGGCAACCACAGAGTTTTGTATAATATATTGAGGTATTAGTCAAGTATAGCATGGCGGTATTATTTAGGTACTAGTAGATGGTACAATTAGAGTACTGTATTGCGGTATCCATTGAGAACTGTATCGTTGTATTATTTAGGTCCTGTTTGTATAATCTATTGAGGTATTACCCAAGTGTGGCATGGCGGTATTATTTAGGTACTTAAACATAGTACTTTCTGAGTGTTGTAGTGTAGTACTCAATATTTATAGACACAAAATGGTTTATATTATTCGGGTATATTCAAGGGCACAGCTAGAGTAAGCCCAAAAATAGAAATACTCATCTATTTCCGTGTGCAGTTGAAGTCAAAGATTTTTGAGTTTTTTTTCTGGTTTAGCACAGGTCTGGAAATTCAGAAATAAGACTTTCAGAGTGATATTATAAAACTGTCTGATGGAGGAATCTACAGTGTAAATCCTACAGTCTGGCATCAGGATAATCCTGAGGATACGTCATATGGCGGTATAGTCCAGGATACATGTGATATCAGCTCTCCAATCTCCAGTTACATCCTAACCACCCCGAATCACGGTCCCTTTGGGCCATATTTCTGTTCCACTTCAGAAATGTAATAATAGTGTTCATTTTGTGTGTCTTCTGTGTTTTACAAGATTTCCCTCTATAGCGGAGCCCAGACATGCCGTCTAAATAATAAATGATCCATTTTATTGAAAAATCCCCACTGGTTCGCGGACATTGCAGAGTTTATGAAGTAAAAGGTGGAATTACGAGAAAAATAATCCTATTAATATCCCCGCTGTTCCTTCACGATAACTTGTCTTCGGAATAATGTAAACCTAAGCCTGGGGAAGAATATTACCGGATTAATGCGGACACTTAAAGGGGATGTCCACCTTGGCAATTATATTATTTTCTTATTATATCTTAAAAAACAAATTGCAGATGGTATTTATTAAAATTTGTGTCTTTGGCTTCTATGCTGATCTATGGCTCCATGGTTTCAGATGACACAAGAAATCATGTGTTTTGTCTGATCTTGTACGCTACTCCTTGGTAATATATTGTACACTCAGTAGGTTACTATAAAGCAAGTACTGGGCGACTGCAGGATTAGAACACAGGATTTATTTGTAGTCTGTAACCATGGAGACACATTTGTCTGCATAGCTGCTGTAGACACAAAATGGTAATGGTAAAATATTGTAATATCAGATTTTACGGTTATATTTTATGGGTTGTTGTTCTAAATACTGCGTACCTTCACAAGTGTAAAAGACTTTCTAAATGTCTGTTAATCCAATGCTACTTCTAATATCAGGTGACAAAAAAAAGGAACTTTTAGTCATGTATTCTAAAGATTTAAGATTCACCATTTCTTTCTAATGAATGCATGCTATTCATTAGAGTGATTCAGTCAAATTATATAATTTTGGCTGCTACCACCCTGTGTGTCCTGCCACCCACTACCAGCCTGTGTGTCCTGCCATCCACTACCAGCCTATGTGTCCTGACACCCACTACCAGCCTGTGTGTCCTGCCATCCACTACCAGCCTATGTGTCCTGCCACCCACTACAAGCCTGTGTGTCCTGCCATCCACTACCAGCCTATGTGTCCTGACACCCACTACCAGCCTGTGTGTCCTGCCATCCACTACCAGCCTATGTGTCCTGCCACCCACTACAAGCCTGTGTGTCCTGCCATCCACTACCAGCCTATGTGTCCTGCCACCCACTACCAGCCTGTGTGTCCTGCCATCCACTACCAGTCTATGTGTCCTGCCATCCACTACCAGCCTATGTGTCCTGCCACCCACTACAAGCCTGTGTGTCCTGCCATCCACTACCAGCCTATGTGTCCTGCCACCCACTACAAGCCTGTGTGTCCTGCCATCCACTACCAGCCTGTGTGTCCTGCCATCCACTACCAGCCTATGTGTCCTGCCACCCACTACCAGCCTGTGTGTCCTGCCATCCACTACAAGCCTGTGTGTCCTGCCATCCACTACAAGCCTGTGTGTCCTGCCATCCACTACCAGCCTATGTGTTCTGCCACCCACTACCAGCCTGTGTGTCCTGCCATCCACTACCAGCCTGTATCTCCTGCTACCCACTACCAGCCTATGCATCCTGACAACCACTAACAGTCTGTGTGTCCTGACATCCACTACCAGTCTTTGTGTCCTGACATCCACTACCAGTCTGTGTCTCCTGCTACCCACTACCAGCCTGGGTCCTGCTACCCATTACCAGCCTGTGCCTCCTGCCATCCACTACCAGCCTGAGTGGCCTGCCACCCACTACCAGCCTATGTGTCCTGCCATTCGCTACCAGCTTGTGTTCTGCCACCCACTACCAGCCTGTATGTCCTGCCACCCACTACCAGCCTGTGTGTCCTGCCATCCACTACCAGCCTATGTGTCCTGCCATCCGCTACCAGCTTGTGTGTCCTGCCACCCACTACCAGCCTGTATGTCCTGCCACCCACTACCAGCCTGTATGTCCTGCCACCCACTACCAGCCTGTGTGTCCTGCCATCCACTACTAACCTGTGTGTCCTGCCATCCACTACCAGCCTATGTGTCCTGCCACCCACTACCAGTCTATGTGTCCTGCCATCCGCTACCAGCTTGTGTGTTCTGCCACCCACTACCAGCCTGAGTGTCCTGCCATCCACTACCAGCCTGTGTGTTCTGCCATCCACTACTAACCTGTGTGTCCTGCCATCCACTACCAGCCTATGTGTCCTGCCATCCGCTACCAGCTTGTGTGTTCTGCCACCCACTACCAGCCTGTATGTCCTGCCACCCACTACCAGCCTGTATGTCCTGCCATCCACTACCAGCCTGTGTGTCCTGCCATCCACTACTAACTTGTGTGTCCTGACACCCGCTACCAACCTGTATGTCTTCATTGAAATCATCCCAACCTCACTAAGAGCTTGGCATGCTGATAGCAATACTGGTGAGCTGCACTTTTCCCTGACAGCAGGGGCAGCCATTTATAAATACGCTGCCTGCCATGTGTTAGAAGCTCGTGCCCGCAGCAATGGCCTGTCTCAGTCATTGAGCAAGCATTGTGTGCTGCGATGGGACCAGTCGTGTCCCAGTAAACACTGAATGAGCCTTTTTACACTACTTTCTATTCTCAAAGCTTCTAATCTAAACCTAAAAGTTTAGATTTTTGAGATCCCCAATTTCTTATTATGTTCTGCTGGTACTCACATTTGTCCTGGGCGCTGAGATTCAAGGTATTGTTTGCTGTGCTCCACACTGTAGCATGCTCTAGTTTTTACTATGTCTGGCTAGAACATGGAAGGAAAATGTTTCCATCATGTCAGAGCCGGGGACAATCATAGCAAGTCATATTTATAGGAGCCCACCCAACAACACCTCATATCTCAGCATCTTGTGATACGTCAATTAGAATGTAATATGTTACAGTAAATGAATGGGAACTGTATCAGGCACTTGGCATGAGAGGGATGATTTATTCTGCTTCACCGACCATGTTACCTTAATACGATCTGATGTTCATTTGCAGAGTAACTCAGCGTTCTATCTCATAACATAGAAGTGCTTTCTCTGGATAAAATATGGTCTTTTCACCTGCACTTTACAGACCTTTTAAAGCTAAAAATTGCCCAAATATTGCCATGGGTATCATAGTAGAACTATATAGAGGCAGTTTGGGTGAATCACCTGAAATCTGGGACTGTCCCGCTCGATCCGGGATGGCTGAGGGGACCCCCGCAACCATAGGGCCTGGAACAGCTGCACCGTTGCACCTATTGTTAATGCAGCCCTGGTCTTCCTTGTCCATTTCATAGGCTACAAGTCAACATGGATTCCCACTGGACACTACTTTTATTAAATGCAACAAGTAATGTAGGACCTGTACAGGAATAAATTCTACTATGGACATATGACCATGCCACCATTATGCACTATCCACTGTACTGCTACTGTAGATCATAGCGGTTTAGCCTCCAAAGACTATGGGGCTACTAACCTGCCCATGTGGCCCTTGGTCTTGCGTTTTCTAACTGGCCCAGCAATAATTCAGTATGTAAATTGTGATGTACGGGGGATTCAGAAGCTCTGGTTTCTTTCCCAAAAGCAGTCTTTATTGCAGCAGACAAGCTTAAAGGTACAGGTAGTGCTGCTCAGCAGCTCAGCATGTCAAAACAAACAAATGAAAATAAAGACCTACGCCTGTCCGGCGGCTTACTAAACGATTTCTTCCCTCACTAACCAGGGGGTCAGCCTACTGCTGACCTCCTAACAAAACAGGGCTTACAAGTAAACAAGGGTTACACATACCCGGCACTTTAACAGCGTCCTTTTTGGCAGAGCTTTCTCAGGCTGGTTGACTGTGTCAGTGTTTCAGTCTCTCTCCTTTCTCTCTCCCTAACCAGCACACCTGTGCTACTTACAGAGCTCTGCTGGTCTGTTTCCAAGCCTGGAATCAATTGCCCTGCAGGACTGGCCCGAACTTTACTCCAGTCCGGGACCTACAAGCTAAACGCCTGTGCATACTGCAAGTCTTGGGGAAAAATAGCGGTTCTCCCACACTATACCCCTCTCCACTTCACAAAATTTCAAAAAAAACTTTCAATTTCAGGATATAAATTTCCAATATTAGGACATGAACACCGCTTAGCACCTGGTTGTGTGCGGCACGGTGGGTGCACATCACAGTATGCGGCCCCCGTACATCTCCAGCTGCTCAGTAAGCAGGCGGCACACACAGGCGACGGCACCTGGAGATATTTAGCTTCAACAACTTAATCACATAGTCACGTGATAGATAGGAAAGTCAATGTAATTGTTACTTAAATATTGGTGGAAAATGTGCATAAGAGAAGATAATTCTGTCAATATAAATTAAAGGGAAAATATCACAAAAAAAGAGAATCCTAATCCCTCCATAGGCAGCTTTAGATATATGAGATATTGTATAGGCAGAAATATTGAGTGTAAATATATATTTTGGGCTATTTTTCTTCTTTCTGTTGAATTCACTATATGTAAGTGTTCTCTCTTCATGAGTAGGTGGGTTCTTTCACATATGATACCCCCAGTGCTGCTCCTCCTCCCCTCTCACAGCATGCAGTCTCATACACAGGCTGAAGCAGAAGGTGTCATGTGTCACTGTCAACTCCAATGCAAAAATTCCAAAAGGGTAAAAAGAATCCATCTGCTTCCAGTTCCGCACGCTGTACAAATATGAGCTGATCATGGGGACCCCACCAATCTCATACTGATGATTTATCCTTTGGATAGGCCATCAACATTGTGTCTTGGACAACCCTTAAATGTGTGGACATATGCAATAACTTAAAGTTAATGTCCACCTTTATAGACATGCTTTTAATTCTCTCAATAAATATAAAACATTAAATCCCCCCCACACCGTATAATAGGCTCCACAGTGTCCCCCATACAGTATAATATGCTCCACAGTGGCACCACAAAGTATAAAATGATCCCAAGAGTCCCCTTGAGTCGCTTCAGGTGCAGCCTACGAAATTCATTTGGCACTCTGGTTCATTTTGGTGCTATTATTAGATCCCAGAGTATAACAGGTAGAGGACCTTTGAGGTGATGTAAAATAACAAACACTTATACTCCTCTTCCTCACCTCTCCTGGGCATCCTTCCTCCTATCTATATGGTCATGTGCCCAAGTGGTCACTTCTGGAGCCTGTTTTCGGGCTTCATCAGTCAAGTGGTACCTACTGATATCATTACGCCTGCGTGCCTCACTTGACTGCTGAGGGCCAATCACAGGCTAGAAGAGACCCAAAGAGGATCCTGGGAACCTATGGAGTCCCAGGTGAGGTGAGTATAAGTACATGTTATTTTTTTCAATTCCCTGGGCAGGCATCTATAGGAAAGGGGCAGTGCGACATTTACAGACATCACAAGATGCCAGGCCAGGAGATGTATAGTGGCCAGGGAACCAGACTTTCACTGATCGCTATCATGGTACTGAGGGGCCCTGGCCGTATTCAGCTGGCTTTGGGCCCCATACCACTCTGGGACCGGTCTCGGTCACATGGGGTGTGTTACATTGCATTCCATGTGTTACGCCCCAGTTTACCCACTGTCTTATGGATCTTATAGATAGTATTACGAACACTATTGCTAGTTCAATTTCCTCCAGTGTCACTCACAGCACCCCAGCTGAATACTGCTCAGTCCATATGTGATATATCTGTCTGGGTCTAATAGAATTTTCAGTAATAAATCATAATTGCTGCAATATTTTTTACCACGACAACCAAGCAAGGCCATGGGAATAGAGGAGTCTGTAATAATGAAGTATCCATCTGACGGATATTATTTATAAGGACTTTTTTAGATCGTTGGCCCTCGTACTGCTTATTCTGACATCAGTAGACAATGACGGCTGGGAATACACGGAGTTTACAGCTAATATCAGTCATACGAGAGTCACGGCCATAGAAAGTAAGAGTGTACATGCATAGAATAATAGGAGTGGACAAGTGCACTGTCAGATCGTACCACTGGTAACTGACCTAGGGGGTAGGACAACATTCCATCAGGCCACGCCTCATTCTTTATTTGCCCCGCCCCATTCTAGATCTGAGAATTTCATTCCGATGTGACATTTCGAGTGTTTCCTATTCATCATTTTATATTTTAAGCAAAAAAAATATTCTATTTCTAATATGATAGGACGGCTAAGTGAGACAAATAAGAGAGTATTTTAGATAAGAGGTTGTAGGAGATTAGAAAAATGGGTCTAGTTTTTAATCTATAAACAGCGACACTTTCGTCCATTGGCTGTGTCTGGTATTGCAGCTGAGTCACACTGATAAGAATAAGGCAACATTCAGACCACCGAGATGCCAAATGGCCAAGAAAAATATCCATTTTTGTGGACCTGCCCTTGGTCCTGTGATGTCACCCCTATAGGCAAAGAAATCCTACACATTTTCCATATAAGTGAAGCTTAGCACTGGAGCCGGGTGTATACCCCTGACTTCAGCGCATCGCTGCGCATGCGCTGGGGACTCGGGCTCAGTCCGGCCTGACACAGTCGTACTGAAGCTGGAGATCTATACTTGGCTTCAGTGCTGAGCTTAACTTACACGGCACATTGCAAGATTTCATTGGGCCGTAATGGTGACATCACAGGGACTAAAAGAGGTCCACTGCAGGGCATAGAGAACTAGGCTTTAAGTGCTAGCTCTCCACCCCCTTAACTTCATAAACCTAAATTACATATGGGATACAAGATACAAGATAGTGCTAACAGATTATAAGACAACATTGGTGACATTTGGCTAAATTGGTTTGCCAGGTTCCCTTTCAATTTAAAAAAAAAGAAGTTAAATTTCACTTTATAAAGCAAATAAAATATCCATTCTGAATTGGGGGTTTCCCTTTGTTCAAGACCCTCAGTAAGGTATAACAGAGAGCAGGTACTAAGACTGTCTCATGCTTTGGAGGACCCAACATGGTTGTGAACTACATGAACAGATCACTGATTTTTATATAAATTGTGTAATCCTCCACTTACCCTGCGGAGGCGCTGTTGAAGAATCAAACACTTACAAATGCAAACTAGAGCCTATCCCTGGGGGTAACAACAGCTGGTGAATTTTGACTAATCAAATTTTGGAGAACCCTTTGACTAAAGAGTAGTGCAAAAAGTGGACAATCCCTTTAAGTTTCTATTTAACAAAAGTATATATCTTTAATTGGATGAATTATAAAACCATATTTGGAGTTTTCCTTAAGTCTAAGCATTCCCTGAAACCAATTACACACAGTTTACAGGAAGTCTGAAATGCTGATTTGTTTTAATTTTAAGATTTTAACTTAAAAGGAGAAACGTTTCAGAAACTCGGTGGATGGCGAGACGCGAACACGGCGACTCTTTCATCATTCTCTTTGATTTACAAATTTAGTCTCATAAACAAGGCTGTAACATATTAGTGTTAGGACGCGGCTGCACAATTGGGTAATTGGCCATTACTCATTAAGACTATTAGTACTGCTACGATATTTATAGGAGACCGTTAGACATTTATTATACAATTGCATTTAGTTTTACTCTCGGCTTATACTAAAATCTGAGGTTTCCCAATGTATGGGACTGGTGGATAAGTCATCAAGTGGCCATATGGGGGTCACATAGTACAATGGAGAATGTTAGGTCCCTTAGAGGTTAGAGGGATTTGTTCACGGATGGTGGAAGGACGTAGGTATTGGTAGAAGAGTAACGGTGGAATTGTACTCACAATGAGACAACAGGCTTGATGGTTACTGAGTTTCCAAATAGCTGACGGTTACACAATTCACAATAGGCAAAAAGGTTTCATAAACAGTTGCAAATAGAGGTGGGCGAATCTCTGAAGCCTTGTTTTGTCTTGTGTTCGGTTGGTTTCTGTCCAAATTTGTTCAGGTACAACTGGATGTGAAATTGTTATACTTTGGGGTCTCTTCAGACCTCTGTGGCCAAGAGCCCTGCGGCAGCGAAATTTGATAGCTATTACACAACTTAGATGGTATAAGGGATACAGGGATAATACACACAGTGATGTCACAGTACAGAGATAATACACACAGTGATGTCACAGTACAGGGATAATACACACAGTGATGTCACAGTACAGGGATAATACAGACAGTGATGTCACAGTACAGGGATAATACACACAGTGATGTCACAGTACAGAGATAATACACACAGTGATGTCACAGTACAGGGATAATACACACAGTGATGTCACAGTACAGAGATAATACACACAGTGATGTCACAGTACAGGGATAATACACACAGTGATGTCACAGTACAGGGATAATAAACAAAGTGATGTCACAGTACAGAGATAATACACACAGTGATGTCACAGTACAAGGATAATACACACAGTGATGTCACAGTACAGGGATAATAAACACAGTGATGTCACAGTACAGAGATAATACACACAGTGATGTCACAGTACAGGGATAATACACACAGTGATGTCACAGTACAGGGATAATACACACAGTGATGTCACAGTACAGGGATAATACACACAGTGATGTCACAGTACAGAGATAATACACACAGTGATGTCACAGTACAGAGATAATACACATAGTGATGTCACAGTACAGGATAATACACAGAGTGATGTCACAGTACAGAGATAATACACACAGTGATGTCACAGTACAGGGATAATACACACAGTGATGTCACAGTACAGGATAATACACACAGTGATGTCACAGTACAGAGATAATACACACAGTGATGTCACAGTACAGGATAATACACACAGTGATGTCACAGTACAGAGATAATACACACAGTGATGTCACAGTACAGGGATAATACACACAGTGATGTCACAGTACAGGGATAATACACACAGTGATGTCACAGTACAGAGATAATACACACAGTGATGTCACAGTACAGGGATAATACACACAGTGATGTCACAGTACAGAGATAATACACACAGTGATGTCACAGTACAGAGATAATACACACAGTGATGTCACAGTACAAAGATAATATACACAGTGATGTCACAACACCAGAATAATACACACAGTGATGTCACAGTACAGGGATAATACACACAGTGATGTCACAGTACAGAGATAATACACACAGTGATGTCACAGTACAAAGATAATACACACAGTGATGTCACAACACCAGAATAATACACACAGTGATGTCACAGTACAGGGATAATACACACAGTGATGTCACAATACAGAGATAATAAAAACAGTGATGTCACAATACAGGGGAAATACACACATTGATGTCATAGTATGGAGATAATACACAGAGTAATGTCACAGTACAGGGATAATACACACAGTGATGTCACAGTACAGAGATAATACACACAGTGATGTCACAGTACAGAGATAATACACACAGTGATGTCACAGTACAGAGATAATACACACAGTGATGTCACAGTACAGAGATAATACACACAGTGATGTCACAGTACAGGGATAATACACACAGTGATGTCACAGTACAGGGATAATACACACAGTGATGTCACAGTACAGAGATAATACACACAGTGATGTCACAGTACAGAGATAATACACACAGTGATGTCACAGTACAGGGATAATACACACAGTGATGTCACAGTACAGGGATAATACACACAGTGATGTCACAGTACAGAGATAATACACACAGTGATGTCACAGTACAGGGATAATACACACAGTGATGTCACAGTACAGAGATAATACACACAGTGATGTCACAGTACAGAGATAATACACACAGTGATGTCACAGTACAGGGATAATACACACAGTGATGTTATAGTACACAAATAGTAAGCATAGTGATGTCACAGGACTATGGTGGGATAGATGTGGGGTGCACAGTGGACTGTGGGGTTCAGGGTGAGTTGTTGGGCCCCTTATTAGCGGATATATCTGCTATGCTGGTAGTCACGCACATGTATGTAGCTGTACTTTTAATACAATTTTAGCTACCCTGTAAAATTCTACTTAGTGTTAACATTAACCCATTAAACAATATGACGGCTCAATGCTACACAGCGGGGTCCAGATACAGTCCTATGAAAAAGTTTGGGCACCCCTATTAATCTTAATCATTTTTTGTTCTAAATATTTTGGTGTTTGCAACAGCCATTTCAGTTTGATATATCTAATAATTGATGGACACAGTAATATTTCAGGATTGAAATGAGGTTTATTGTACTAACAGAAAATGTGCAATATGCATTAAACCAAAATTTGACCGGTGCAAAAGTATGGGCACCCTTATCATTTTATTGATTTGAATTCCCCTAACTACTTTTTACTGACTTACTGAAGCACAAAATTGGTTTTGTAACCTCAGTGAGCTTTGAACTTCATAGCCAGATGTATCCAATCATAAGAAAAGGTATTTAAGGTGGCCAATTGCAAGTTGATCTCCTATTTGAATCTCCTCTGAAGAGTGGCATCATGGGCTACTCAAAACAACTCTCAAATGATCTGAAAACAAAGATTGTTCAACATAGTTGTTCAGGGGAAGGATACAAAAAGTTGTCTCAGAGATTTAACCTGTCAGTTTCCACTGTGAGGAACATAGTAAGGAAATGGAAGACCACAGGGACAGTTCTTGTTAAGCCCAGAAGTGGCAGGCCAAGAAAAATATCAGAAAGGCAGAGAAGAAGAATGGTGAGAACAGTCAAGGACAATCCACAGACCACCTCCAAAGAGCTGCAGCATCATCTTGCTGCAGATGGTGTCACTGTGCATCGGTCAACTATACAGCGCACTTTGCACAAGGAGAAGCTGTATGGGAGAATGATGAGAAAGAAGCCGTTTCTGCACGTACGCCACAAATAGAGTTGCCTGAGGTATGAAAAAGCACATTTGGACAAGGCAGCTTCATTTTGGAAACAAAGATTGAGTTGTTTGGTTATAAAAAAAGGCGTTATGCATGGCGTCCAAAAAGAAACAGCATTCCAAGAAAAACACATGCTACCCACTGTAAAATTTGGTGGAGGTTCCATCATGCTTTGGGGCTGTGTGGCCAATGCCGGCATCGGGAATCTTGTTAAAGTTGAGGGTCGCATGGATTCCACTCAGTATCAGCAGATTCTTAAGAATAATGTTCAAGAATCAGTGACGAAGTTGAAGTTACGCCGGGGATGGATATTTCAGCAAGACAATGATCCAAAACACCGCTCCAAATCCTCAGGCATTCATGCAGAGGAACAATTACAATGTTCTGGAATGGCCATCCCAGTCCCCAGACCTGAATATCATTGAACATCTGTGGGATGATGTGAAGCGGGCTGTCCATGCTCGGCGACCATCAAACTTAACTGAACTTGAATTGTTTGTCCAAAATACCTTTATCCAGGATCCAGGAACTGATTAAAAGCTACAGGAAGCGACTAGAGGCTGTTATCTTTGCAAAAGGAGGATCTACTAAATATTAATGTCACTTTTCTGTTGAGGTGCCCATACTTTTGCACCGGTCAAATTTTGGTTTAATGCATATTGCACATTTTCTGTTAGTACAATAAACCTCATTTCAATCCTGAAATATTACTGTGTCCATCAGTTATTAGATATATCAAACTGAAATGGCTGTTGCAAACACCAAAATATTTAGAACTAAAAATGATTAAGATTAATAGGGGTGCCCAAACTTTTTCATAGGACTGTAGATGTCAAAAAATTCTAATAGGGTGTCGGAGCAGTTTTCGAACCCTCTTATAGGCACCGCAGTGATTGACAGCCTTCACCCCACCGCAGTAGGTAGGTCTAAGTCATATCCGACAGCTACACATACAATGATCCGTACTCACAAGACTTATTATTTGGTATCTTCATTTCCTAGAATGTAGTGTAGAAAGTCCTTATTATATCCTCTGTATCTTCAATGGGAAAGGCTGAGGGTTTTAAATTGGATTCTGTGTAAGAACAGCATGAAATAAGCTACAGATCCCGGAGATATTGGGTCACTCCATTCTTTAGTGAGGGCGCACGAGGGGGAGAAGGAATTTATATTGTAGTAGATGATAAAACCTCAGCAGATAACAGGCCTTGGTTTATATTACTGCGCAGATAGCATTGTCCTATTAAACTACAGATATCTTACGTAGATTGTTCCTTATGATAGTATAAAGCGTTATATCATTCTCAAGGAGCGTGCCAAAAATTAGATCATGCTTTATAGGGTTGTCTGGGTATAAAAAATTACAATATTTTCATGCAAATTTAATGCGAATTTGGTAATAATAGAGGGGGGTCCTCTGTTCAGGATCGTCATCTTGTGGTCAGAGTCAAGGGCTAAGACTAAGAGCGTTTCTTGCTCTGGAGGACCCATCCTGTCCTGCATTACATTCATAGTCCATTGATGTGAGTGGGCTATGTGTAATTCTTCATTTCGCCAGTGGCGGCACTGTAGGGAAGCTGAACACTTACTATTACGTGTACCCATGGATTACTGATGATCGTTTGGGGTCAGAACAGGCAGGGAGACTTTGTCATCTGCTTATTGTCAATGGAAATTTCTAATAAGAAGGCTTTGTCCAATGTGGAGGTCCCGTTGAGTGGACATGCTATTACTCTTGTATGATAGCAAATGTGCTTTGTTTCATGCACAGACTCAAATACATAGAAGTTGGGAGTCATTAAAGGGATTCTACCATTAAAAACTTTTTTTTTGTAGATAAGACGTCGGAATAGCCTTTAGAAAGGCTATTCGTCTCTTACCTTTAGATGTGGTCTACGCCGCACCGTTCCTTAGAAATACCAGTTTTTACCGGTATGCAAATTAGTTCTCTCGCAGCGATGGGGCGGGCCCCAGCACTGGAAATGCGATGGGGGCGTCCCCACTGATGCTCGAGAACAGGCTCCAGCGATGCCTCTATCTTCTGCTGGATCCTCCCCTTCTTTCTTCGGCGTCACCTCTGACGCCTGCGCAGTTGGTTCTGCCAGTGAAACACTAGTAGAGCCGACTGCGCATGCTCACGGCCATAGTTCCGACGCCACAATTGCGCGCATGCGCAGTCGGCTCTACTAGTGTCTCTCACTGGCAGAGCAAACTGCGCAGGCGTCGGAGGTGACACCAAAGAAAGACGAAAGAAGGGGAGGATCCAGCAGAAGATAGAGGCATCACTGAAGCCTGTTTTCCAGTGCTGGGGCCCGCCCCCTTCACCGCGAGAGAACTAATTTGCATACTGCTAAAAACCGGTATTTCTAAGGAACGGCGCGGCGGAGATCACATCTAAAGGTAAGAGACGAATAGTCTTTCCGACGTCTTATTTACAAAAAAAAAGTTTTTAATGGTAGAATCCCTTTAATGTGGTTGTCTTGTCTCATGATAACCCCTGTCTCACAAAGGGGTGTTACAAAACAGACAACAAGCTTGTAATGGTCTGTAAAGAAAATGTAAGCCTAAGCAAGGTTTTTCAGGTACGCTTGGTCAATCCCATTCCCAAAGGACCCTTCACTTGAATGGGACTCATTAACATGACATCACATGCCTGGATAAAAGAAGGGTTGTCCGCTTAAGCGCCATGGCCTCTACAAACAGCTGATCAGGTGGTGTCCTGGATGTTGGACCATCACCATGCTTGATATTGAGAAAGATAAGTCATCAATATTAATATCATGGAAAACCCCTTTAAATAATAACAATAGAGATGAGAAAATGAAATGGGACCTACAATATAGAGCCTGGGTTTGTTACCAATACAAGGACTAGGTGTTTATTTCACTATTAAAGGGGTTGTCCAAGATCAGGAGCAATCTCATGGGTGGCCAGGATGCAAAACAAAAAGAAAACATACTCCACTATCCCTGGTGTTCCCTTGTTCAGCCCCAGTCCACTGTCCCTCTCAAGGCCAGGCTCGCTACATCTGAAGCCGAGAGGCCTACATGACCACAAAGACGCTGAACAGAAAGGGAGTGGGACTAGACAATGCAGTGCCAGGGGTAGGTGAGTAAGTCTTTTGTTTTTGTTTGTTTTGCACCTACCCCAGCTATCCACGAGTTTGGTCCAAATCCTGGACAACCCCTTTAGGTTTTAAGACTCTTTGATCACAAGTTCACTTACAATACAGTTTCTTGGGACAGGGGAGTTCACCTAATAGGGCCCTTTCTCCATAAAGGGATATTTCCATCTGGGACATTAGTTGCTTAGCCAATGGATATCTCATCATTTTACAATAGATGGAAGTCCAAAGTCTGGGTCCCCAACCTCTATCTTGTGGCTGCAGAGACTATGACATGCATGCACCACTCTCTCCTTTCTGTTGTGTGGGATTTACAAGGAGATATTTGAGGGTTCCTGAGTTGGGATCTGTATCTATTGGACAGTTACCATATATACTTTTAGGGCTACATTTCAGCTGCATGAGGTGCCATGATATGGTTACCCTTACCTAACTCTCTACATATGACCAGCCCATCTAAAGTACAGTGTGGAGTTCCAACAGTGCAACGTATACTAGTGGGGCCAGACACCAGAGGCTCTATGAGCCCATGAAGAACTACGAAGAAAGTAAGCCTAGGACTACCAAGCCCCAAAAGGGAATTTGCTTACAGAGAAGCTTTTCTTGGGTTGTTCCTGGGTGGAAAGAGAGTCCTATGATCTGATATATCGGGAGTAAGGTTGAGCCGATCTTGAGATTTCAGGATCGATTTTAAAATCCGATTTCCGATTATTTTCCAGTCGTGAAATTTGCTCGATTGCCAATCGGGATCCAATCTTTCCCGATCCCGATCGCTCAACCCTATTCATGATATATACATGAATAGGGTTGAGCCGATATTGAGATAACCTCCGACCTCGATCCCGCCAGAAAAGATCGGGATCAGATTTCCGATCGCGATCATGAAATTTACTCGATCGCCGATCGTAGTCCGATCTTTTCCGATCCCGATCGCTCAACCCTAATCGGGAGGGATATTGTGACATGATGGTGCCCAGTGTCCCCAGCTTGTTCTGCTCCACCATACGATTGCGGATCCCATTGATAATACGTTACCATTTGTAATTTTTTACTTCTAGTCTTCTTACATTTACAACTATTTAACAAGCCCCTGGATAATTCCGAAAGTGTTCCCGCAGTTCTTATTTTCCGTCTGTTAATAGAACATTAATGTGTGAGGTCGATTCTTTCCCCAGAAGACCATTTCTCTAGATCGCTCCTGCTTTTACATTATGAAAATATTTACCACGGTGTAATATGCTAATTGTTTAATGAGAGCTCGGTAATGAGATCCAGCCGGGAGATGCGCTAATACTAATAAGACATTGCAGAGGCAGCAAACAGCAGCTCATCATAGACATACTGTAATTGTGAGTGATATGACCTAGTGTACATATACAGTACACAGAGATAAGGAGCTGAACAAGTAACCATAGGAAACATAGAAGAACTTAAAATGAGACCGTATTCCACCATGACCATCTTTACACTGAGCTCAAAACAGAAAAAAGTTCTGATTATTTTGGTCTGGCACCACATTTCTTTGCCTATAGTAGAGTGACAATATACAGAGTACAGGGATAATAGACACAGTGATGTCACAGTACAGAGATAATAGACACAGTGATGTCACAGTACAGAGATAATACACACAGTGATGTCACAGTACAAAGATAATACACATAGTGATGTCACAGTACAGGGATAATACACACAGTGATGTCACAGTACAGGGATAATACACACAGTGATGTCACAGTACAGAGATAATACACACAGTGATGTCACAGTACAGAGATAATACACACAGTGATGTCACAGTAAAAAGATAATACACACAGTGATGTCACAGTACAGGGATAATACACACAGTGATGTCACAGTACAGGGATAATACACACAGTGATGTCACAGTACAGAGATAATACACACAGTGATGTCACAGTACAGAGATAATACACAGTGATGTCACAGTACAGAGATAATACACACAGTGATGTCACCGTACAGGGATAATACACACAGTGATGTCACAGTACAGAGATAATACACACAGTGATGTCACAGTACAGAGATAATACACACAGTGATGTCACCGTACAGGGATAATACACACAGTGATGTCACAGTACAGGATAATACACACAGTGATGTCACAGTACAGGGATAATACACACAGTGATGTCACAGTACAGGATAATACACACAGTGATGTCACAGTACAGAGATAATACACACAGTGATCTCACAGTACAGGGATAATACACACAGTGATGTCACAGTACAGGGATAATACACACAGTGATGTCACAGTACAGAGATAATACACACAGTGATGTCACAGTACAGAGATAATACACACAGTGATGTCACAGTACAGAGATAATACACACAGTGATGTCACAGTACAGAGATAATACACACAGCGATGTCACAGTACAGAGATAATACACACAGTGATGTCACAGTACAGAGATAATACACACAGTGATGTCACAGTACAGGGATAATACACACAGTGATGTCACAGTACAGAGATAATACACACAGTGATGTCACAGTACAGAGATAATACACACAGTGATGTCACAGTACAGAGATAATACACACAGCGATGTCACAGTACAGAGATAATACACACAGTGATGTCACAGTACAGCGATAATACACACAGTGATGTCACAGTACAGGGATAATACACACAGTGATGTCACAGTACAGAGATAATACACAGTGATGTCACAGTACAGAGATAATACACACAGTGATGTCACAGTAGAGGGATAATACACACAGTGATGTCATAATAAAAGGATAATCAACAAAGTTATAGAGTCTGAGATATTGTAAGTGGTGGAAGCAAGAGAAGACACAAACACAGATGACGTTGTCATTTAACACTTTGGGATTCTGTCACATTTACTAATTATGGTTCATCCTTAAGTAATAATAGCACAGTATTATATAGCAAAGCGACTAGTATGTTTTATCTGCAATACCATGCCAGGACACATGGTGTGCTGTTAAGCAGCAAGAAAGTTATTGGTATCTTTGTGCAGAATGTGCCTTCACACTGGCAATGGTAGAATGTGCACTGTAGCACCCCCTAGTGGTAAAATAGCACAGTATATTTTTGTACTGCAAAATACCAAACATATGATATACATAGTGATACGATGTAGTAGTTATTGTAATTGGATGAAGTTGTAAAGTAGAGCTGCATACATAAGATAAAATAGTGGTCATAGGAATAGATACTCCCTGTATAAGGCCGAAACGACTGATACCAGGGGACAATAGCTTACATTAACCTGCACAGTGTATGAAGAAATGCGATGGAACAGTGGTGGATGTCTTGTATGTATACATTGTGTAACTGTGTGAAGCTCCGCTGTGTCACCTCCCTACTGGGAAGAAAGTGATTTCACATTTTTGTTGCTAATTTTTCATCTGTATTCAAGGAGAAGTGACCATGAATAAAAGATGTTTCTTGAAACATTTGGAAAGCATCTAATATACAGTGATTCTTACATAGAAGACAATATGTTGTGTCTATCTATCTATCATCTCCTATCTATCTATCTATCTATCTATCTCCTATCTATCTATCTATCTATCTATCTATCTATCTATCTATCTATCATCTCCTATCTATCTACAGTCCTATGAAAAAGTTTGGGCACCCCTATTAATCTTAATCATTTTTAGTTCTAAATATTTTGGTGTTTGCAGCAGCCATTTCAGTTTGATATATCTAATAACTGATGGACACAGTAATATTTCTGGATTGAAATGAGGTTTATTGTACTAACAGAAAATGTGCAATATGCATTAAACCAAAATTTGACTGGTGCAAAAGTATGGGCACCTCAACAGAAAAGTGACATTAATATTTAGTACATCCTCCTTTTGCAAAGATAACAGCCTCTAGTCGCTTCCTGTAGCTTTTAATCAGTTCCTGGATCCTGGATGAAGGGATTTTGGACCATTCCTCTTTACAAAACAATTCAAGTTCAGTTAAGTTTGATGGTCGCCGAACATGGACAGCCCGCTTCACATCATCCCACAGATGTTCAATGATATTCAGGTCTGGGGACTGGGATGGCCATTCCAGAACATTGTAATTGTTCCTCTGCATGAATGCCTGAGTCGATTTGGAGCAGTGTTTGGACATTGTATTGCTGAAATATCCATCCCCGGCGTAACTTCAACTTCGTCACTGATTCTTGAACATTATTCTCAAGAATCTGCTGATACTGAGTGGAATCCATGTGACCCTCAACTTTAACAAGATTCCCGATGCCGGCATTGGCCACACAGCCCCAAAGCATGATGGAACCTCCACCAAATTTTACAGTGGATAGCATGTGTTTTTCTTGGAATGCTGTTTCTTTTTGGACACCATGCATAACGCCTTTTTGTATGACCAAACAACTCAATCTTTGTTTCATCAGTCCACAGGACCTTCTTCCAAAATGAAGCTGACTTGTCCAAATGTGCTTTTACATACCTCAGGCGACTCTGTTTGTGGCGTGCTTGCAGAAACGGCTTCTTTCTCATCACTCTCCCATACAGCATCTCCTTGTGCAAAGTGTGCTGTATAGTTGACCGATGCACAGTGACACCATCTGCAGCAAGATGATGCTGCAGCTCTTTGGAGGTGGTCTGTGGATTGTCCTTGACTCTTCTCACCATTCTTCTTCTCTGCCTTTCTGATATTTTTCTTGGCCTGCCACTTCTGGGCTTAACAAGAACTGTCCCTGTGGTCTTCCATTTCCTTACTATGTTCCTCTGTAACATCTCTGCCTGTTCGGGTCACTGCACCATCCTCTGCTCACATGCTGCGGCGCAGGAGGCGTGTGCAGTTTGAGAATCTGCTTAAAGTTTTTAGTTGCACTGTGTGAACACGGCTCTAGTTCTTAATTGGATTTGCACCACACCCGTCTTCTGCCAAGGTTGCCTCTGTCCATTAAGTGGTTAATCTGGCCTTGCCCTGTGATTGACAGCTGCCTTTCTGTGAACTCCATGGGCGGGTTCTTCCTCCCTATTTAGCCTTGGTTCCCATTCACACCAGTGCTTGTTATTGCCGTGCGCATACCTGCTCTTACTGTCCCTGTTTGCTTATACTATTATACTTGACCTTTGGCTTTTCTCATTGACTATTCTCTTGACTCCGATTTGGCACTGCATCGCTCTACTGTTACCGAACCCTGGCTAGCTGACCTCCCTTTGTTGTTGTTCGTCTTGTCTGCGTTTTGTGTTTCACATATTCAGGGAGGGATTGTCCTCGTGGTTGTCGCCTATTACCTAGGATAGGGTCTGGCAATAGGAAGGGAAAGCGGGGGGCTTCAGCTTAGGGCTCACTGTCTCTTGTGCCCCTCCCAGGGTTTAACAGTTCTGGGAATTGCTGTCTTAGCAATTCCCTTACATAATAACAAGCCCAAAAACCTACATCCATTGCTTCCCTACAGACAGCATGGATCCTATTCAGTGCTTTGCAGCCAAGTTGGAAGGTTTGACCGGCCTGGTAGCTGAGCTTGCTAAACAGGTTCAGACCCTAACTGAGGCTGCTGCATCATCCCCAGCTGTTTTGGCACCTTACAAGGTCAAGATGTTACTCGGGGACCGTGACAAATTTGAAACTTTCAGGGAGTCTTGTCGCTTGTATTTTCGGATTAATCCACATGTGACTCAGGCCCAAATGGTGGGAGTGGTTATATCTCTGCTACAGGGGGATCCACAAGCTTGGGCCCTTAAACTCCCTCCTGATGCTGATGAGTGGTCTGATGTGGAAAAAATGTTTAAGTCCCTGGGCTCTATCTATGCTGAGCCAGACCACATTGTGCTTGCGGAATCTCAACTCCTCACCATGCGGCAGGGAAAACGCTCTGCAGAGGAGTATTGCGCAGAGTTCCGTAAGTACAGTGTAACTGCAGGTTGGTGTGAGTCCGCGCTAAAGGCTCACTTTAAAAAAGGTTTGTGTGACCGTGTTAAGGAGCTCTGGGTTGGTCACCCAGATCCCCCGACGCTTGAGAAAGCCATGACTTTGGCGGTCCGTATTGACCGCAAGATCCGAGAAAATTTAAAAGAGAGAGTAGGGTCTGTTGCCTCCAAGTTTTCTGTCTCTTCCTCTCTCTCTCCTCTGAAAAACCTACCTTTCCTCCCATCACTTCTGGAGAGGAACCCATGCAACTGGGAGCTGTGGACGCCAAGACACGACGAGAGCATCGTCTCAGGAATAACCTGTGCCTGTACTGTGGTTCCTCTGGTCATGTCATCCGAGACTGCTCTATCAGACCCTTGTCACCTGCGCAAAGACTTCAGTGCCTGAGTGGTAATCAGAAGAACCACTCAGGCAACCAGGTATTTGGTGGGAATAACAATAAGATGTTGTTATCTGTGTCTTTGTCCTCTGGGGACAGATCTGTTTCTGGCAAGGCCCTAGTTGACTCTGGGTCTGCAGCAAATTTTATTAAATATTCAGTTGTTGAATCTTTGGGCATTGAGCTTTTGCCACTTGATACACCTATGTCTGTTACTGGAGCGGATTCTACTCCACTGGCCAGGGGTAAAG
Organism: Leptodactylus fuscus; assembly: GCF_031893055.1. NCBI lineage: Eukaryota > Metazoa > Chordata > Amphibia > Anura > Leptodactylidae > Leptodactylus > Leptodactylus fuscus. Next base: position 258,909,486 of record NC_134266.1, on the reverse strand, counting down.
TCAGGTTTAAAACCCCCTTGATCTCTTTGCAAGTGGGTTCTACACATTCAGAGGTCATAAGCCTTTTTGTTACGGAGAATCTCTCTGCTGATGTTATTTTGGGGTTCCCCTGGCTGAAGCTCCATAACCCTATTTTGGATTGGGGTAAAAAGGAGTTGGTAAAGTGGGGAGATCAGTGCTCACCCCACTGTATTGCTTTACATTCTGTAGATTGTGTCACTGTGGAGAAGGTCTCAGCTACTAAAAGTTGGGAGCGCCCCTCCGGTATTAAAACCTGGTGGTATCAGAAATGCCGGATGAATAAAAAATGTTTGCCTGGTTCTCAAGCGTCTGTGGTTCAAGCAGAACCAAAATACAAGGCAGGGAAAACTCAGAATCCCTCTAGAACTGGTTTGTCTGGTGAGGGTCCGGTGGCCCCTCATAAAAGGGGGGGTACTGTAACATCTCTGCCTGTTCAGGCCTCTGCGCCACCCTCTGCTCGCGTGCTGCGGCGCAGGAGGCGTGTGCAGTTTGAGAATCTGCTTAAAGTTTTTAGTTGCACTGTGTGAACACGGCTCTAGTCCTTAATTGGATTTGCACCACACCCGTCTTCTGCCAAGGTTGCCTCTGTCCATTAAGTGGTTAATCTGGCCTTGCCCTGTGATTGACAGCTGCCTTTCTGTGAACTCCATGGGCGGGTTCTTCCTCCCTATTTAGCCTTGGTTCCCATTCACACCAGTGCTTGTTATTGCCGTGCGCATACCTGCTCTTACTGTCCCTGTTTGCTTATACTATTATACTTGACCTTTGGCTTTTCTCATTGACTATTCTCTTGACTCCGATTTGGCACTGCATCGCTCTCCTGTTACCGAACCCTGTCTAGCTGACCTCCCTTTGTTGTTGTACGTCTTGTCTGCATTTTGTGTTTCACATATTCAGGGAGGGAATGTCCTTGTGGTTGTCGCCTATTACCTAGGATAGGGCCTGGCAATAGGAAGGGAAAGTGGGGGGCTTCAGTTTAGGGCTCACTGTCCCTTGTGCCCCTCCCAGGGTTTAACAGTTCTGGGAATTGCTGTCTTAGCAATTCCCTTACATCCTCACAGTGGAAACTGACAGGTTAAATCTCTGAGACAACGTTTTGTATCCTTCCCCTGAACAACTATGTTGAACAATCTTTGTTTTCAGATCATTTGAGAGCGGGCTGTCCATGCTCGGCGACCATCAGACTTAACTGAACTTGAATTATTTTGTAAAAGGAATGGTCCAAAATACCTTCATCCAGGATCCAGGAACTGATTAAAAGCTACAGGAAGCGACTAGAGGCTGTTATCTTTGCAAAAGCAGGATCTACTAAATATTAATGTCACTTTTCTGTTGAGGTGCCCATACTTTTGCACTGGTCAAATTTTGGTTTAATGCATATTGCGCATTTTCTGTTAGTACAATAAACCTCATTTCAATCCAGAAATATTACTGTGTCCATCAGTTATTAGATATATTAAACTGAAATGGCTGCTGCAAACACCAAAATATTTAGAACTAAAAATGATTAAGATTAATAGGGGTGCCCAAACTTTTTCATAGGACTGTAGCTACGTATTCCAGGTTTGGCCATGTAATTCTGGGGCCCCACTTAAATGTGGAGTAGTGAAGAGACCGTCACACTCCAGCAGGGGCACAATGCTTAGCACTTACATTAGCTTAGTATAGATACAGCCACAAATGGGTACAAAGCTTGGAGGTTGCACGGTTTCTTAAAGGTAAAGAGCTTCGCAATTATTAGAGGCAATCTAACAGTCTATAATGCAGAGGATTAAATACAGACCCTCTTAGGAGAGCACGGAGTATTGGGTACAGTCTAGCTTAGAGGACACACAGAGTATTGGGTACAGTCTCTCTTAGAGGCCACACAGAGTAATGGGTACAGTCTCTCTTAGAGGACACACAAAGTATTGGGTACAGTCTCTCTTACAGGAAACACAGAGTATTGGGTACAGTCTGTCTTAGAGGACACACAGAGTATTGGGTACAGTCTGTCTTAGAGGGCACACAGAGTACTGGGTACAGTCTGTCTTAGAGGGCACACAGAGTACTGGGTACAGTCTCTCTTAGAGGACACACAGAGTATTGGGTACAGTCTGTCTTAGAGGGCACACAGAGTACTGGGTACAGTCTCTCTTAGAGGACACACAGAGTATTGGGTACAGTCTGTCTTAGAGGGCACACAGAGTACTGGGTACAGTCTCTCTTAGAGGACACACAGAGTATTGGGTACAGTCTGTCTTAGAGGGCACACAGAGTACTGGGTACAGTCTCTCTTAGAGGACACACAGAGTATTGGGTACAGTCTGTCTTAGAGGGCACACAGAGTATTGGGTACAGTCTCTCTTAGAGGACACACAGAGTATTGGGTACAGTCTCTCTTAGAGGACACACAGAGTATTGGATACAGTCTCTCTTAGAGGACACAGAGTATTGGGTACAGTCTCTCTTAGAGGACACACAGAGTATTGGGTACAGTCTCTCTTAGAGGACACACAGAGTATTGGGTACAGTCTGTCTTAGAGGGCACACAGAGTATTGGGTACAGTCTCTCTTAGAGGACACAGAGTATTGGGTACAGTCTGTCTTAGAGGGCACACAGAGTATTGGGTAGTCTCTCTTAGAGGACACACAGAGTATTGGGTACAGTCTCTCTTAGAGGACACACAGAGTATTGGATACAGTCTCTCTTAGAGGACACAGAGTATTGGGTACAGTCTCTCTTAGAGGACACACAGAGTATTGGGTACAGTCTGTCTTAGAGGGCACACAGAGTATTGGGTACAGTCTCTCTTAGAGGACACAGAGTATTGGGTACAGTCTCTCTTAGAGGACACACAGAGTATTGGGTACAGTCTGTCTTAGAGGACACACAGAGTATTGGGAACAGTCTTTCTTAGAGAATACTTAGAGTACTTGTTACAGTCTCTCACAGGGGGTACACGGCATATTGGTTGCAGTATAAGCAGGATCCAGTGAGCTCCTCCTGGTATCTGGCTTGGCAGGGCGCCGTGGGTTTGCACATCCTCAGTCTCCAGTCACAAGCTGCAGTATCTCCCAGCAGTATTGTTATTTATGCAATATCCTCATTTATGGTCTCCCAGCTCTTATAACTACAACTCCCAAGGGTGATGTGGACGTCACACAGCTGGCAACACAACCAGACTGCCATGTCTAATAGTCATTTGCATCATGGTGTAATATGCTGCTGTCAGTGTTATCTTTATATATTATGTAGCTAACAAAATTATGTATATTGAGTTCTGTTCATTCAAGAACAATGAAGATGGATGAAGATGAGAAGATATTAAACTGTTTGAACATTGTGGGTCAATAATAGAATTTTTATTTGTGTAGGAACACAACAGACAAGAATCCCGACCATCCTGACCATTTCCGACCATCCTCCTAATGTTACTGTTTACATAAGGGATCTTCATACTGGCTTCACCTTCCTATTTCAGGCGGTCCCACCAGAAGCCACTTAGGTCCTCATAGAGTTTCCCACAGATCTCAGCCATTTCCTGTTTAAAGGGACATGACCTTACACATGTGTCCAACAGCTTCCACACTCCATCACATCATTGTCAGCTTTTATGGCTCCATTATTTGGTCCATTGTTATATTTTTCCATGTGAAAGTTTTCTAAATGTCAACAGTTTTAAATGCATTGATATTATAGCAGATATCCTGAAGAAACCTCAACGATCTACTGAGTTCCCTGAGATGTATAGTCAGGTTGGAGTCAGATCTGTGGAGGGCCCAATATTATTCCCGTACAGGGCTGACAATGACGAAAGGAAGGAAAGGAAGGAAAGAAAGGAGGGAAGGGAAAGGGAAGGAAGGGAAGGAAGGAAGGAAGGAAGGAAGGAAGGAAGGAAGGAAGGAAGGAAGGAAGGAAAGGGAAGGAAGCAAAGGAAGGAAGGAAAGGGAAGGAAAGGGAAGGAAGGAAGCAAAGGAAAGGAAGGATGAAAGGAAGGAAGGATGAAAGGAAGGATGAAAGGAAGGAAGGATGAAAGGAAAGGAAAGGGAAGGAAGCGAAGGAAGGAAGGGAAGGAAGGAAGGAAGGAAGGAAGGAAGGAAGGAAGGAAGGAAGGAAGGAAGGAAGTGTACAGTTCTGGGCACCTCAATTCAAGAAAGACATCGATATATTGGAGCAAGTCCAGAGAAGAGCAACCAAAATGGTGGAAGGTCTGCAAACCATGTCCTATGAGGAGCGGCTAAAAGAATTGGGATTGTTTAGTTTGCAGAAGAGAAGGCTGAGGGGAGATTTAATAGCAGTCTACAAATATCTGAAAGGTAGTCACAGTGCAGAGGGATCTACCCTATTCTCATTAGCACAAGGAAGTACAAGAAGCAATGGGATGAAACTAAAGGGAAAGAGATACAGATTAGACATTAGGAAAAACTTTCTGACAGTGAGGGGAGTGAGAGAGTGGAATAGGCTGCCACGGGAGGTGGTGGGCGCTCCATCAATGGAAATCTTCAAGCGGAAACTGAAGGAAGGAAAGGAAAGGAAGGAAGGACGGAAAGGAAGGAAGGAAAGGAAAGGAAAGGAATGGAAAGGAAGGAAAGGAAGGAAGGAAGGGAAAGGAAAGGAAAGGAAAGGAAAGGAAGGGAAAGGAAAGGAAGGAAGAAAGGAAGGAAAGGAAAGGAAAGGGAAGGAAAGGAAGGAAGGAACTTCTTTTCATTTTTGGAGTGCTGCCTATGTATATATCTATGTGATATAGATATGAGATAGATAACAGATATATGATAGATAAATAGATATAAGATGATAGATATAAGCTAGATAGCAGCCCTGGGCATTACAGAAGCTCCTGGGCCCCAATGTCAAATCTGTCCAGGCCGCTCAACTATAATGTATCATTTATAGTATTGTTCTCCTCATACTGGGATAAGACACCTTATAGGTCCCCTAAGACTCCAGGGCCATGGTGCTACTGCACCCCCTTCAGTGCGCGGCAAGCCCACGGAACCCATTATAGTCTATGGGGCCCGTGCGCTTGAACAGCAAAGCGCTTGCAGTTGCGCTTGTATTCTGTCCGGGCGGGTCCTCATGCGGACTCCTTACGGACGGAACACATCAGCATGTGTGAACCGGCCCTTACAGACCCGGCATCCGGATCCGGCATACAGACACCGGGGTGGGTCCGCAGCATCGCCACACTACTGCCAGGAGCATGGCGTGCTGTACATTTCAAACTGCAGAAGTACTTACAGTACTTCTGTTAGCATGCCAGGAAGCAGACACACGCCGGGTGCGGGCCTGAGCTTACGTGGCCACGTCACCTGGAGTGTGATGGATTAGTGTGTGTGGGGGGGGGTGTCTGCGTTCCTGGCCTGTTAGCAGAAAATTACCATAATGACTCTAGTATAAGCCGAGGAGCACTTTTTCAGCACAAAAACGGTGCTGAAAAACTTGGCTTATACTCGAGTATATACGATAGATAGATAGATAGATAGATAGATAGATAGATAGATAGATAGATAGATAGATAGATAGATAGATAGATAGATAGGAGATAGAGTAATAGATGATAGATGGATAAAGTAGTAATAATTATGGTTTTCTTTGTCTTCCAGCCCATTCAGGTTTTCCCTGTACCATCAACCTAGGACATAACACACAGTCATTATTCCATAACATGTTTCTTGCAGCCATGCTTCAGATGTTGGCTGATACATTACATGCAGACATTCTGGATGTACATTAGAGATTCCATTACATTTTGTGACCCGCCATGACACAAGCCTTGAGTAATTTCCGGGGAAATGTCTTTTGTCCTAAATGAGATGCCTGTGACGTGATGTTGGCTGAACAGGAGATTGGATTACAGTGTACATGAGAATGGGGAGCAGAGCTCTATGTACACATCTATCTATTGGAACCTAACGGGAGATTTACCAAGGAAGACATCCGCTTTGCCAAATATATTATCGGCCTTAGACACTTGTTATAACGGACTCCACAGTCTTATAAAGGGGCCGCCAGTTGGAGGTGTCAGATATCTGTAGGCAAACACACATAGAAATATCTATATTTGTGACTGGTCTCAATGATAAGATAAGATAAGATAATCCTTTAATAGTCCCACATTGGGGAAATTTCAGCATGTTACAGCAGCATAGTAATACAGATACAGGATAATACACAGTAATATATTACAGACGTAGACACACATAAGCTGAGAGGAGAAGATATACTAGGAGTCCATAGCAGCTAAGGAAAAACGGAAGAGAAAGAGGAAGACCTCATGGTCATCGTCATAATCATTAGTTCTCTGTGTGGAGTGATCTTTGCTTGGTCTGATGTAGATTATACAGCCTGGTCGCGGTTGGAAGGAAGGACCTGCGATAGCTCCTTCTCACACTTGGGGTGGAGCAGACGGTCACTTACAGAACTGCCAAGTCCCATCAAGGTCCCATACATGGAGAGGGATTTGTTCTCCCGCATGGAGGTCACCACAGACAGTATCCTTCTGTCACCCACACCTGTACTGGGTCCAAGGGGCTCCCCAGGACAGAGCTGGCCCTCCTGATCATCCTGTCAAGTCTATTTCTGTCCCTGGTTGATATACTGCTCCCCCAGCAGGCCACAGCGAAAAAGATGGCTGAGGCAACCACAGAGTTGAAGAAGGCCATAAGAAGTGTCCCCTGGACTCCGATAGGTTGGAAATTTACATGTGAAGTAGGGGAAGATGTTTCACCCTTCTTGGATGTGTTAATAAGTAGGGGCTAGAAGGAAACTTCTGTTTAGAGTAAGCCTACCTCAATAAATTCTCTCCTTATGTGGGGGGTTATTCCATGGGGACAATATTTAAGAATGCGTCGGAATTGTTCTACTGAGTGTGAATTCATTCCATTTATAGGAAGTATCCAGATAATGCATCAGAACCACCAAAGAAGTGATAAGACGATATTGGATCATTCTGTTGATGGATCCTTGAGATGTAGTGGTTGTGCAGCATGCCTCTATATCCAGTTCGGGAAGTTCTTCACATCTCTAGTGACAGGAAAGACCTACATGAGTAACTGTAATACGCAGGGGATACCTACGGGGCCATCTGTAATTGTGGGCTTCTATATATGGGGAAAACAAAAAGGGAGTTTAGGAGATGAGTCGGTAAACACATTGATAGGGGGCCCCATGTGCCGTACAATACATCATCACTAACGTGATGTGCTGTGCACAGGGACCATTGAGGGCTGAAGAGGGAAGAGGAGGCTGCGATCAGGTGCGGGGATTGGTAAGAGATGAAGCCAGTCCTCTGCTACTTTGCATCACCATTGAACTCCACTCACCTGCACCCAGAGGACGCACATGAGTTGGAGCTGTGACATATCGAGCGACCTGGAACAATGGAACATCACTGTAAATGCAGGTCTGTCCCAAGGGGGCCCCTGGTGCAAAGCAACCCTGTTTACAAGTAATGCTCTGCTGATGAGCGGTGCCTCTGCTAATAGAATGGGGTGGGGGAGGCCTGGCTGCTGTCCAGGACAAGCATATAAAATATGGCAGCACTGGCAGTCTCAGAGCATATACCGAGATACCTCGGCACTACTTACCCCTGTGAGGGTGCTCTATGTTTAGCCTAGTTGGGTCAATTCTTTTAAGCTGAACACTTGGCTGGCTATAGAGTTTGGCCAGATGGGTATGACAATAGGATCGCAAAAAGTAAATTTTGGTGGACTTTTGTATTGTTTATTATACCTAGACCATAGCCATATTTTTTGAGGGATATATAGTGATAACTACTGGAAGAAATGCATCAGGATGGTTAGGGAATATAAGGTCATATTTGTAGGATGAGTGGTTTGGGACTGTCCTTGTTAGGGCACAAGTCATTTTTGGGTTCCTGAGGGTTTAATAGGGCCACTTCCTCAATATCCCTGACTTGACTGAGGCGTTCCTTTGATGGGACATGGCTATTCCGTATTCCCCTGATCCTAATTACCCATTGGTCCTATGATGTCCACCCACACACTGGTAAGACTGTACCATTGTACCTACAGGCATTCACTATGTGCATTGGACTATGTTTATTTTTGTGTTTTAGGCATTAAGGCCCCCTTTTTTTATGGATTTTTTTTAAGCATCAAGTATACTATGGCTGGACGTCTGATCTCTGAGAGCTCACCAGGCAAATGGCATGTTGGCACTGAAGACTAAGGCACTGGGAACGAGCACCATATTGCACACCATGCCACCAGTGTAAGAGGCACTGATAACATGGGGCAACCCAATACCAATGACACCATTGCAGTCACCATGTCACCCTTGCCAGGTCTGCCAGGGTATATCAGATAGTGTACACATAACATGGCCCATTCATCCCAGTATGTTTAGGAGCAGGACGGTCTCCAAAAACATAGATTACTATTAAATGAATCTAAAAGAATGGAAATGCAGTCTGGACGCTCCCCAGGTACTCGGCCCTGACAGAAGCGTGACATCTGGGGCAGCCGTCACTTTCAGCTGTGATGGTTCCTTTCAGCTTGTGCAAAAATAGTATTAACAGTGCGGGGGATGGTAAGCATGCAACAACAACTGTAAATGCATCTATTACACCGCGGCTCAATCATTTATCACCACTAGACTGACCACAGCCATTTAGTCACAGCCTTTATGGCGCTTCACTGGGTTCTTAACACCTATAAAGTGTATGAAGAAAATGAACTTACCTACAGTTAAAGGGGTTCACTAGAACAAAGGGGAAGGGGCCCCTTTATCACATTTAGGTAAATGGGGCAGTGCTGCAGCCCAGGTACAGGGCTCGGACTGGGAAAATCACATATCACACTTATTCCCACAGACAGGGGATTAGCATCAAATTCCTGGAGGTCTAATACGGTAACTTCAAAAGGAGAAGTCCCAGTAATAGTCTTGGATTTGTCCTCTCTGCCCGTCCAGTCTACTTACTCTGCAGTAGGTTTAAGATGGCCGCCTAGTCTCTGTCCACTACTTTGTCTGACTCTAAAAAGTACTGGACTTCCAAGCTCTGGACAATGTTGTTTGTTATCTCCTTTTCATCATCCAATGAACCATTACTTTATGGCTTTCTATAGCACAGACTCCTTACGCTAGGTTCACACCTGAGTTCTGTTTGTGGGGATCCCACCAACGGGAACCTAGTCCTCCTAAAAAGGCGTTTACTGGGTCCACTGGGTTTCCGCCAAAAAATGCAGGAAAAATGTGGAGAGAACAGTCCTGCTTGCAGGATCCAAGAGTGGACATCAGGCCCAAGTGTGAACCTAGCCTTAGTCATTTTCTTTCACTTACCAACAAGGGCACTCCAACCACCATCAGGCTCAGGGAGGCTTACACTAGGACATGACCTACCACCATAATACATCCTGCAAGACCCCTCAGCACTGCACCAGCTCTTGAGGAGTGCTGCAGGATCCGGTAGAGATCCTTATCACCATAGCCACAGCTATACTACTCCCGACCCCCTGGCCTTCATTCCTACAAGCTTTCTTCACTATCCTCTCTATATCGCCCTCTATTGGTGTTCATTCTTGAGGCACTGGCTTCCTAATTACATCATGGAAGTCAGATTTGCATATTCTTCCCATGTTCCTTTGCACAGTGGAGCACTCATGGCTTAATAAGACTCCCTATGGAGTGACGATATCCCCTCAACCCTGTCTAAGCCTCTCACCTCTGCCAGATCAGTCCTCTCTGCGCCAAGCTGATGAGATCCAACACATCAAAACAGCTGTCCTTGGCTGAGAGACTACCTGGTAAAATCCCAACATCATTGCAAACAAAGGCCTCTGAGAAGGTCGGCATGATGTTAAAGGGAGCGCCCTCTATTGATTTGCTTGACTGAGACTGTCTTCCTAATTACATCATGGAAGATAGACTTGCACATACTCAGTGAGCGCCCTCTATTGGTGTGCATTCTTCAGGCACTGGCTTCCTAATTACATCATGGAAGTCAGATTTGCATATTCTTCCCATGTTCCTTTGCAGTGGAGCGCTCATGGCTTAATAAGACTCCAAACACCTAAATGGTGGTTCTCCTCCCTATGGAGTGACGATATCCCCTCTATCCTCTCTTATAGAAGCCACCATCTTCAGGAATGCCTCAAGATGTCATGGGCTTGGGCTGGTGCCAGATGTCTCCTCTTCCTGCAAATTGACTGCCGGGAAAGTCTTTGTCTCAGCTGCTGCTTTAAAAAAAAAAAACTATGCATATCCCTCTGAAATACATAATAGTGAATATGAGGATCGAGAAGGACCTGTAGCTCACACGGCCAGCATAGTCTGCAGAATAGATGGTAGTCACATGGGGTTCCCATTCTCGAGGTTGGGAATTCACATCGCTGCATCCATCTGACTGCTTAAATAACATTTGTTCTTTTAATGCATAACAAATAGACAACGGCAAGCAGAGGGGCCCCAGGGGTCCAAATCCTATTCCAAATGAAGATTGAATATGACAGAAAACAAACGTTAAAATTAAGTTGATTCCCTCGGCGTGAAATATATCACTTCCTACGAAATATAGAACCTGAGCGCTATGGAAATTAGATGACAAGGCATACATCTCTGGTACCTAGGGATATTCCTCTAGCAATAGGATATGTTATTTGTAGGGTTGTCTCATCACAACAACCCCTGTCCGTGTAGCCTTGTAGGAAGTCACAGTGGCTGGTCTTCTGTTCAGTAGCACCCTCAATAAACACGAGTGTAAAATCGTGAACGGTTGCCATTCATTACTACTTTCCCATCTAAAATTTCTAGCTGGCCCCAGTTTCCCAGGCACAAGCATTTGTTTGCAGGCTGTGCCGATCCCATACCGATCATTTCCAAAATAAAGTGCCAGGGATTATACCGCATCTTTAATGTCTGATTTGTGCATGTATGACTGCTGGGACACCATTACTGGAAAGAAGTGGCCACGGCTGTACGTAAGACAGCGCCACTCTCTCACCAGGAATGGCATTACAAATTGTTCAAGTTTCCACGTCTTGAATGGAGCCAGTGAATGGAGGTCCCAGGAATCTTGCTAATAAATTTTGCTCCTAGAGTTCCAAAATCTTAGACTCCTAGATCCCAATCCATTCCATAAAGATATGGCATTCAATTATGTCACCAGATTCCCTGTTAGTGAGCGATCCGGGCGAAGGCGCACGTGCCAGCAGAGAAGGTTCTGAGTGCTTGTTATGGAACATGTGCAATAGATTCGCCAACACGGTCCTTGAGCTATATTAGAAGACTCTATTTCTGAATTATGAGGTTTTTATTCTGAATACACCAGCAACAAGAACATGATGGGGTCTAGCCCTCCTGACAGTACAGAGACTATTTAGTATATCAGGCACCAAAATGAACAGCACTGATTGCTCAGGAATGGTGGGGGCTGGAGAAAAAATTCCAACTGTGCCAAAATCAGTGATTGCAAGAACTGGCCGAGGTGGTGAAAGGGTCTTTAAAGGGTTTGCCATTAACAAGTGAGCAGCACGGCTCCAAAAATATAAACATTACCGAGAGAGCACACAGCTGATCTGCGGGGGTCCTGGATTTTGGACTTCTGCAGATCTAATATGGATGTCCTATTATAAGGATAGGTTACCAGTAACCCCTTTAAGCAACAGGTTTTGCATAGAGAAGAACAGTAGTGACCATTTTTTTTCATAATCATAACCCTGGAGTCACAACAAGCACCATCTTACTAAGAGGACGGCAATAGGTGTAGTGTTTTATTTTTTGGTTTAATCCTGGAGAACCCCTTGCACCCCCTGATAACTTGCTGTAGCATGTTTTATCATAGAACAAAATAAGTCATTGAAAAGCAATGGAATAAGTCAGGGTAATGTCTGTGGCCACAGTAAAGTTAGCGTGTTAAGTGTCAAGTTCACCTTTGCTGCATCTGTATGAACATAATCTATGAATGTGTAAACCAGGTTCATATTCTATACAATATTATATATAGTCTACTATAGTGTAACTGCCTTCTACGCAGCTCTACCACAATAAATGGGGCTAACCTGCAATACCTGACACGTCCTATAGACTCAGGTGGCACTGTTTCTGGATAAAAAGTGTCCCCTTCCTTCTATCTGAACCTAATGTTGTTTTGACAACAGAATAAACTCTGACTTATCAAGTTCCAGTGAAGTTTTTCAGTAGGAATGGCTGAAATGACTAGTTTAATGAATCCCAACTCATTCCTGGAAACATATAATGTCAGTTGGTAATGAAGACGGAGAAGTACATGTCAATGAGCGAAGCTCCATGTCATCGCTAAATGATATCCCTTGGATACAACAACTAATCTGCTTGTCCTTGAGGTTTCTAAATTTATCAGAATACAGTAGTATGGATAACGGGACTAATGGAGGCGGAACAGAGTGCAATGGAGATTAAATGAGATTTGGGTCATGTATGGAGCACAGCCTTTGTGCACCTGCTAACCCTCAGAACCAACATCTTAGCCATAAGCTCTTTAAGATTCACATAAAATCATTTAAGAGACAATGTCATTTAGTTTATATATGAAAATGTCCATAATTGTTTTTCTACACAATCGCATGCTAAAGATAACAGCAGCGGAGTAATATGCTGATCTTGTTGGAGGCAGTGACCTGTCCATTCCTGTGATACAGGGCTGTATCTGTTATGGAATTGTTCACACCTGCACCTGGTCTCAGCTTTAGGCAATCCGGCGGGTTTCCATCTTCTGCCCTGAAAATCTGAACAGGGAAAGGAAACCTGGCAGTCAGTTTTCAAACCCATTCACTTGAATGGGTTTGCAAAGTGACCGCCCATGTGGCAAAACCAGTCCTGCATGTTCGACTTTATGTCCAGCTTAAAAAAAAGGTTTCACCGCGGAGAGGCAGAAGACACACGCGGGCGGTCACTTTGCAAACCCATTCAAGTGAAAGGGTTTGAAAACTGACCGCCGAGTTTCCGTCCCCTGTCCAGTTTCTCGGGGCAGAAGATAGAAACCCACTGGATTGGCTAAAGCAGAGACCAGGCGCAGGTGTGAAACCAACCTAAAGCAGGTAAGTGGCAGGACAAAAAAATTGTAAAATAAGTTATCTATAATCCAACACCGCTCTGTAAAGTCTATGGTCATGTTGAGGTTCTTATTAGACCCCAGTGCAGGGTAGGAAGGACTTGGCTGCTTTGGGACTGAGGTTACAACCCCAGAACCAGATGCCAGAAAACATATGAACTTTCAAGCAAACAAAGCCAGAAACCCCTCAAAGGACAGAGAGTGTAAAAAACAAGTCAAAGCCAAAACCAGGAGAATACAGGAACTGCCAAAATGAATGAAGAGGTATATCAGAGTCCAAGTCAGGGTAAAGTCCAGGAGGTTATAGGTACAACCAAATCAGAAGCAAACTGAGGATAGAAAACCAGGAACTCTGTAAACAGGGTAAAGTACCAATAGTAAGTTCTGAGAACACAGAGCCTAGAATACTAATGTAATCACAATCAAGGCTGTATGCCAGGTTTAAATGCCCTGCTTCAGCACTGGACCGGACAATAAGACAGCTCTCTATTGGCTCTGGGTCTCAAAGCTCTGACTGTCAGTGCAGACCCAGCTAGAGTTGACTGGTAAGCATGGCTACCTTAAAGTAATGGCTGTGAGCAGTGTTTCACAAAACGTGTTTCACGACAGATGTACGTAGAAGAGGTAGAAGCATAGCTATTGAAATTTATAACAGTATATGTCAGGGAATATGCAAAGACATGGGTGTGTTTTAATGATAAGAAAGGAATGATGACAGCAGCAAGAGAACAATGTGCTGACCTTGTTGGAGAAAGTAACCTAACAACTGGTACAATATGCAGTATATTGTATAAAGCCAGATTGTAAAAGAGATGACAGGACAAAGAAAGATGTGATGATTTTATGAAAGACAGTAATCTGTCCAAGTTTGTGACAGGAGCAGCGCTAGAAAATGTGTGAGAATATGACAAGCTGCTGGTAATCTGGGTAAGGGAATGATGACTGCAACAGGAATGGAGTGTGTTGATCTTGTGAGAGGTAGTGACTTGTCCAGTCATGTGATTATATTAGTAAAGAAAAATCTGCATATGACAGGAGTGGTGTCATGAAGTGGTTGTAGCCGAACAGTCAATCAGATTATGTAATGGATGACAACAGCAGAAGATGAGTGTGCTTATCATGTAAGAGGCAGTGACCTGCCCATTAATGTGATTAAATTAGTAAGGACGGGCCTACATATGACAGGAGTGGTATCATGAAGTGGGTATGGTAGAACAGTCTGTCACCAATCGCATTATGGTCTGGATGACAGCAGCAGAAGATGAGTGTGTTTATCTTGTGAGAGGCAGTGTCCTGTGCAGTCGTGTGATTAAATTAGTAAGGATGGGCCTACATATGACAGGAGTGGTATCATAAAGTGGGTATGGTAGAACAGTCTGTCACCAATTACATTATGTAATGGATGACAGCAGCAGGAGATGGGTGTGCTTATCTTGTCGGAGGCAGTGACTTGTGCAGTCATGTGATTAAATTAGTAAGGACGGGCCTACATATAACAGGACTGGTATCATAAAGTGGGTATGGTAGAACAGTCTATCACCAATCACATTATGTAATGGATGACAGCAGCAGGAGATGAGTGTGTTTATCTTGTGGAAGGCAGTGACCTGCCCAGTCATATGATTAAATTAGTACGGATGGGCCTACATATAAGAGGAGTGGTATCATAAAGTGGGTATGGTAGAACAGTCTGTCACCAATTACATTATGGACTAGATGACAGCAGCAGGAGACAGGTGTGCTTATCTTGTTAGAGACAGTGACTTTTACCGTCATGTGATCACATTAAATAGGACAGGTCTGCATAGGTCAGGAGCAGTGCCATCAAGTGGGTGTAGTAGAACAATCTAACCAGATCATGGAAATGATAACCGCAGCAGGAGCCGAGTGTGCTGATCTTGTCGGGGGAAAGTGACCTTTTAAAAAATTATATTATGGACTGAGAGAAGCATAAAGATAAAATCACAGACAAATAATAAAATAAATGAAATAAAAATACATAAAATATATAAAAAATATTCTAATATCCATAACTATATGTCACAATTTTTAAGACTTTAGACTAACCTTCGTGGTGCACGACTTGATTTATGATAGATGACAGTGCAGTGTCTGTACTAATAAATACCGTATAGATGACACAGCTGTAAAATAACATTCCCTAATATATATTCTGTTCAATCTAGCCCTTGAAATTCAATCTTGCAAATTGTCGCTGAAAGGTAGAGGGGGCATCATTTACATAAGTCACATCCATCCACATAGACAGGCCAAGTATCTACCTATAGGCACTGTCTGTTCTTGGAAAAATTCTTTTAATACATCAGTTTTATGAAATAATTGTTCCCTAAAGAGATTGTCTTATGATTAAAGATTACGTTGTTCTTTCACATCTTGCAAAATTAACAATTTCTCAATTGCAGTCTTTTATATAGTACTCCCGTGTCTAGATATTTCTGGTACATAATTGTTATGGTGCCCCCTAGTGAAATACTGGTGTACTGCACACACAAAAGGATGGTGGAAGCCAATGGGCGGCGTTGTAAGTAGGGTTGAGCGATCGGGATGGGGAAAGATCAGATCCCGATCGGCGATCGAGCAAATTTCACGATCGGGATCAGCTGGAAAATGATTGAAAATCAGATTTTTAAATCTCAAGATCGGCTCAACCCTACTGTATATATAATATACAATTAGGGTTGAGCGATCGGGATCGGGAAGGATCGGATCCCGATCGGTGATCGAGCAAATTTCACGATCGCGATTGGCTGGAAAATGATCGGAAATCGGATTTTAAAATCGATCCTGAAATCTCAAGATCGGTTTAACCCTACTTGTAAGTCAATGGGGTTCATTGGGCTCTAGTAGTTGTGTGACAGATCGTGCACTACTTTCTGCTTCCCATTATAAACAAAATCTACAATGTAAGTGTGAACAGAACCCTATGTGTATAGCCAGTTTTATGGGAAACCTACTACAGATCCATTTGTGATAAGCAGGATAAATCCCCTGCAAGCTGTGAGACTGATCCAGCTGTGGTGGTGAATTGTCTCCGAAGACGCGAGAAGATGCAGGTGGTGGAGACACTTAGTCATAATTGCAGCTGAATGACTGGATGTGAATCAGTCAGAATTGAGCAATAAATAGAATTTTCAGCCCCAGAGCGAGATCTCTTATAGAAAATGAGTCCTGACATTGATACCACTCTATAATGATGATCCGGATGAACAGAGTGTGAAAGAAAGATGTACAGATGAGGAAAGCCAGAGGGCATTAATATTCATCATACTAGAGGCGCGACTACAGAAATCAGACTCATGTAAAGAGATGATAGATAGATAGATAGATAGATAGATAGATGATAGATAGATATGTAATGGTTGACTGATAGATAGATAGATAGATAGATAGATAGATAGATAGATAGATAGATAGATAGATAGATAGATAGGAGAAATAGCAGACGGACGGACAGACAGACAGATAGATAGATAGATAGATAGATAGATAGATAGATAGATAGATAGATAGAGTGTTGGCTAAAAGTATTGGCACCCCTGCAATTCTGTCAGATAATACTCAGTTTCTTCCAGATAATGATTGCAATCACAAATTCTTTGGTATTATTATCTTCATTTAATTTGTCTTCAATGGAAAACCACAAAAAGAATTGTCAAAAAGCCAAATTGGATATAATTCCACAGCAAACATAAAAAAGGGGGTGGACAAAAGTATTGGTACTGTTTGAAAAATCATGTGATGCTTCTCTAATTTGTGTAATTAACAGCACCTGTTACTTACCTGAGGCACCTAACAGGTGGTGGCTATAACTAAATCACACTTGCAGCCAGTTGAAATGGATTAAAGTTGACTCAACCTCTGTCCTGTGTCCTTGTGTGTACCACATTGAGCATGGAGAAAAGAAAGAAGACCAAAGAACTGTCTGAGGACTTGAGAAGCAAAATTGTGAGGAAGCATGAGCAATCTCAAGGCTACAAGTTCATCTCCAAAGACCTGAATGTTCCTGTGTCTACCGTGCGCAGTGTCATCAAGAAGTGTAAAGCCCATGGCACTGTGGCTAACCTCCCTAGATGTGGATGAAAAAGAAAAATTGCCGAGAGATTTCAACGCAAGATGGTGGATAAAGAACCTGGAATAACATCCAAACAAGTTCAAGCTGCCCTGCAGTCCGAGGGTACAACAGTGTCACCCCTTACTATCCGTCGTCGCCTGAATGAAAACGGACTGTATGGTAGGAGACCCAGGAAGACCCCACTTCTTACCCAGAGACATAAAAAAAGGCTCCCGTGTGCCCCCGTGGGGTTCCTTCTAAAGTCGTAACTCGTGGCCCCTGGCCTGCGTGACTCCGGCCCACCCAATCCCCTGTAGCGTGGCCCCCTCCTCCTGTGCGCACCCTCAAAACCCACGCACGTGGCATCTCTGTTGTGGGATTTCTGGGTGCCCCTCTGGCTCCCCAAACCATTCTTGTGCGCTCCCCTCCCCTGGTGCGTGACCCCCTGGACCCCCAAAGTCCTCTACCGCGGCCCCCGGCACCGAACACTACAGTCCCCTGGAGTTACTCACACAGCCGATGGCCTTGCCACAGCGAGTGAGGCCGCGTGTCTGCTTCGCTCTGGAGCTGTGGGTATGCACCGTTGTTTTCGGAGCGCAGACTGTGTACACCCGATTGCCTTGTCCTGCACTGCACAGCCAGCCTGCATGTGAGCGTTGTGCCACCATTTTCTCCGGCTCGCACTTCGTCCATCGGGCCGCCCACAGGATGCAGTGGACCTATCGGAGCCCTGCTAAAGGGCCTGGGATGACGTCATCTCAGGTCCTGCAGTGTAGCCGGACCATACGTTCGCCGGTAGTGGTCGTGATGTCGGAGCCTGGAGCGGCCTAAAAAGTAGCCTATGTTTCCTTCCCGGTCGCCATCCAGGTACGTGTGTAATTTCAGCCAAATCCGTTCAGCAGTTGGGCTGTTATTGAGGAACAAACATCCAAACATCCGAACACTATAATATTAGTAGGATAGACATGGAAGACTTGTCTAGGCCTTATATTCTCACAGACATGGAAGACTTAGACACCTTTGTTAGGCCACCAGCTACCATGATAACCAAGTGACACACCACAATGGCGATGTGCGATCGTCAATGGGCTGTACCATATACAAGTCCTGGGATAAGATTTATCCCTGATCTCGGCCATTACGGCAGGTTCTCAGTTGTCCATGACACGTGATGGAACTGCTGACACTTATACTGTAGACACCACTAGGCCTTGTACAGTGAAATAATTTCTAGGCGGATGAAAAATGTCATTTTTGTTAAATTGATGTGATGTCCTCCGCTGGGTAATTCATCTCGGCCTAGTTTGTGAATCTGCGATCATTTCTACACGGTATCTTTCCATCGCTTTCCAGCCTCCACCACATATAACCTCTCACACTTTCCATGAGTATACAGGTCCCTGCTGTAATACACTAAAAGGAAATCGCGCCATAAAATGGAAAGCAAAGTGTCCGTACAAGAAAGCAAGAGGCTGATGCTAACCTCAAGACGTACACCACTCACATATACTTCATTCCAATAGCCGTATCTTATAGACTTGTGATGTCAGTAGTATGATATGTTCTACTGTATGTGGCGCTAGTGTCCGGCCTACCCTTATGGCGACTACATTTACGCCGACTATGACCATGAACGGCTCTAGGGCATGCACAATAGCCAAATACAGTGGCGTAACTAGGAATGGCGGGGCCCCATGGTGAACTTTTGACATGCCCCCCCCCCCCCCCGAAGACCCCGAGTATAGTAATTGGAGACCCAGGGAAGGATACAAACATAAAAAAAAAACACTGTTACTTACCTTTCCCTGGCTCCAATGGACTCCATGGTGATGTGGGACATCTTCAATGATGGACCAAACGTCACGTGAGCTGGGCCTGCGTTGTGGCACATAAGGGCGCAGTTGCAACGTCTGTGACGTCACCAAGTAGGCCTGAAGCTTGCCGGAGCACAGGAGAGGTAAGTAACAGATGTTATGTTATGTTCCCTCACCTCTCCTAGTACTCCGATCATTATACTTGGGGGTCTGAAAAGGTCTGCAGGCCCACGGCCACACTTACCGATCCCGGCTCCTGCTCACACCTGCCTACACAGAAGAAGCAGCGCAAGAAGAAGGATCGGTAAGTAAATAGGGTCCGTTACCTGCTGGAGTTACGAAAAAAAATATGCAGCGGTACTGTCCTGGGCCCTGTGGCAACCACTACCGCTACTACCCTGGTAGTCACGCTCCTGGCCACGTGATTTCCCTCTTAAAGGGTTGTCCCATTACAGACACAGCGGCTAAGTGTCACATTCTCTAATATGCAACTGCTGAGATTGCAATTTCTTGTAAAAACCAAATTCAAAATCCTAATACATGTCCACACTGCAGACCGTATTCAATAGGGAGAGCAGATATGGCAAAACTCAGGTGTGACCTGAACTCAATATAATGTCCGTCATAATACCAAGTGTCACTATAGAGGAGTATGTGTATAGTAAACCAACTAGAGGAACAGAAGACATCCTATGTAATGTGTCTGCACGGCCTGTCAGATTTATAGGTACGTAAGACCACGGGGAAGCTGCAGTATAGCATCAGGAGACAGATCTGCAGACTGCAAATCATTCAATGTGATCCTAAATTCTGGTTGTTCACACTGTTACCGCGACATGTTACCGTATTTATGGCGCTGTAACCCAGCAATTTATTTTATGTCGCCTAATCTTATTATAATTACGTTTTACAGGCGTCTTACCCTTATTATTTAAATGTTGCTGCCATCTGGTGGTAAGTTTTATAACCACATCTAGTATAACTATCAGTATGAAAGTATTTATTTACAAAAGTCTATATACAGATACAGATATACTGAAGAAAATACCCAATTATACGTCATGGTAAATGCCCAGTTTATATTCACCTTCTATTGTATCAGAAGACGTTACTTTTTATTGGTTTATTAAAAGCATACAAATTCTTGCACCAACTATTGATGGGACTAAGGTTTCTCGTTTCATCATTCACTTCATTTTGTTCATTGACAAACATAAACTAGTAAGCCTTCTATTTCTGAAAGCATTCTTACTTGTAGCTTTTTTCCCACACCTGCCTAAAACATTTGCACCACACTTTATATATCAATGTAATACTATCAGAAGAAATTCCTTCTTACGTTAGGAACACACTAGCAATCGACTCTACATCGTTCAAGACCAGAAAGACAGAGTGGATATGCTCAGATACCCTAGAGACCCCATAGGCTATATCGGGGTCTGCCAAGTGTTTGTCAGGTTTCCGCCGGTTTTATTCTGAATCTGGTGGATAGAAAAGTTTTCCTTGCAGGACTTTTCTCTCCACCGACTTTAGGAATCTGTGGCGGAGACTTTCTCTACAAGTGGGTGGCAAAGCAAGACTCAGATTCTTTCAGCCATGGCAGCAGTATTCCTAAATTCAGTGCTCACCATCAATTTATTGGAGATCAGTCTGGACAGAGCCGCTTAAAGGGGACCTGTATAAAACAACTGTTCATAAATGAATTTGTACAGGTGAGTATAAAAGTATAATCCCCCCAAAAATAAGCCTTTAACCAGCTATGTCAACAGAAACACATAAATGTTACACTTCTCAGAAGATGGTGATGCAAAAGCAATTGATTAATTGATGCTTTTTTGTTTTGCCAAAATTAGTAAAAAATGTTAAAAAGTAAGTTTATCAAGTAAATTTAGTTACTAAGTTATTGACACACCAAACCTTTGTCATGAGAAAATACATCTCGTCCCTCAAAAAAAAGCCCTCATATGGCTTCATCACTAGAAAAATTGCTTGTAGAGAAAGCCTGTGAGTCCTGTTCCCCCCACCACTCATAGAGAAAGCCTGTGAGTCCTGTTCCCCCCACCACTCATAGAGAAAGCCTGTGAGTCCTGTTCCCCCCCACCACTCATAGAGAAAGCCTGTGAGTCCTGTTCCCCCCACTCATATAGACAGCCTGTGAATCCTGCTCCCCCCAATTATACAAAAAGCCTGTGAGTCCTGCCCCCCCCCCAATTATACAAAAAGCCTGTGAGTCCTGCTCCCCCCACTCATATAGACAGCCTGTGAGTCCTACTCCCCCACCACCCATAGAGAAAGCCTGTGAGTCCTGCTCCCCCCACCACTCATAGAGAAAGCCTGTGAGTCCTGCTCCCACCACCACCACTCATAGAGAAAGCCTGTGAGTCCTGCTCCCCCCACCACTCATAGAGAAAGCCTGTGAGTCCTGCTCCCCCCACCACTCATAGAGAAAGCCTGTGAGTCCTGCCCCCCCCACTCATAGAGAAAGCCTGTGAGTCCTGCTCCCCCCCACCACTCATAGAGAAAGCCTGTAAGTCCTGCTCCCCCCACCACTCATAGAGAGAGCCTGTGAGTCCTGCTCCCCCCCCCCACTCATAGAGAAAGCCTATGAGTCCTGCTCCCCCCACCACTCATAGAGAAAGCCTGTGAGTCCTGCTCCCCCCACCACTCATAGAGAAAGCCTGTGAGTCCTGCTCCCCCCACCACTCATAGAGAAAGCTTGTGAGTCCTGCCCCCCCCCTTCCCCCACACCTCATAGATATAACCTGTGAGTCCTGTTTCATCACCCAAAAATAGGGAAAGCCTTTGACTCTTGCTTCCTCCAAAATACATAGTGAGTCCTGCATCCTCTGATCCAACTAGTGACGATTCTTCCTCCATTAGTTTGCATACAGAGAGCATTGTAGACCAATAGGCTGGAGTGGGGTATGGGGGCTTGCAAGTCCTGGCAGTTTTTAAACCACCAAGTATGTGAAAATGTTAAATGGGGTTAACAGGGCATTTATTTGGATGAAAGGAGGCAAATATGTGAATTAAATTATAGTCAGAAGATAGCTAGGGCTTAGGGCCCCTTCACATTACATAAGTAATGAGTTAATAACATTGTGTGGGGACAGTGAAGGGGCCTCTATATGGCAGGAATGAAAGCAACCTGTGTGGAGGCCGGGGGCAGAGTAAGATAGGAAAAACACATACTCACCTATCCCTGGCTCTCCGTTGTCTACTTCCAGTGTCCGATCAGAAATGCGTCAGCACTCCATTGTTGGAAGTCCGGTGCCTCACATGCCCACTGAGACTATCACACGTTCCTTACCAGCGACCACTGAGGCCGCTAAATGGTTTCAGCAATTACATGAGGTGCAGAACTTCCAGCGACAAGCGCTAGCACAAGACTGAATGAAAATAGACAATGGAGCGCCAGGGACAGGTGAGTATGTTTTTTAAAAAATTTTCACCTCCCCTGGCCGCTATACGAGTTGCTCCAATTCCAGGAAACCCCTTTGATGGCTTTTTCCATTTTTGTCCACCTTCTGCAGATCAGCGCCGCTACCGGTAATATTAACATGCTGGGTGCCGTGCTACTCACTTAGCGTTCAATGTGTAGCGGTGGGTAGGTACTACAGCAATGCACATCGTATGGAGGGTGAGCAGCATGGCTCCCAGTGAAGTCAGGACTCTCGATACATTCCCATGGGAGTCATATTGAGGATGCTCAGCCTTAGAACATGGACAATCCACCAGAAAGTTCTTAAGATGCCCTAATTTGTCTAGAAACTGTAGCGACATTGGTTTATGCTGCCAAACGATGCAAAACACAAAAATTCTCCATCTGAACTGGAACAATTTTTTGGGGATTGGCCCATAAAAGTCCTGACTTCAGACATGAAAGGTTCTTCAGTCTTACAGTCTATTATTTTCTTGATAGACAATGTCTGTGACAGCCTCCCAGATGTCTTCTGTAGTGCTGCCACGTCAAGAATGAGATCAGCTCTACAAGTGTCATTCCATCGTATGGTCTCCAGTCCCCAAAACAAAGAACCAGGGCCGGAGGTCTAGAAGGTTCATTGTTTGTGAAAGGAAAAAAAAAAATAGAGCAATTTATCTAAAATCATCAAAGTACGGGCGCCCTGACTTCTCCCATAGACTTCTCTTTAAATGAATCAAATTTTTGGAAGCAGCCGCAGAACAGACTGATAAAGTGTATTATTATTGTTGTTATTTGCTTATCAAATCCATATGTGTTGTTGCTATCGAGTTCAGGGCTCATATTTTCCCATCACTTGTCTCATTCGAGTGTAACACACATCCAACATTATATAATACATGGCACGGCTGGATGATAAAATATGCAAGCAATGAATTCACTTTGGGAGATTCAATATAATAAACTTTAGAATTTAATATATAATATTTCTACCTGAAAAGGGGCATTTTGTATTATGTTCTCATTTTTGTACATTTCTGTTTATGGAGCTGCAAGTTCAGAGCTCAGTGGGCGTTCCCTGTGAAGTTGCTCTCTTTCCTTCTCTCAGTGGCGTAACTAGGAATGGTGGGGCCCCGTGGCAAATTTTTGACATGGGGCCCCCTCCCGACCAACGCTGAAGACCTCGACCAACTGACCCCTAACAATGCCACCCCCCACCCCCCCACGCGCGCATTTCTGCACACACTATAATATCCTATATTGGCCCCTGCACACAGTATTATGTCCCCATACTGGCTCCAGTACACAGTATTATGTCCCCATACTGGCCCCAGTACACAGTATTATGTCCCATAGTGGCCCCAGTACACAGTATTATCCCCCACAGTGGCCCCTGCACACAGTATTATGCCTCATAGTGGCCCCTGCACACAGTATTATCCCCCATAGTGTCCCCTGCACACAGTATTATGTCTCATTGTGGACACCCATGAACAATTATTATAATCTGGGGTCTTTTCAGACCCCAGAGTATAGTAATCGGAGACCCAGAGGGATACAAACAACAAACTACTATTACTTACCTATCTCCTGACTCCCCTGCATTCTCTGTCGCTGTCGGCCATCTTCCGGGATGTCATGTGACCAGGGCCCTGCGTCGCAGGTCATATGACGTCACGCAAGTAGGCCGAAGCCTGCCCGGAGCCTGGAGAGGTAAGTAACACTGTTTTTTATGTTTCTTACCTCTCCCTGGCCTCCGATCGTTATACTTGGGTGTCCTAAAGGACCCCCAAGTATAATAGTGCTTGTGGGGCCCACGCCGTCACTTACCGATCCCAGCCCCTGCCAGGATCGGTAAGCATATAGGGCTCATTACCGGCTGGAGTAACTGGGTAACGGCCTATTTTAAAAAAAAAACAAAAAAAAAACGCAGCGGTAGCGGCTGCCACTGGGCCCCTAATGTCCCGGGCCCTGTGGCGGCTGCCTCTGCTGCTACGGCGGTAGTTACACCACTGCCTTCTCTCTTTTTCTTTCTTTCCTCATTGCTCTAGTCCATTCGCTTGTATCTCTTTTCCCTTGAAGAAAAATCTTTTTGGTTAATCTTGAGACAACCTTGTATAAATGTAGTATGTAGTACGGTAACAAAATCTAATATATAATGAATGATGGAATTGACTTAGTAGTGGCAAGAAGTGATTCAGTATTCTGAGCATTATAAGGGTAAATGAAAATTCATCATGGGGAACATAAATAAAGTATAGGAACCTGAAAAAGTTCAATCTGTACTCTGTTCTATACATGTTTCCTTGAGGAGCTATAAGTTCAGAGCTCAGTGGGTGTTCCCTGTGAAGTTGCTGTCTTTCCTACTTTCTTTTCTCAATGTTCTGGTCCTTGTGCTTGTGTCTGTTCTCCCTTGTTCGCATGAACATGGGTGAATGTCATTCGTATAATTCCACTTTACCCCTGCATCTGCCAAAAGGTACCAGGAGCAGGATTTGAGGACAACAAGTAGGGTTGAGCGATCGGGATCAGAAAAGATCGGATTCCGATCGGCGATCGAGTAAATTTCATGATCGCGATCGGAATTACGATCCCGATCTTTTCTGGCGGGATCGAGTTCAGAGGTTATCTCAAAATCGGCTCAACCCTATTCATGTATATATCATTTTTTTGGACTTATCTGTTTATTTGCGTGTACTGCTTTCCATCTATTATGCATCAAACACTGTATTCCTGTATAAATGTGCAGCCTTCAGATATTGTGATATACCAGCCTGATGAAGGAACCGAGTAGTTCCGAAAGCTCGCAATATGTCATCATTTTTTGTTAGCCATTAAAAAAGGTATCAACTACTGAGAACTCTCAATGTTTTTATATCTCGATAATGAGGTTATCTACTCCAAGACTTATGAGGAGCACCTGCAAAATCTTGGAGAAGTATTTAACACTTCTGTCAAGTACAACCCAAAACTGAAATCCTCCAAGAGCTACCTTTCGGAACACCAGCATTTACCATCATGAACATATTGTCAGTGCAGAGGGAATGGATTCTGACCCTGAAATAGTGGCAATGATGAAGAACTGGCCAACCCAATCATCGTGAGAGACGTCAGAAGTTTCCTAGTTTTGCTGGATACTACCACCCTTTTACCACCCCAAGACAACTCCAAAAAACCTCTGAAAAGTAGGATCTTGATAGTCTGGGATAAAGCTCGTGAAACCATTTTCAACAAGCTGAAACAGATATTGACATATCCAGACAATATCCAGTCCTGGTGCCCATATGCTGATGCCATTCACAGGGGTCTTGGAGCTGCCTTACATACACTGCCTGGCCAAAAAAAAAAGTTGTGTTGTGCAACAAGGCACCGTTCCACCCCTGATATAATTTCGAACTGTTCATGACAGGAATTTGCATATATTCTTGAATATATATAATTGAGCTGTAGCCTGTCAAGTGCAGATCATAATTAAAGGTGTGAAGCGATGTCTACCAACGGAAGAGCTACCAGAGGAAGAGATGTTAGTGCCTTCAAGAAGGGGCAAGTCATTGGATTACATCAGGCCAACAAATCGACCAAGGAGATAGCCGAAGTAACTGGTATCGGACAGAGAACTGTTCAGCATATCATACGAGCATGGCGAGATGGTGGAGAACCCCCCTCCAACCGTGGAAAGTGTGGGCGTAAGACTATACTCGAAACTCGAGGTCGTAGGTCCCTAAAGCGACTGGTGAAGAATAACCGTCGGAAAACCACCTTTGAGCTCACACAGATGTTCACTCGATGGAGCGACACATTTCGGAGCGAACAGTGTGACGAGAACTCAAAGGAATGGGTCTCAACAGTTGTGTCGCCACACGAAAGCCATTGGTGACAGAGACCAACAGACGTCGGCACCTGTCATTTGCAAGAGACCACAAGGATTGCACCCTAGAGCAGTGGAGAAAGGTCATGTGGTCAGATGAATCACGTTTCACATTGTTCCAGAGTGATGGTCGTGTCCGGGTGCGACGAGAAGCACACGAAACACTGGAATGTGCTGGAAAGGAACCTGCGCTGTCACTCACCACCCCCAACGAATGTGCATAACCTGGGGCTCCCTGATACTCGAGAATTGGATCAAAATCCCTGAGTCTACACTACAGAACATTATAGACTATTATGTTATTCGTGCTCATGGTGGCCCAACTAAATATTAACACTCGCGACTTTTTTGGGGGGCGGCAGTGTAAGTTCGAGACTGACTGGAGCAGATATTGCATATGCCAGCAGGGACTGCAGAGGAACCGTGCATAATTCTTAGAAAAGACCCCCCGAGTATAATGATAGCAGCTGTAGCGGCTGTCACCGGGCCCCTAATGTCCCGGGCCCTGTGGCAGCTGCCTCTGCTGCTATAGCGGTAGTTACCCCACTAACTATATATCAAGGGTGTGTGCCTTTTAGTCTATAGGTGACACCATGGCAAAGCAGAACAAAAACTAAGCTATAAGTCATAAGGTAAAAAAAAGAAATTGATTACAGAAAATAGATGGAAGTTCACAAGGAACCACAGCAGAGGTGACCATGTTACTTGAGGATCCCTTCAATCCAGGAAGGGTGTGATGGTTCACATCCAACTTGACCTCAACCCTATCCCATTTATCTGGATTTCATGGCCGTATTGGATGAAATAACTGTTTCTTTGGCCAAGATCAGCTCTGATGTATCAGTCATTAGTGGGAAGCTCTGACACAATGAAAGATACAACATAAATAAATGTAACGTAACATAAGGTCCTGTATACGCCACAGTCACATGACCTCCATAGATACTTGCAGCCTTGTTTCCAATTATCGCCTTCCAACATCTGTAGGTAATTTACACGCTGAGAAGACTAAGGGTTTGTCCTGAGGTGACACCAAAAATATATGACATGAGAAATGAATTGCGTATGTTTTTAATAGCTATTTCTGTGTCTGTTCTTCCTGAATCTGTTACATCAGCGACTTCCTGTATATGTATGATTCATATAGTAAGTGGATGATCAGAACCAGGTTACGTATGGGAATCCAAATGGAATTTTTTTCCTTTATTTTTTTTCTTATTTACGAACATGGATCCCTAATGTCCGATTTATATGACTACCTAGAAGAATACAACCAGAAGGAGTATAAAAGAAGGAGTCCGAAAATGGTCATTTCTGGGTGACTTTGTGAGTTTTACAGGGCAGACCAGGTTTTTTTGCAAATGAGGGTTCAATAATACATTTCCTATAATACTCAGGCAGGAACAATTTAATTTTTTATGGTCTAATAGGTATAAAATTGATAAATGGAACGTTAAATGGTCACTACCTCTCAGACAACTTAGTCTCATGTAATAGATCGTGGTTCTGGATGAAAATGTAATGCACTTTCATTAAAAATGTTGCAGTTTTCTGCCTGAAAAATTTCTCTAAAGTCCCTGCCATTAGGTGTCGTTCTCCTTCCTAATTTGCTGTTCACTCCCTGTTACTAGGGAAAGTCCTTCTTTAGAAACCAAGAGACTTAAAGGGGTATTCCCATGTCGCATACTCACCAGTCTTCACTGCTGTAAAATCTTTCTTCCTGGTATCTTGCATCATTTGGTGGGCAGGGTTTCACATGCAACCTGCTGTTTAGCTCCACCCCCAAATTAGCATGTAGCTCCGCCCACCGCATAGCGTGATCCTATGGGGTGGCTGAAGGGCCTGTGATGTAATCAAAGGTCCTTAAACACTATATGCACAATATTGGACTATGAAGTACAGGCAGGAGCAACTCCATTCTGTGTTACATACAGAGACTGCCTGTCTCTGCCATAATGAACACAATTGAATTAACTAGCCTGATAACTGGGAGAACAGAAGACGAGTTCAGAAATGAAAGCAGCTCCTTTCCCCTATCTGAGAGCAGGAAGCTAGGTCACGTGGTGAAGACACAGGAATAGCTAGATACACAGGCTCGCTCCCGTGCACTTAGACCCTCCTCCCTCCCCCCTGAGAGCAGCAGATACATCACTTGACTTTTGAGCAGATAAGTCAGGGCTGTGTCAACAATGAATTGAATAAAATAAGATAGTGGACAAACAAAGCCGTTTTACTGAAGCAATGTATTTAGGAAAAGTCTTACATCCTCATTAACAAGCAGTATAGATAGGATCCTTGTGATGGGACAACCCCTTTAAGACAGTACAGAAGAAGTGGAGAAGAGAGGGGCAAGTCTCTCTTCACATTTTATGCATGTCTCCACAAAGCTTTCCTTTCCTGTACACTACACAGAGAAGAGTCTGCAACGTCTCATAGTGAGTGGAAGTGGAGCCTTTCCATTTCTGCCTAGCTGTTTGCGTTATTGCTGTTCTCAGCTCTCTCTCGTTTTCTGTGTCTTTTTAGTTGCATCATATGCTGGATTTAGTCAGTGGATCATGGTGCTCTAAAAATGAACAAAAATAATAATAATGTGTGCATATGTTTTGAAGTCCCCTATCAAACTCTGGTAGTCATTTGATAGGGCAAAATCATGTAACAGTCTCTCTTTGAAAACAAAAAGTCACCATTAAGTAAACTGGTAATCATATGTCCCCCGTTCTTAAGCACCATTTATCGGGGTTCTAGGACCTTTTTCTAGAAAAAAAAAACACCCCACCCAGTAAAAACTTCATACAATCCAATGTGAGGCATGCACGGTTGTATATACACCAAGCTTCCATCTCCAAGTTCTCTATGTGCCAGCCTCTGTATGGCCTTGTTTTACAGAGCTAGTCTACAAGCAATGTTTCCATGTTATGGCACTGATGAAGGGGCATAACTTCCGGGGTAGCAGCAGTAGCAGCTGCCACAGGGCCTGGGACATTAGGGGCCTGACAACAGATGCTACCGCTGCGGGGGGGTTTATTTTTAATAGGCCGTTACCGGCTGGAGTTACTCCAGCCAGTAATGGGTCCTATTTACATACTTATCCTGGCAGGGGCTGGGATCGGAAAGTGACGCCGTGCGCCCCACAAACACAAATCTTTTCAGACCCCCGACTATAATGATCAGAGGCCCAGTAGAGGTAAGGCAACATTAAAAAAAAAAAACACTGTTACATACCTCTCCGGGTTCCAGACAGGCTTCGGGCCTACTTCTTTGATGTCCCTGATGTCACATGACCGGGGCCTGTGTTCTGGGTCATGTGACGTCCCGGACATCATTGAAGATGGTTGACACCACCGAGGAGTGCAGTGGAGCCAATGATTCCCTCTCGGTTCATGGGTGTTCACAATGGAGAATAATACTGTGTGCAAGGACCACTATGGGACATAATACTGTGTGCAGGGGCCACTATGGGACATAATACTGTGTGCAGGGGCCACTATGGGGGATAATACTGTGTGCAGGGGCCACTATGGGACATAATACTGTGTGCAGGGACCACTATGGGGCATATTACTGTGTGCAGGGGCCACTATGGGACATAATACTGTGTGCAGGGGCCACTATGGGACATAATACTGTGTGCAGGGGCCACTATGGGACATAATACTGTGTGCAGGGGCCACTATTGGACATAATACTGTGTGCAGGGGCCTCTATGGGACATAATACTGTGTGCAGGGGCCACTATGGGACATAATACTGTGTGCAGGGGCCACTATGGGACATAATACTGTGTGCAGGGACCACTATGGGGCATATTACTGTGTTCAGGGGCCACTATGGGACATAATACTGTGTGCAGGGGCCACTATGGGGTATAATACTGTGTGCAGGGGCCACTATGGGGCATAATACTGTGTGCAGGGGCCACTATGGGGCATAATACTGTGTGCAGGGGACACTATGGGACATAATACTGTGTGCAGGGGCCACTATGGGGCATAATACTGTGTGCAGGGGCCACTATGGGGCATATTACTGTGTGCAGGGGCCACTATGGGACATAATACTGTGTGCAGGGGCCACTATGGGACATAATACTGTGTGCAGGGGCCACTATGGGACATAATACTGTGTTCAGGGGCCACTATGGGGCATAATAGTGTGTGCAGGGGCCACTATGGGGTATAATAGTGTGTGCAGGGGCCACTATGGGACATAATACTGTGTGCAGGGGCCACTATGGGGCATAATACTATGTGCAGGGGCCACTATGGGGTATAGTACTGTGTGCAGGGGCCACTATGGGGTGTAGTACTGTGTGCAGGGACCACTATGGGACATAGTACTGTGTGCAGGGACCACTATGGGGCATAATACTGTGTGCAGGGGCCACTATGGGGCATAATACTGTGTGCAGGGGCCACTATGGGGCATAATACTGTGTGCAGGGGCCACTATGGGGCATAATAGAGCACGCAGGAATGTAGGGGGGGAGGTCGGGGTCTTCGGCATCGGTCAGGGGGGAACCTCATGTCAAAAGTTCGCCACGGGGCCCCGCCATTCCTAGATACACCACTGATATGATGGAATATTCCATAACCTTCTCAGGAAATCGGAGGCAGTTGGAGGAACCATACGGTGACTACTTTTTTTTTGGATGCAATATTACACCTTTGTACAACTCATGAGCTTGTACGTGATTCAGCCCCTACTGTGCAACAATGTCCTTAGGCAGTTTTACATGAGATTCACCAAATACTCTTACATCACTTTCAGAAACTTTCTATTTTGGGAGCAGTAAAAAATATGTTTTTTGTTTTAGACCAGAAATTGCTATAATTACCATTTTATTACTACCAGACCTCGCACAGTAAACCTTCTCAAACCGCAACAGACTCTCTGAAACATACATTCTAATAATGTAATAAAAAAAAAAAATTAACATTAAAGTGTAAAAAATTCCAAATGTAACTAAAAATGAGACAGAATAATTGGATGATTTACAGATCGTATTTATTGAATTCTGAAAATGAATAAAAGATGAAAAATATAATTAAAATGATCTTGCAGTAAAACATCCTTGGCCAAAGCCATTCGTTTTTATTATTAATGTCAGAAGGGTAAAACAAAGTGATAAAACATCACAGATTTTTTGGGAAATATATAAAAATACATTAAATTTAATGGTAAAGTTTAAGCTAGACAATATAACATTATTGAAAGTATCACCACCCTAAAACCTCTAAGCACAGGGGTAAAAAAAAAAAAAAATTAATATGTTAATAAATATTGGGAAACATGAAAGACAATAATGGGGGGCCAACATAACAGGATTCCATAGAAAAGTCAAATTAGGCCCCCGATTATGAGAATTTTGCCAGCTAGCACAAAACGATGTGGTGTTTTTCCCATCCATGACCTTTGGGCCAGTTGCACACCTCATGTTTGCTAAAACGTGGTTCACATCCGCGCTTGGATTCCTTTTGGGGATTCCATCAAGCAGGAGTTTTCTCTCTGCATTTTTTGGCGGAACCCGGGCAGATCCCATTATAGTCTATGATATAGTCTGCTATTGGGTTTTCGGCTCCCCAAGTGGACCCAAAGAACGGAAACCCGAATGTTGGTGTAAACCTAGCATAATGATGTAGAGTCATTGTAGGAGGGTGGCCCTGGTCCACTCTTTCCAAGGATCTATAACAATGACTTTGCCTCTATACAATGCAACATGGACATCAAAAATATAAAGTCAAGAAGGGAAAAAAGTTAAAGAAGACAAGAAGGTAGAAGCAAGGAGGCAAATAAAAACCCAGAAGGAAGCCCAGATGGGTTACAGTGATATAACCCACTGAACAGAAGTTTATGACCCTAAACCCTAATGACAAAGTCGTGGGAAGGCGCTCCAGGGCTGCCATGAGAAGTGTTTCTTTCAGAACCATACTTTAACCCTTTTGTTTTGACTAAAAAAAAGCAGGGTCCATTTGAGGAACGTTTTGAAAGTTTTTTTTTACATGGGCATCTATTCTTCTATGAATGTAGTACTTCACTCTGTGGTATCAGTTCATAGGATCTACCCACCCATTTTTAAGCTGTCTTCTTGTTCTTCCTATTCTGATACTGTAAGGGTAAGTTCACGTGGGGTTTTAGTCCGGAACCTGAGGCAGAAGCCGCCTCAGGTTCTGGACCAAAATACAGGTAGCTGCGACTGGATGCTGGTGCACTGCATATCAGTCATTGCACTGCACCGGCATCCAGTTGTGCTCTCCGCTCCGGATTAGGCCCAAATAAATAGGCCTAGTCGGGAGGGAGTGTCTTCAGGTAGATGTCGCAAGCTGAATCCGCCTGAAAGAATGAGCATGAGTTTCTGTTTCTGAGAGTCGGAACTGACCAGCTCCCATTGATTTCAATGGGAACTGAGGTTTTTTTTGTCAGGATTTTGAGGCGGATACGGACTCAAAATCCTGACCAAAAAACCCCGTGTGAACTTACCCTTAGGGGTAAGTATTAGAAAATACAGCCCTATGTGACATGGAGAGGAAGTCACTTGTGCACCAGATAGAACTTCCTGTGACTTCCTTAGTACTTGTAGGTACATGTAGTCAGCAGTGGTCACCAAGACAGGATGTTACCTGAATGCACACATCTGAATAATAACTTTTAAAGGGATAGATCCGACGCCGCAATTGCGTGCATGCGCAGTCGGCTCTACTAGTGTCTCACTGGCAGAGCCAACTGCACAGGCGTCAGAGGTGACGCCGAAGAAAGATGAAGACAGAAGGGGAGGATCCAGCAGAAGATAGAGGTGTCGCTGGAGCCTGTTCTCGAGCAGCAGTGGGGACGCCCCCATCGCATTTTCAGCACTGGGGCCCACCCCCATTGCTGCGAGAGAACTAATTTACATACCGGTAAAAACCAGTATTTCTAAGGAACGGCGTGGCGGAGACCACATCTAAAGGTAAGAGACGAATAGAATTTCTAAAGACTATTCCGACATCTTATCTACAAAAAAAAGGGTTTTAATGGTAGAATCCCTTTAAGGCCATGACTGTGCTGTAAAGCATATCACTAAATGCTGTTAAAAGAAGAGAGGAAAAGTTCAGGCAAGATGGCCCATGATGTACATGTATAGAAAATAGAATACAAAACTGTACACTCTGAAAATAAAAATAGATGAATAAAAAGTGATATTTTTTACTATCTAGTTTTAATAAATAAATCTAAACGTTGCCGATACATTTCCTTTAAGGAGAGCTGTAAGATGTGAAACAAACATAAATGCATCAGAGATATGTAATATTATGCGGACTATGTCTACGCTCTTACAATGGAGGGGCGAGACTTTAAATACACTAAAACTAGTAATGGAGATGGCAGAACCTTTCATTTAAATGGGAGGTGAGTTCTCTTAATCTTCATTGAAGCCGATTTAATCTTAATAGTCGTATTGTTCTCTGTCCATGTGTCCCACTGGATGCCCGATATGTCCACGCCTCTAGTCACTCGGTGGACGCCATTCAGATTGGCTAAACCACATTGGCTGAACCACCAGCCGCTCCTGCTGTTGTGCTGGCTGCAGCTAGTCACTTTGGTGCCATTGAAGGAACAAGAGGGGTAACAGTTATCATTGTCCACATCGTATGTGCTGAAGGGAAGAGCGTTTTGGTTGTCCTCTTTCCGGTTTCCTCGTATTGCATCACCTAAAAATTTAGCAAATTATTAGCAAAATGTTTTTGCAATACATTTTTATTGGATACAGTGTTGTGGAATTTTTTTTTAGGCAGGGTGGAAAAATGCTGTAAAGACAGGTGAGGTTATAGTCTATGGGGTCCGCGGGTTTCTGCAGGTAACCACTTTTTAAAGGGATTCTACCATTAAAAACTTTTTTTCTGTGGATAAGACGTCGGAATAGCCTTTAGAAAGGCAATTCGTCCCTTACCTTTAGATGTGATCTCCGCCTCGCCGTTCCTTAGAAATACTGGTTTTTACTGGTATTATTATTATTATTATTATTATTTATTTATATAGCACCATTAATTCCATGGTGCTTTACATTTGAGAGGTTACATACAATACACAGAATATACAGGTAGATATAATACTAACAATGACTGATTGGCACAGTGGGGTAGAGGGCCCTGCCCGCGAGGGCTTACAATCTATGAGGGAAGGGGGTAGAGACAGAAGGAGAGGGGGAGACTGTACAGATGGCGGTGCGGTGATAGTGTTATTGGGGGTTGTAGGCCTTCCTGAATAGGTGAGTCTTCAGGGCCTTCTTGAATCCTGTGATTGTGGGGGTCAGTCTTACGTGTCGTGGTAAGGAGTTCCAGAGTATGGGGGATGTACGAGAGAAATCTTGGAGACGGTTGTGTGAGGAGCGGATGAGAGCAGAGCGGAGAAGGAGGTCATTGGAGGATCTGCCCTGTGGGCAGGTAGCGGGAGATGAGGTCAGAGATATATGGAGGGGACAGGGAGTGGATGGCTTTGTATGTTAGCGTTAGTAGCTTGAACTCAATTCGCTGGGCTATTGGTAGCCAGTGGAGGGACTGGCAGAGGGGAGCAGCTGATGAAGATCGGGGGGTGAGGTGGATTAAGCGAGCAGCGCAGTTTAAGGTGGACTGGAGGGGGGCGAGGGTGTTAGCTGGGAGTCCATGGAGAAGGGTGTTGCAGTAGTCTAGGCGGGAGATTATGAGGGCCTGGACGAGCATCTTGGTAGTTTCCTGGGTGAGGAAGGGGCTAATTCGGTGGATGTTCTTGAGTTGGAGGCGGCAGGAGGTGTTGAGGGCTTGAATATGTGGCTTGAAGGATAGGTCAGAGTCCAGGGTTACCCCAAGGCATCGGGCCTGTGGGACAGGGGTAATTGTGGTTCCATTAACTTTGATAGATGGGTCAGGTGGTGGGGCCATACAGGATGGGCTGAAGATGATAAACTCTGTTTTCTCCATGTTGAGTTTGAGAAAGCGGGAGGAGAGGAAGGAGGCTACGGACGCTAAACAATCTGGAATTCCGGCCAGCAGGGAGGTAATGTCTGGTCCAGAGATGTAGATTTGGGTGTCGTCGGCATAGCAGTGGTACTGAAAGCCGTGAGATTCTATGAGTTGGCCCAGGCCAAGGGTATAGATGGAGAACAGAAGGGGTCCTAGGACGGAGCCCTGATATGTAAAGCCCTGGTATGTAAATTAGTTCTCTCGCAGCGATGGGGGCGGGCCCCAGCACTGAAAATGCGATGAAGGCGCCCCCACTGCTGCTCGAGAACAGGATCCTGCGACGCCTCTATCTTCTGCTGGATCCTCCCCTTCTGTCCTCGTCTTTCTTCAGCGGCGTCACTTGTCACCTGCCAGTGAGACACTAGTAGAGCTGACTGCGCATGCGCGCAATTGCGGCCTTGGAACTATGGCTGCCGGCCGGCATGCACAGTCGGCTCTACTAGTGTCTCACTGGCAGAGCCAACTGCGCAGGCGTCGGAGGTGACGCCGCTGAAGAAAGACGAGGAA
Organism: Leptodactylus fuscus; assembly: GCF_031893055.1. Taxonomy (NCBI): domain Eukaryota; kingdom Metazoa; phylum Chordata; class Amphibia; order Anura; family Leptodactylidae; genus Leptodactylus; species Leptodactylus fuscus. Next base: position 258,873,780 of record NC_134266.1, on the reverse strand, counting down.
AGAAGGGGAGGATCCAGCAGAAGATAGAGGCGTCGCAGGATCCTGTTCTCGCGCAGCAGTCGGGACGCCCCCATCGCTGCGAGAGAACTAATTTACATACCGGTAAAAAACGGTATTTCTAAGGAACGGCGAGTTCACATCTAAAGGTAAGAGACGAATAGCCTATCTAAAGGCTATTCCGACGTCTTATCCACAGAAAAAAGGTTTTTAATGGTAGAATCCCTTTAAGCAGCAATAGACTGGAGATGACTCACTGAGGCCTATGGGAGAGTTTTCTAGAATCCCTTTAAGTGGAAAGGGTTTCCATCCTTCAAAGAACAGAAGCCCTAACGCAGGTGTGAACCTAGTGTAAGAATGCTTCAAAAAATAGAACGGTTAATTTTTGTTATTTTATTTTTGTCAATTAAAATTAAGTGAATGAAGAAAAGAGAAATGTAAATCCCGTCAATATTTGGTGTGACCTTTGCCCTTTCCCTCCCATCAGTTCTTCAAGACAGTTTTTAGAAGACATTGGCAGGGAGGTTGTTCCCGCCATCTTGGAGAACTAAGCACAGATCTTCTATGGATGTAGGCTTGCTCCAATCCTTCTATCTTTTCAGGTCAACCCAGACAGACTGGATGATGGTGAGAACAGGGCTCTGCGGGGGCCGGATCATCACTTCCAGGACTCCTCCTCCAAAGGCCAAATATGGATGGGATTTACATTTCTCATTTCTTCATTGACTTAATTTGTTAGTTGGCAAAAATAAACTATTAACCCTTTTATTTTCAAAAGCATTTTTACTTTTACATTTTTTTCCACAGCTGCATGAAAATTTTAAACATTCCTGTATATACTTCTGTGAAAAGGAAGTTGTTACGAAAATTATGGAAGGGGGTACCGTAATTATGCAAAATTTTCATTAAAAAAGTTAATTCCTCCATAAGTTCATCAGCGATCAGGAGCCTTAGTAAGGGGGAGACTGGATGGTCACAGAATCCATCCCAAAATCAGCACCAAATAATACCGTGTGAACATAGCCTAAGAACAACTGGGTCAGGGGATAATCATACACATTAGGGAAAGTGTGTGCCTAAATAGGCGTACGGAGAATTACAAGTCATTCCTGCTCCGCTAGGGATTCTGGGTAAAAAATATGCAAATCTATTCTCCAGGATGTAATTAGGAGAACAGCACTCTGTACGCCACCCTATAGAGGGTGGCCTCCTTAACACCATGCATGACTCAGTTAATAAGCCTACTAACATGATGCGGATTTAATTGCCAAATTAGTATTTCTATTCCAAAAGGAACAGATTCCCAGCTATGGACAGCACTATTTCGGTCTTTTGGACCTCCTCAGCGTAGCGCAGGGATACTGATTTGGCAGAGTGAGAGACTCCTAATTACATCCTGGAGAATAGATTTACATATTTTTTACCTAGAATCCCTAGCGGAGCAGGAATGACTTGTAAGTCTCTGTACGCCTATGTAGGCACACACTCTCCCTAATGTGTATGATTATCCCCTGACCCTGGTCTATAGTCTCTCACTCTGACAAATCATTATCCCTGCGCTATGCTGAGGAGGCCCAAAAGACCGAAACAGCGCTGTCCATAGCTGGGAATCTGTTCCTTTTGGAATAGAAATACTAATTTGGCAATTAAATCTGCATCATGATATTAGACTTTTTAACTCAGTCATGCATGATGTTAAGGAGGCCGCCCTCTAGAGGGCGGCACACATAGGCACTGTTCTCCTAATTACATCCTAGAGAATAGATTTGCATATATTTTACTAAGAACAGCTGGAAACTTATAGCCTTTGCAATTGCTGAGTATGAAATATAACCTAATACACACTTTACCTGCAGTTCCAAAGTAGCGTCCGACATGCATTATAAAAGCCGTCTTCTCATCTTCGATCCAAAAGTTATCGTAAGTCGCGTATGCGGATGAGCCATCTTCGGCCTCTAAGGCTATGTTCAGCATGAAGCTGGTGTTCTTCTGATTGAGGATGCAAAAGGTTTTCTTCAAACCCAGCCAGAACTCTCCTGTATATGCCAACACAATGGTAAAAAAAAAATTACATTCATGGTTAAAAAAGAAAAAAAAAAAAAGTTTAAAAAAATTCACCAACTATGAGCAGGGTGTCCTGCAGCTGGAACCCCAACCCCTATGTAACCCTATATTCATGGTCCAAATTCTGGATCATTGCAAGTAGCCAGCAACTGGTGTGTGAGCAATTGTTCCGCCTTGATCTTATTGGCAAGCAACATCATTTGTTTGCCACGGAGCCCTAGTTTTAATGTGGCTCTGTATGTGATTTGTGTATAGTGGATGGAGATAGCGGTTTTATTTATATAGCCCTGTAAATCTAAGCTATTTAATCATTATTATACTTGTAACAACACAAGATGGAGCGTAGGAAATGATGAATGTTCTTTTTATATGATAAACTGAATACTAAAATAAGAGGCTATGGGCTCCCCCTAGTGGTGGCTTCAGGCAGTCAGAAGTTTATCACTTAAAGGGTAATTCCTACTCCACATAATAGCATATCGCTAGGATACTATATGATAATACAACACTTCATAATCCTTATGGGTCTGAACTCTAGGACTCCCACTGATCCTGAAATAAACTGATTTATAGCTGTGTCCCCTTCAAGCCTTCCCCATTGTTCAGGAAACAACTACATAACTATTGAAATGAATTGTGCTGCTTCCATTCCTTGCACAGCTGAGCCCCTAGTCATCATAAAGTAATAACATTTCCTAGATTCATGAGATGAGGAAACCCCTTTTAACTTAAATGAGTCTGTGTTATTTATTAACCTAGTGGCATATGAAGTTATATGCTCCACACTGGAGCACAGGCTTCTTAACTGCTCCTCTGATGTACACAGTGTTTCCTTTGTGGACAGAAGGTCTACATCACAATGCAGGCCTATAGGGGGTCACATTATTGTTCTACAAGACCTACATTTCATCACTGTGTTATACAGGGAACACTAGCCCAGATTTCCTAAGAGTTAGAGAATGCAAACTTAGGTAGCCTGAAAATATGTCAAATATGTCACAATGGCTGATGCTGGATGATAAATCTGGTGTATCTTTAGCTCATGTCATCTATTTTTAAACCACCTTTTAGTTGGCTTACTTTTAGCTAGAATTTTTTTGGCACCATTTTGTTGCACATCATAAAATTGTAAACTTTTTTTCCGAGAATCCACACCCACATGTCTAGCTGGTCAAAAACTTTTAGCCCAAACTAGGTGCGCCATGTTTATGCCAATGTCTAGTTATAACCCAGTGGTTCTTAACCTTGTTTGAGGTACCGAACCCACCAGTTTCATATGCACATTCACCGAACCCTTCTTTAGTGATAAATCAGATATGATTTTTTTCCAAATTCAAGACATAGGTATATGTTTTTTTACTGGTACCTAGGGCCTAGGGTTCGATCAAACCCCAGTTAAGAACCACTGTTCTAACCATAATAGTAAATCTGGGCCATTGTACATATCAGAGTAGCAGAGAAGAGTTCAGCGCTCCAGAGGGGAGCACATAACTTCATAATAAAGCTGTTAGTAGGTAACATTACACTAATCACACTCTCAAATCGGAGGGCCAAAAACATTTTTCACTGAAGTTCTTCTTTGACGTCTATGTAATGGATTTGGGCTGAGAGCTGTAACCCCAATAAAGATATATCAAGAAATTAATCAGCAAAGAATGTTGAGGTTGAAAGGTGGAGATTTAAAGAAACAATAACATACAAAAATTTGATATTTCTGGCAAAACAGGAACATTTCCCAGGAAATTAATCAGAACCCAGGATTGTCCCTAAGAATGATATTGTGAATTGTATCCACCATGTCCAATAAATGAGACACAGCTTGCAGGAAAGCAAACACAAGACTGCCCGTCTATAAAACATGGGGGTGTAAAGTTATTTTATCCTAAACAAAGTTGTGCTTATTTTCCATGTGCTTATTAAACTCCGCTCCATGCGTGTAGACCCGTGAGTCACCGGGCTGAATGACTCAGTGCAAAACAGTCTGGACAGAATTTGGCAACCAAATTTTTAGTGTAAATGGAATTAGGGGATTTCTAGACAAAATCAAGAGAAAGTTGTACAAATTCATCTCCATGTCTTCCACATAACAATAAGGACAATTATTATACTTTAAAAAAAAAGGGATATCTGCCTTTATTGGTCCGCTAGCCAGGACCCATATCTATTAGCCCAAGCAGAGAGCAGCCAGACTAGAGGCAGCACCTATGGAGGAGAGGAGGCTTGGGTTGTTAGCTTTTAGCAAGATGGGCCATCGCTAGAGGAATCTGGAAGAGGCTTTCTCCATTCTCTCCATTCACAAGTGCCGAGCATGCATGTGTATTGGGGTGTTAGGAAAAATGCACGTTACTATATTCAGAGGGGGGTAGGAGGGGGGGATGAGAGTGAATACTAGGTCACAGGCCTCGCAGGGCGCAATAGACATCCCAAAAGGACCAAATGGAGTCAAAGGCATCCAAAGTGTAAATAAGGCTGGCCGTCAAAAATTCAAGGCTTCATACATCCTTGATGCGGGCCAAGAGTTCTGTACCAGTGGGGGGATTAGGGCTCTTCCATTGCTTGGCAATAAGGGTCTTAGCGGCAGTGCAGAGGTAAAGAAACAGTCTGGAGGTCTTACGGCCGAGATGTCTGGGTGGGAGGTTCAAAATATAAGTGAGGGCATCTAAGGGGACTCCTTGTAGGAAAAGGGAGTCCGTCAATGCTCTAACGTCTTGTCAAAAGCCCAGTATAAGGGGGCAGGTCCAAAAAATGTGATACAGGGTACCCACCGTGGTGCTGCAGCACCAGCACCCCATGGGGAGATCAGGGTTCAGCGAATGGAGGAGAGCTGGCGTGTGGTACCAATGCATCAAAAGTTTAAATTGCGTTTCCCTAAAGGTAACGCACTGGGAGGATTTCTGAGCTCTTGACCAAACAATCTGCCACTGTCCCTGAGAAATAGTTACAACCAAAGCTTCCTCCCATTTGGACCTATAACAGTGTCGGATGGGGGGGCCGAGCGCCTTACAAGAGAGGAGCCCTGTAAACAGAGGAGATAAAGCCCTTAGTAGAGGTACCTGTACGGCAAATCCTCTCGAAGGCCGCATTTCTATGATATTAATGGAGCACTGTACTCTGCTTTCTCCATCAATCCCACAGTAGCGGATAGAGCATGTTGGCCTATATGTGAGATATATACAGAAAGATCCACCACACAAAAATTTGGATATTACCTAGTGTCAGACTAGCAGTTTACAGGTCCTGTAATCTGACACTAGAGTGGGACCATGTATCTCAGAGGTGTGTTTCTGGTGGGACACTTATTGTAGTGCACCTCAGATAGCAAGAAGAAGGGAGGTCCTACTCTCCATATTGATGCATGTCCCTTATGATTACAGGTACAGTGATTAATTGCTGCAGCCATGTTGTTGTTATATTCTCATATTGTATTGTTCAGTATATGTTGATACAGTCACTGATGTTAGGAATGACTGAGAACTTGATGCTAATGTATAACTACTAGATAGTATGTAAGGACACTTATTGTAGTGCACCTCAGATAGCAAGAAGAAGGGAGGTCCTACTCTCCATGTTGATGCATGTCCCTTATGATTACAGATAAAGTGAATAAAGAATATAAACCCCCCCAACCACACCAGTGTTAGTTCATTAGGTGTGCAACAAAAATGGCGACGAGGATGGGATTGAGTGACAATTCATAGAAGATACAGAGCAGAATTCACTCAATAAGAGATAGAAAAGAACCAATTGTAAAGTGCAGCCATCTCAGTGATATCCTGTGAGTGTCCCCTCAGTGAGATCCTGCCCAGCAGACTGACAATGGATGTGGAGAGCTGTATTAATGACATTAGTGAGTCCTTGCTGCATCTAACATTTGATGAACTGGGTGCTGTTAGCAAATATCTTAAAGTGCCATGGGAGCAAATCTCCAAAGCCAGAACCCGCAGGCACCTGCTGAATGCTATCAATAAACTGCTTGATGTAGTGGGAGAAACAGAGGATGAAGATGTTACCTGTCTGTTCCTCCAAAAGTGCAAACAGTTCATTACAGATCTGTATTCAGAGGCAAAGGTCGGGGCACAGGCAAAAGAGACTAAGACCCAGACTCAATTGGAAGATTTAAAGGCACAGTACCTTGCTTTGCAGAAAGCATTCCAGGAATCTAGCAAACTGTTAGAAAAAGCCCTTGTTTCTGAGACATCAAGTCAAGCAAAGCAAGAGGTGTCAGAGAGAGAGACTTACTGCAGGACTTCTCCACAGAACATGTGGCCAGAAATGACAATACGGAAAGACTTTAAAATTAGTGGTCAAATTGGTGAAAGAGGTCAAAAAGACAAACTGTCTTACACAAATCTCATGCACCAGATAGACATGGGACTGCAAAAGGGCTACAGTGAATTAGAAGTGATTGAGGCAGTAGTTAAAGCAATAAGCCCCGGCCTGAGTATAAGAAATATGTTAGAGATGAAAAGTGATCTAACACTGCCACAGCTGAAGACTATCCTAAAAGGACACTACAAGGAGGAGAGCAACTCGGACTTATACCACCAGCTGGTAAATATCTCGCAAGACAGCAAAGAATCTCCTCAAAATTTCCTCTTCAGGGCTATAGAACTAAAGGACAGACTTCTCTTTGCCTCTAGAGAAGTGGGAGCAGAGGAAAAATTTGAAACGGATTTGATTCAAAGGAAATTCCTGAGATCAGTAGGAACAGGACTGCTCAGTGAACACATTAAATTCCAATTGAAACCTTATTTGGATGATCCCACTGTCACTGATGACGTATTAATAAAGAAAATGAATGAAGCTGCCAGTTGGGAACAAGAGAGGGAACAGAAATTAAAGAAGTACTCTTCCAGCAAAATCAGCAAACTTGGCGAAATGCAGGCTGGTACCACACAACAAGGATTACTTACAAAAGTAGAGTCATCTACAACTCAAACCGCCCCACCTACGCTAAAATCAAAGAAAGTTCCACTTTCAGGAGATACAGAAGTGACAAACTGGGAGGAGGCTGTGAAAGAACTGAGGAATGAGATGTCAGAATTGAAAAAGTTACTTAAGACTTCTCAAGAACCAAGATTGGTTTCATCCCAAGTAACTTCCAGAAATAAGCAGAATCCAATTTGTGAGGCCTGCAAGACATCAAATCAAGGTCATACATGTCGCCACTGCTACAAATGTGGCAAAGAAGGACATTATGCTAGGGGATGTTGTGCACCCAGATCTGCACAGTTAAAAGACAGGAGGTTGCTGATGAGGGACAATCAGTAACCTGTGCCAAGCCCCAGTCCCAACCAAAGAAAGTACCATCTTCAGGTATGGAAGCCAAAGAAAATCTGCTACATACTTATTTCCAAAATGTATGTGATCGTATCCAACAACTGGAGCTTCAACAGAACAGTATACAGCAAGTCACCTCTAGGAAGTGCACGACAACTAACTTACAGATGAGTGAAAGTGTGTCGAGAGGCCAAAGAAAACTCATCAATTTAATAGGAAAAAGGTGTATGGTCCTATGTAAACTAAATGGGGTTCCTCTTCAGGCATTATGGGACACTGGAGCTCAAGCAAGTATCATCAATGACAGTTGGCGGCAGCAGTACCTTCCTCAAACAGAAGTAAGGGCAGTGGAAGAATTACTAGGCTCTGAACCATTATGCGGGAGAGCGGTAAACAAGACCGAAATTCCTTTCATTGGTTGGATAGAAGTAACCTTCCAGCTGTCCCCTGGTAATGACAACATAGAACTTCTGGTGCCTTTTCTAGTATCCAGTGACAATAATGTAGCTGAAGAGCCAATCATTGGATATAATGTGATTGAGGAAGTCATCCTGAGAAAAATCCCTTCATCATCTTTGGTGAGTACACTGGCTGCATCATTTTCACTGCCGACAAGAAGAGCAGAGATGGTGGTAAAAGCCGTCCAAGTGAGCCAAGCAGAAACATTTGTGAAGGAGGTAAGAACTGGAGTACGTCGTACCATTATTCCTGCAGGTACTATAATGGGTGTCAAGTGTGGTGTCCATGTGGGACCTCATAAGAAGAACCAGGAAAAGCTCTTTGTGCCAAGTAACACTGCACAGTTACCAGAGGGAATATATACAGGTGAGACAGTTGTGATTGTACCTTATGACAACTATGCTCGGGTAACCATTCCAGTAATGAACCCCACGAAACATGATATTGTACTGGATCCAAAAACCGTGTTGGGTCACTTGGAAACAGTCAAAGCGGTATACCCAGCTTGCATAAAACCTGTTCAAGTTTCTTCTTTGACTGCAAACATACAAACAGTGGAAAATGTTGACAAAGCAGAGGGTGAAGTGTCTTCAGTTAAAGAGGAATGGGATCCTCCGGTTCCTATGGATCATCTTGATGCAGACGAACAGTGCATAGTAAGGCAGATGTTAAGAGAAGAATGTCATGCCTTCTCCAGAGATGAGTCTGATGTTGGATGTATTCCATCACTCCAATTAAAGATTAATCTAAAAGACACCACCCCCGTTAAAAAGACATATACTTCGGTGCCAAAACCGCTTCATAACGAAGTGAAGGAGTACCTACAAGACCTGATAAATAGAGGATGGATTAGAAAGTCAAAATCATCCTACTCTTCTCCTATAGTATGTGTAAGAAAACGAGATGGTAGCCTGAGACTCTGCTGTGATTATAGAGAACTAAACCAGAAGTCAGTTCCTGACCGTCATCCTATACCGAGAATCCAAGATATGCTGAATAGTTTGTCAGGAAGTTCATGGTTTTCTGTGCTTGATCAAGGGAAAGCCTATCACCAAGGATTTATGGAAGAATCCAGTAGGCCTTTGACAGCCTTTATAACACCTTGGGGATTATATGAATGGATCCGTATTCCTTTTGGGCTCAGCTCAGCTCCAGCGGAATTTCAGAGAAGCATGGAAGAATGCTTGGAAGGACTGAGAGACAGTATCTGTCAACCATATCTTGATGACAACCTGGTTCACAGTAAGTCTTTCACTGAACATGTGGAACATGTACGGACTGTACTTCAGCGCTACCAACAGCATGGAATCAAGCTAACACCGAAGAAATGTGAGCTGTTCAAAAGACAAGTCCGGTTCCTAGGTAAGAGTGTCTCTGCTGATGGCTATACTATGGATCCAGCAGAAATTGCTCCAGTAATGGCTTTGAAAAACAAACCTCCATCTACAGTGGGAGAGCTTAGAAAAATACTAGGTTTTCTGTCTTACTACCGGACATATATTCAAAATTTCTCCCGGATTGCCGCTCCACTGTATGATCTACTGTCGGTAGGGCCTTGTTCACCATCACCCACACAAAAGAAAGCAAAGAGAGATAGATCCAAACAGAAGGGAAAAAGTCAACTTCCTGCACATCAGCCCATCAATTGGACTGCCCATCATCAAGAAATCCTGGAGAGACTGATTGATTTGTTAGTTAAGCCACCAGTGATGGGATATCCAGACTTCAACATCCCATTCATACTGCACTGTGATGCGTCTCAGGAAGGACTTGGTGCTGTCCTATATCAAAGGCAAAATGGCAAGTTGAGAGTTATTGGTTATGGCTCAAGAACTCTTACTGCAGCAGAGAAAAACTACCATTTGCACTCGGGGAAACTTGAGTTTTTGGCAATGAAATGGGCAATATGTGACCGTTTTAGAGACTACTTGTACTATAGTCCATCATTTGTTGTATATACAGACAACAATCCACTTACCTATGTTCTCACTACAGCGAAATTAAATGCAACTGGCCATAGATGGGTGTCAGAACTTGCAGTCTTCAATTTTAGCATTAAATACCGCCCAGGGAAAGCAAATGCAGACGCTGATGGATTGTCAAGAATGCCACTAGATCCTGACCAGTATATGAAGGAATGTTCCCAAGAAATCAGCATGGAAGCTATTGGTAGCACTGTCCAAACAGTTCAGATACAAGAGGAGGAACATATGCCATGGTGGTGCCCTGTAACTGTAGAAAGTGCGGCTGGAGAAGCTGAACGAAGCCTCAGAGCAAGCATTAACCAGCTCCCAAAAGAAACTATCAGAAAAGCACAAGAAGAAGACAAGATCATTGGGAGACTGCTACACTACAAACATCAAAACAGATTTCCGGCTAAGAAGGAGAGACAAACAGAACCACCAGCTGTAACTGCCTTATTCAGAGAATGGTCTAAGTTATACCTCAATTCAGATGGTATTCTTTATAGGAAGACTAGCCATAACTTACAATTAGTCCTGCCAAAAGTCTACCATAGGACAGTATTCAAAGAACTCCATGAGCAAATGGGACACTTAGGAGTAGAAAGAACTGTCAATCTTGTTAGAGAACGCTTTTTCTGGCCATACATGCAGAAGGATATTGAGCATTATGTCACCAGAGAATGCAAGTGTCTAAAAGACAAACGTCCCAATAAACCAACCAGAGCACCATTGAACAACATTGTCTCCACCTATCCTTTTGAAATGGTATCGATTGATTTTTTGCATCTGGAAAAATGCAAAGGAGGATATGAGTACATCCTTGTTGTAATGGATCACTTTACAAGGTTTGCACAGGCATATGCTACCACAAACAAGTCTGGTAAGACTGCAGCAGACAAGATATTTAATGATTTTGCTCTAAAGTTTGGCTTTCCAACAAAATTACACCATGATCTGGGAAGAGAATTTGAAAATCAGTTATTTGCAAGACTTGGGAAATACTGCAGAATTCAGAATTCTCATACAACTCCATATCACCCAGAGGGTAATGGACAGGTTGAACGTTTTAATCGTACGTTGTTGTCAATGTTGAGAACTCTTACAGAGGAAGAAAAGCAAGACTGGAAAAACTCTTTGTCAAAAGTTGTCCACGCTTACAATTGTACAAAAAGTGAAGCAACAGGGTATTCACCTTTCTACCTATTGTATGGTCGATCACCAAGACTTCCAATTGACATAATGTTTGACACTCCAGTATCAGAGAAATACAAAACTTACGCGGATTATGTTACAGTCTGGAAAAAGAGAATGGCAGAAGCTTATAAAATAGCTTCAGAAACAGCAAAGAAGTCAGCATGTAAAAGCAAGGAATACTATGATCAAAAAAGTCATGGTGCTGAACTTACTCCAGGAAGTCGAGTTCTAGTGAAGAACTTACATGAGAAAGGAGGACCAGGAAAACTTCGCTCTTATTGGGAAGATAAGATTTATGTTGTCGTGAGAAGAAAACACGAAAACAGTCCAGTGTATGAGGTAAAACCAGAGTCAGGTGGCAACAGATCAAGGATTTTGCACCGTAATCTGTTATTATCTTGTGACTATCTTCCAGATGTACAGCAGACTGCTGAATTGTTAGGCCAAGAGAGATCCTCCAAAGCAAAGCGACCAAAACCAACATCACATGTAGGATATGAAACTGATAGTGTTGATGAAGAAGATGAAATGTGTTCATTAAGTTCACCTACAACAGATAACTATACAGCACAAGGCAGTAAACTTAATCCTGACGCAGCAGAATTTGAACCACAAAATTCATCAGAGATCTTGGCATCACCTGAAGGTCTACTGTCAGAGTCAGAAAAGTCATCAGAGGAATCTGCAACAACTCCAGAGGAAGAAGTATGGATGGAGAAATCTGAATCAACAGACCCAGAAACAGATGAAGAAACAGAAACTTCAGGACAACAGACTTTGAAAAGATCTTCTGTTGCGAGAGAAAGGCGAAGGCCGGTTACACTTACTTATGATACCATGGGAGAACCAAGTAGGGTACCAAGAAGTTTTCATGCTAAACAGGTAGTGAAAACCATTGGCCAAGAGAAACAACCTGAATGGTACCTACCACCAGCATATTTTCTGGAGAACTGTGAGCAGATATAAAGACTATTTACCTTCAAAGCAATTGCACTGTTACGTTTACAATTAGTTTGTTTATTTGGAAATGTTTCTAGTTGTTTAGCGATAGAAACTGTGAGGTTACATGGTCATGTGGTCGTATTTAATGCAAAAATTAGACCTGACCAATCTCCACCTCATAAAATGAGGTTCAGATATTGTAGTAGCATTGTTATGCATGGTGGTCCAATACTACTTAGAACCAGTGCTAACATTGGCTCTTCTAGGTCTCTTAGCTAGCAACGGACCTAGAAGTAACTTGTGACATTTTATAGGAACATATGTCACAATGAGGCATTGACCTCTATTGGAGATATCACCACCAATTGATTGTTCTCAATTACTAAAGTACCTTAAGACAATCCACATAATTGCGGAAATGCGGAATGTCGAGGACGACATTAATTTAGTAGGGAAGAATGTGAGATATATACAGAAAGATCCACCACACAAAAATTTGGATATTACCTAGTGTCAGACTAGCAGTTTACAGGTCCTGTAATCTGACACTAGAGTGGGACCATGTATCTCAGAGGTGTGTTTCTGGTGGGACACTTATTGTAGTGCACCTCAGATAGCAAGAAGAAGGGAGGTCCTGCTCTCCATATTGATGCATGTCCCTTATGATTACAGGTACAGTGATTAATTGCTGCAGCCATGTTGTTGTTATATTCTCATATTGTATTGTTCAGTATATGTTGATACAGTCACTGATGTTAGGAATGACTGAGAACTTGATGCTAATGTATAACTACTAGATAGTATGTAAGGACACTTATTGTAGTGCACCTCAGATAGCAAGAAGAAGGGAGGTCCTACTCTCCATGTTGATGCATGTCCCTTATGATTACAGATAAAGTGAATAAAGAATATAAACCCCCCCAACCACACCAGTGTTAGTTCATTAGGTGTGCAACATATACCTACTACTACTCCATCTCTCATGATTAGAGATGAGCGAACACTAAAATGTTCGAGGTTCGAAATTCGATTCGAACAGCCGCTCATTGTTCGAGTGTTCGAATGGGTTTCGAACCCCATTATAGTCTATGGGGAACATAAACTCGTTAAGGGGGAAACCCAAATTCGTGTCTGGAGGGTCACCAAGTCCACTATGACACCCCAGGAAATGATACCAACACCCTGGAATGACACTGGGACAGCAGGGGAAGCATGTCTGGGGGCATAAAAGTCACTTTATTTCATGGAAATCCCTGTCAGTTTGCGATTTTCGCAAGCTAACTTTTCCCCATAGAAATGCATTGGCCAGTGCTGATTGGCCAGAGTACGGAACTCGACCAATCAGCGCTGGCTCTGCTGGAGGAGGCGGAGTCTAAGATCGCTCCACACCAGTCTCCATTCAGGTCCGACCTTAGACTCCGCCTCCTCCGGCAGAGCCAGCGCTGATTGGCCGAAGGCTGGCCAATGCATTCCTATGCGAATGCAGACTTAGCAGTGCTGAGTCAGTTTTGCTCAACTACACATCTGATGCACACTCGGCACTGCTACATCAGATGTAGCAATCTGATGTAGCAGAGCCGAGGGTGCACTAGAACCCCTGTGCAAACTCAGTTCACGCTAATAGAATGCATTGGCCAGCGCTGATTGGCCAATGCATTCTATTAGCCCGATGAAGTAGAGCTGAATGTGTGTGCTAAGCACACACATTCAGCACTGCTTCATCACGCCAATACAATGCATTAGCCAGTGCTGATTGGCCAGAGTACGGAATTCGGCCAATCAGCGCTGGCTCTGCTGATGAAGCACACACATTCAGCTCTACTTCATCGGGCTAATAGAATGCATTGGCCAGCGCTGATTGGCCGAATTCCGTACTCTGGCCAATCAGTGCTGGCCAATGCATTCTATTAGCTTGATGAAGCAGAGTGTGCACAAGGGTTCAAGCGCACCCTCGGCTCTGATGTAGCAGAGCCGAGGCTGCACAAGGGTTCAAGCGCACCCTCGGCTCTGATGTAGGAGAGCCGAGGGTGCACTTGAACCCTTGTGCACCCTCAGCTCTGCTACATCAGAGCCGAGGGTGCGCTTGAACCCTTGTGCACACTCTGCTTCATCAAGCTAATAGAATGCATTGGCCAGCGCTGATTGGCCAATGTATTCTATTAGCCTGATGAAGTAGAGCTGAATGTGTGTGCTAAGCACACACATTCAGCTCTACTTCATCGGGCTAATAGAATGCATTGGCCAGCGCTGATTGGCCAGAGTACGGAACTCGACCAATCAGCGCTGGCTCTGCTGGAGGAGGCGGAGTCTAAGATCGCTCCACACCAGTCTCCATTCAGGTCCGACCTTAGACTCCGCCTCCTCCAGCAGAGCCAGCGCTGATTGGCCGAATTCCGTACTCTGGCCAATCAGCACTGGCTAATGCATTGTATTGGCGTGATGAAGCAGTGCTGAATGTGTGTGCTTAGCACACACATTCAGCTCTACTTCATCGGGCTAATAGAATGCATTGGCCAGCGCTGATTGGCCGAATTCCGTACTCTGGCCAATCAGCACTGGCTAATGCATTGTATTGGCGTGATGAAGCAGTGCTGAATGTGTGTGCTTAGCACACACATTCAGCTCTACTTCATCGGGCTAATAGAATGCATTGGCCAATCAGCGCTGGCCAATGCATTCTATTAGCGTGAACTGAGTTTGCACAGGGGTTCTAGTGCACCCTCGGCTCTGCTACATCAGATTGCTACATCTGATGTAGCAGTGCCGAGTGTGCATCAGATGTGTAGTTGAGCAAAACTGACTCAGCACTGCTAAGTCTCTGCATTCGCATAGGAATGCATTGGCCAGCCTTCGGCCAATCAGCGCTGGCTCTGCCGGAGGAGGCGGAGTCTAAGGTCGGACCTGAATGGAGACTGGTGTGGAGCGATCTTAGACTCCGCCTCCTCCAGCAGAGCCAGCGCTGATTGGTCGAGTTCCGTACTCTGGCCAATCAGCGCTGGCCAATGCATTCTATTAGCCCGATGAAGTAGAGCTGAATGTGTGTGCTTAGCACACACATTCAGCTCTACTTCATCAGGCTAATAGAATACATTGGCCAATCAGCGCTGGCCAATGCATTCTATTAGCTTGATGAAGCAGAGTGTGCACAAGGGTTCAAGCGCACCCTCGGCTCTGATGTAGCAGAGCTGAGGGTGCACAAGGGTTCAAGTGCACCCTCGGCTCTCCTACATCAGAGCCGAGGGTGCGCTTGAACCCTTGTGCAGCCTCGGCTCTGCTACATCAGAGCCGAGGGTGCGCTTGAACCCTTGTGCACACTCTGCTTCATCAAGCTAATAGAATGCATTGGCCAGCACTGATTGGCCAGAGTATGGAATTCGGCCAATCAGCGCTGGCCAATGCATCCCTATGGGAAAAAGTTTATCTCACAAAAATCACAATTACACACCCGATAGAGCCCCAAAAAGTTATTTTTAATAACATTCCCCCCTAAATAAAGGTTATCCCTAGCTATCCCTGCCTGTACAGCTATCCCTGTCTCATAGTCACAAAGTTCACATTCTCATATGACCCGGATTTGAAATCCACTATTCGTCTAAAATGGAGGTCACCTGATTTCGGCAGCCAATGACTTTTTCCAATTTTTTTCAATGCCCCCGGTGTCGTAGTTCCTGTCCCACCTCCCCTGCGCTGTTATTGGTGCAAAAAAGGCGCCAGGGAAGGTGGGAGGGGAATCGAATTTTGGCGCACTTTACCACGTGGTGTTCGATTCGATTCGAACATGGCGAACACCCTGATATCCGATCGAACATGTGTTCGATAGAACACTGTTCGCTCATCTCTACTCATGATCACTTTGGGTAGAGCATAAATTTACCAGGACAGTCCTGAATTTTTGGAAACAATCCTAGTCACTATGCAGGGAGAAGGAGGAGATAAGCTGTGACCATCCCCTAATGTAAATGGTGGATCATGTGTTATCCATATATAGGTGTCATCTTTCAATGAAATGGTCACCATCTTTTCAGACAACCTAGTCCCCACGTGGCATAAACCACAAAAACGCCGCGTTTTACAGTCACTGCAAAGTGGAGAAGATTGTAGTGAATCCCATCCACACATTGCACATCCACACTAAATACATGGAGCGGAAACGCTGTGATTTCTAGAACCATCCCGATTTTGGAAATTGCAGCATGTGCATTATACCTATGGAAACGCTGGCAGGTTCCCTATATCTGTAATGAAAGCAGAACCTACGCAGAGGAAACCTCTGTGGGCTTTCTATGAAAAGAACTCTGGAAAAAAATGTGATGCATTTCCGCCATGGTTTTTCCCGCTTCCCTTTTTTTTGCTACAGCCAGCTAAGTGAGGCCTTAGGCTGAGTTCACACAGTTTTTTGGTCAGGATGTTGAGGCCAAATTCGCCTCAAAATCCTGACCTAAAAGACAACTCCCATTGAAATCCATGGGAGCCGGCCAGGTCTTTTTTCCGGGAGCAGTTTTTGTCGGCTCCTGGAAAAAAGGACGGACATGCTCATTCTTCAGGCGGATTCGCCACATGATTCGGCCTGAAGACACTCCCTCCTCCCGACTAGGCCCATTCATTGGGCCTAATCCGGAGTGGAGTGCACGACTGGATGCTAATGCACTGCAGCAGCATCCAGTCGCGGCTACCCGTTTTTTGGTCCAGAAACTGAGGCAGCCAATAAACACTGAGTGCACTCAGCCTTAACCTTAAGTTGGTATTGCTGTAATTATACTGACTCTTAGAATAAAGGTAACAGGTCATGTTTAGTGCACATTGAACCCCTAATAAGACACCTAAAAAATGGTGTCAGAATTGCAATGTTTTAATATTCCGAACAGCATGCTCACAGCACGCTCCCATAGAAATGAATGGAAGCGGCCGACACGCGGGGGGTTAAGAGGCCGGCCGCCGGCAAAATCTGCGTGCCAGGTGCTTCCATTCATTTCTATGGGAGCGTGCTGTTCGGATCAGCTGATCCGAACAGTGTTCGCTCATCTCTAGTAGGGAGGAAGTTACACAGCTGGAAGCTGAACCCTGTAAACAAATGCAGGAGATGCCAGTAGCTCCCAGAGATACTCAGAAATCAATGAAAAAATACTAAAGGTATATGGGTGCATTTATTAACCCATTATTAGCACTAACAGACATTTAAAAAAAAAATTTGCCCGGGAAACGCCTTTAACAAAAAAAATAAATAAATTTTATAGCTTTTGGACTGAAGGGAGGAGAAAACTAAAAAGCGAAATAAAATAAATTTTGCGATGGAGAAAGGGTTACAAATATTTTGAATATAAATACCATTTAATCAATGAGTCATTTTGTAACTTTACATTCCCTTTAAGTTATTCTTGTGTGTTCGTATGGTTGGTGTGTTAGCAGTGGTTCTCATGAGAGCCTGGACATAATGTGAAACAGCTGCCCAGGTAACACAAGGATAATCCAACATAACAATAGGGAGATTATGTATAATAGCTGGAATTTCCTTTTCGTCCTCCTCCTCATGGTGCACTGTGATCCTTACCATGAACTCCACACATCTTCTCACACATACACTCATAAATGGATTTAAAGGGGATGCAGTGAGGTATATAGAACAGATGTAATAAACATATATAGATGGAGCAGAACAAAATTAGTCCTTTAAAGTTGACAACCACCATTTTAACTGCAGCAACCTGTATTATGCAGAAGATTCAGTCTATTGAATGGGTACCAATGTTATACTCAGGATCCCTATTTCTACTACAGTAAAGTTGGCCAACTTATCAGAATTTCGACAAGACTGACCAAACATCTAATGCTTATGATGGCCTCCTGATTTTGAACCTGGAGGAAGAAGAATCAGGCATGTTGGATTTCAACATGCCCAATCGTTTGTTCTCAATGAAGATAAGCCGCCTGCAAAGAGCCTAACAGGGGCTTACTCTACGCTCCCTATTAAAAAACACATGGATATTTAGCTGAACCAAACATGTATGTATATAGGGGATGGAGCAGGAAGCAGACAGCTCTGTTCTCTGTGTAATGGATGGACCAGATACTGCAGATCAGTTCCTGCCCACTTTAATGGTACCTAACCTGCAGTGACTCAGTTCAGCCACTATACAGAGCGTGGTGCTATCTGTTTCTTGGAGCTAAACTATTACAATGCCCACTAAAAACCAGTTAGCACCCCTTGATTCTTCCTGGGCATTTGCCAAAGCTCTTTGCTCAGGTCTACAGTGGACCCAACTGGAGACCTTCATCCTCTATTACCTTAATCCTCTAGATTATTTCTAGATTTACTCACCTGAAAGTTCTCCAAATCCATCCGTATAGTCCGGCCAAGTTCTCTGGAAATCAATGGTTCCATCAATTCTCTTCTGAAGAACAGTCCAACCTCCTCCTCTATAATCCATGTCACAGAAAGCCTACGGAGACATTCCAGTAGAGTAGACAGCATCATGGTGAATGGCATGTATCATCTATATTCTCCTTGATACCAATGGGTTCTACATTTGAGCCTCCCTTACATACTTTCTGCTCCTTGCCCAAAAAAAGGGGTGACCTCCCGAACTCGTGGAAGACTAGGCAAGCACATAAAGTGGCCACAACCTAAAAAAGGGGGTTTTGGTGAAGCCAAAAAGGAGGGTGTGACCTGCCCATGGGGGTGGGACCTCCTGTGAAAATTTTCATTGTGGGCGGGCCACGCCAGAGCTTGATCCCCAAATGTTGGCAAGTATGCTGCTCAATGGGGGCCCCATCAATGGGACTCAACTGAGCGCTATAGCTTGTGTTTTCTCTGCACGCTTCTGTATGACACATGTGGATGTTTCCTCCTATACCGGATTGTCTAGGACTGTGATATTGAACTCAGGGCAGTGACGAAACATCTGCAGGGCATGACCATACTGCAGCTCAGTCCTTTTCAAATGAATGAGGCCGAGCTGCAATACCAAATGCAGCCACTATACAACGTATGGCGCTATGCTTGGTAAATAGTGAAAATGCTTCAGCAATCAATATCATAGTCCTGGATAAAGGTGGAAATTTACATTAAATGTGAGATTTGGTAGTCGATGTTCCTTTATTCACTTGGAAATGCATCCACCTATGTATATCCAGATTAGAAGATATCCAGTAACACCAGGAGCGCTGCTCTGGAGGACACCTGACAATGTTCCCAGACATAAAACACTGATGTAATGTGCTGGCAATACTGACGGAATTCACAGCGAGAAAACTCAGACAAGTTTACGAGACTGAGAATAGAATGTAAGATATACTCTTCCAGTATATAACTAATGACTAGTTGTATACAGGGCTCTCCTATGGTACAATATTTTCAGTTTACAATGGCTGTTCTAGGGACATCACTAATCCGAGCGACAGTGACCGCTGGGACCCCCACAGGTCATGGCTAAGGGATCCAATGTACCCCATAATAGTGAGAGTACTCCATGAATACAGTTACAGCACACACATGCAATCTGCCACTCTATTCCTATGGGCCACACAGACCCCCATTCTTGTGAACAAGGGGGTGCCGGGGCAAGCCCCCACTAGAAAGTTGTCCCCAATCAATAGGATAAGTCATCAGTATGAAAAGTCGCAATGTGACTCCAACCACTCGCATTAGTGAAGAAGTCACAGAGAGAACTGGCGATCTTTGGTTGTGGCCGTAGCCTTATTCACATCACAGTAAGCAGAACGCAGGGGTCTCTGCTCTCAGGTAGTTACCTCAAACGGGAAGTGCGTTCCTTCGGGCTGGATGATGTAGATTCCACTCGGAGCTTTTGCATTTGTTCCAAAATTGTCCTTAATATCAGTGCAATCAAATCCTGCAGAAATAGAAGGGAGAGGTCTCCGCTCTACGAGTACAAGTAGTAACCGTGTGGTCCAGCAATGTCATGTCACCGTGCACCCTGGACATATAGTAGAATTTCTTTAATATTGCATTACCAGGAACTGAGAGGTATCAGATTGCCATATACTCACCTCTCCCCGCAGTCCTCTGCACTTTCGGGCACCTGTGTGGGTGTCGGGATGTTGTTTATGGGGCACTAAGGATTAGGAGGACTGAAGGAACAAGGAGAGGTGATTTTCTGTCCCTCTTGTTCTCGGTCTTAAATATGCCAGTCATAGGGGCCACACGGTGGCTCAGTGGTTAGCACTGCAGCCTTGCAGCGCTGGGTCCTGGTGTTCAAATCCCGCCAAGGGCAAAAAAACATCTGCAAGGAGTTTGTATGTTCTCCCCATGTTTGCATGGATTTCCATCCCATATTCCAAAGACATACTGATAGGGAAAAATGTACATTGTGAGCTCTATGTGGGGCTCACAATCTACATTTAAAAAAATAAATAAATAAAATATGCAAGTCATACACATTAGATTTCGGATGGCTTTCACGTGGCCGTTCGGTCAATGATGGATTTGTTTGTATGAATGATCCCACTATCAATATTGGGGGCAGTCTGCACAAGTTGGCCAATGATCGTCCCAAAGACAACCAGTCGAAGTTATTCAGCATGACCAATCTGCTTTTGTCAGACATTCGTGGCATTAACTTACCCAATCACCTAAATTGGCCATTTTGGCTGAAAAATCTAATGTGTATGGCTAGCTTAAAGGAATTATACCACTAAACGAACATTTTTTCTAATTACCACGTCGGAATAGCCTTAAGAAAGGCTATTCGTCTCTTACCTTTAGACGTGGTCTCCGCGTCGCCGTTCCTTAAAAATACCGTATGCAAATGAATTCTCTGCAGAAATGAGGGCGGGCCCCAGCGCTCAAACGGCGATGCGAGCATCCCCACGGCTGCCCGAGAGTTGCCCGCCTCTTCTGTCTTCATCTGTCGGTCCAACTTCCGACGCCTGGATCAATACAGGAGCGTACTGCGCAGGCGTCGGAAGTTGGACCGAGACGGAAGACAGAAGAAGCGGGGTTGCAGCTGAAGATGGAGGTGTCGCTGGAAAGAGCACTCGGGCAACAGTGGGGACGCCGAGTGCTCCACTGCCTGCTCATTGCTGCAGAGAACTCATTTGCATAACGGTTAAAACCGGTATTTCTAAGGAACGGCACCGCGGAGACCACGTCTAAAGGTAGGAGATGAGTAGCATTTCTTAAGGCTATTCCGACGTGGTAATTAGAAAAAATGTTCGTTTAGTGGTAGAATCCCTTTAAGCGTGACTTGGTCTGTGGTCTATAATAAGAATAGTTTGGTCTGGATTTTGTAATAAGTGGGTCTGATGGGGTTTGTATCGACTGTATTAAGGGGATCTGGTCTGAGGCCAATAATAAGTCAGGGTTAGCCTGGGGTCTGTATGAGGGTAAGTTCACACGGGGTTTTTGGTCAGGATTTTGACCAAAAAGACGGCCCCCATTGAAATCAATGGGAGCTGCTCAGGTCTTTTTTCCAGGAGCCGGTTTGTTCCGGGTCCCAGAAAAAGAAGCGAGGTGCTCATTCTTCAGGCAGAGTCGCCTCACAATTCGGCCTGAAGACACTCCCTCCTCCAGACTAGGCCCATTCAGTGGCCTAATCCAGAGCGGAGTGCGCGACTGGATGCCGTTGCGGTGCACCGGCATTCAGTTGTGGCTACCCGTATTTTAGAGCGGCCTCCGCCTTAGGTTCCGATAAAAAAAAAACCAGTGTGAACTTACCCTTATAGGGGTTATCCAAGACCCACCGTTAATGGCTACTCATGACCTATCCACAGGATCAGGATCAGATGGGTGGGAGTCTGACATCTGGTCTTGATACCGATCAGCTGATTCGGCAGCCAGAATCCATATAATTGGTATATGGCCAGAGACGGCTTCTGCCGTTCAAGTGAATGGGAACAGAGCTGCAGTTCCCGGGCGTCACCGCTACAGTATATATCTCTATACACTGTATACCGTTTCCGGCATACGACATATACACCCCAGTTCTGTGCTGGTGTTACATGATATAATATTTGGATTATTCCAGACACTGGGCTATATAATCTGTATTATTGGCTGTGGAATATTCCATGATGTGTGTGCTGTCTGTACCTAGAGCGGGTATTATGTCAGTGCAGCCAGCTGGCCATCCTTATTGAAGGTGGGATCATCAAACATAGCAACGGAGGGAAAAGTAAGGATAAACAGGATGTCTCCTTCTGTACTGCTACTATAACCCTTGCCTGTCCGAGGGGATTTACTAGTAGCTTTTACTTGATTCTGACAAAATAAGAGTTTCTAATAAAATACTTCAAAACCGAGAATTAAAAACTAAAAAAAAAAAAAAAAAAAAATGTAAAACAGTTTCTGGGATATAGTGATGATTTATAGTGATGATCTACCTCTAGGATAGGTCATATACCTGTATATGTGGTTAGTTGGGGTCTGACACCCAGGACCCCACAGATCAGATGCAATTCTTCACTTAATACCAAGCACAGTGTCATATATGACATAGGGGCTGAACTTGTTACTGCAGCTCAGACTAGTTCACTTGAATGGGACTGAGCTGCTGCTGTACTATGTGACCAATGAACGTGACATCATCGGCACAGGGACAAGGTGGCAGCACTCATGGGGGGGTTGCCTCTTCAAGCAAGTGTCAGACCCCCAACAATCACTTATTGACTAAGGATAGGTCATCACTATATAAGTTCCCGAAAATCCCATTATAGGAATTGTGCCATTAAGGACTCTTATTCCCTACAGGGTATAAGTGTCAGATCGCTTGGGTCCTGGGTGTCAGACCAAAAGTCTTTGGGTCCATTCACATGGAGTTTTTTTGGCGAGGATTTTGGTGCTGCAAATCCAAGTGGAAAAAAAGCCTCCCATTGACTTCAATGGGTTCCATTTTCCACTAGCGGAGGCCGCCTCAGGTTCCGGTCCAAAATACGGGTAGCTGCAACTGGAAGCCGGTGCAGTGCACCGGCCTCCAGTCGTGCAGTCCACTCTGGTTTAGGCCCAAATGAATGGGCCTAGTCAGGAGGAGGGAGTGTCTTCAGGCGGAGTCGCCTCACGATTGAACAAGTTCGTCCTTTTTTTCCGGGAGCCGGAACAAACGGTTCCCGGAAAAAAGACCTGAGCAGCTCCCATTGATTTCAATGGGAGCCATCTTTTTGGTCAGGATTTGAAGGTGAGTACGGCCTCAAAATCCTGACCAAAATACCCCGTGTGAACTCAGCCTAAGACTTGCACACCCACTGCACCCCCTCAATTTACGCCCCTATGTACAACAACGCAGCACATTGCAATAGTCTACTTAGTAGCAATGCTGCAATGTATTAGAGTTATCTTTCATTCAAGCGAACATCACAAATCTTACCATGTGTCTGAAAGGGTCTATGAAGAAAAGGATCTGTCTGTTTTTTCAAGACTTCTGCATTCAAAAGAAGAACCTTATTGGTTAGTTCACTCACCTATAGGTAATAATGAGAGGGTTAAGTACATTGTATGATACTGAATGTTATACTACAAGTCAGACAATAGATCTATTATGTATCACTGGATAACCATAGCAGACATGCCCATCAGGAATATGGCAAAGCAACCAATAATCCCTACAGCTCCCTTAAAGGAAGTTTACCAGGTCCACGATGTCCACCAACCAATAATAGTGCCGTGTAGAGACCTTAGTAGGAACAGAAACCTAACAAATCAGGTCCCGCCCCTGTTGCACTTGCAGGCTAATTTGCATATTCATAAAAAAAATGATTATCTCTGCATTGATTCATCAGTTTGTAGTCCTACAGTTATGTTTCTGCTCCTATTAAAGGCCTCTTTATGGCACTATCATTGGTATGGGAGGCATCTGAGACCTGATAGACTCCCTTTAAAGGCTAATCTCATTAGACAATACCTTTTTGTTAAAAGGATCACCTAAAATAAATTGGTTACAGAGATCATTAGTGATTATCTAATCCGCATAATAAAGGATTACATGGTGGCAAGTACAATTAGGGTAAGTTCACATGGGGTTTTTCGGTTAGGATTTTGGGGCCATATCCATCAATGGGAGTTGGTCAGTTCTTTTTTCTGGGAGCCGGAACAAAAAGAAGCGACATGCTCATTCTTTCAGGTGGATTCGCCTTGCAACATCCGCCTGAAGACACTCCCGCCCGACGAGGCCCATTCATTTGGGCCTAATCCAGAGCGGAATGCGCGACTGAGTGCCGGCGCACTGCTCCGGCATCCAGTCGTAGCTACGCGTGTTTTGGACCGAAACCTGAGGCAGCCTCCGCCTTAGGTTCCAGTTCAAAAAACCCCGTCTAAACTTACCCTTACAGGGTTTTTAGGCCCCCCGGTGGTTTTTGATACTGATGACATCGGGACCCTGCACTGATCAGCTGATCCGATTGCCTCCTGGAGCTGGACAGGCCCTGAAGCGGCACTTCTCCTATTCAAGTGATAGGCAGAAAGCTGCAGCTCAGCCGACTATATAGAGGTGTTACTACAACTCTGCACCTATTACTTTAATAGAAATAAAGCTGCTTCCGACCCCAACCTGTGCAGTAGCTTCCATCACTGGGACGTGGCCAAATCAGCTGGTTTGTGCAGGGTCCACATAGCGGACCCCCACCAATTGAATACTGATGATGATTCTTGTAGATAAGTTATCGATATAAAAAAAAATCTGCCAGAAAACCTCTTCAATTCCCTGTACAACATTACTTGTAGCTTACACCTAGGCAGTAATGCTGTGACATGTGGCCTGATCGTTCTCGTGACTATGGTTGTAGTATGTAATGTTTTCGATCTCCAACTTGAGCAAAACCCACTTGTTTCGAGGGAGAATCCAAGATGGCAGACTCAACAAGAATTGGATTTCTATGAGCTAAATATTGTAGCGAACTGTAAAAAAATCTATCAAGACAGAACGAGACAGAAGTATTTGCACCTGATTTGATAGAAATTCGAGAGTCTTTTGGTGATCCTCCATCATGCTCTTTAACATCTTCTTTGTACTCCTTGCATAAGTAATGAGAGAGTTTTGTAGATTCTCTGAAGTGGAATAACATTTAGTTACATGGGTTATAGCTGTACATGTGAAGAATCATTTATGGACACTCCACCCATGCACAAGAAAACTGTTAAGAACAAATATATATATACTAACATGTATACTTAAAGAGGACCTTTTATGTCCTTGGATACACATGGTTATATATACCGCTAGAAAGCCAACAGCGCGCCGAATCAGCTTTCCCATTATGTGCCCCCACTGAAGAGCTATCAGTGCCGGTACCATAGCTCTTCAGTGTCAGAAGGGCGTTTCTGACAGTCTGTGAGGAACGCCCCTCCTAACAGTAGAGTCCATAGCACTGTACTGTCAGATTGGGTGTTCCTTACTCTCCAGCGATGACTCTGAGCGGTGAGGAACACCCCCCTCCTCCTGGCAGTACTCGTCCATAGACTAGTACTAGGGGGGCGTTCTTCACCGCTCAGCGTCCTGGCAGGGCGGTAAGGAACGCCCAATCTGACAGTACAGTACTATGGACTCTACTGTTAGGAGGGGCGTTCCTCACAGACTGTCAGAAACGCCCTTCTGACACTGAAGAGCTATGGTAACAGCACCGATAGCTCTTCAGCAGGGACACAGAACGGGAAAGCCGACAGTGACTGAATTCTGCTGCTATGAACACTTCTCCCCTATCCACAGGACAAGGGATAAGTGTCCAATCACTGGGGGCCCAAACACAGGGCCTGCTAATGATCAGGAGGGTGGTGGAGCGGCAATGCACTTGCATGACCAGCGCTTCATTCACTTCTATGCCCCTGAAGCCTGGACCCAGCGCCCCTCTCTACTGTTCAGCAACTCTGACTTCTTTAAGTGTGCCTCCAACTATAAAACAGCATCTTATAAATGAATAGTACAAGTGAATATAAGTAACTTGATCTTATTAAAGAAAATTGCTTTGTTCTCCATATAACAGGATAAGTGACGTCTAACATTGGAGTCTATGGAGAGGGAGAGAAGGAAAAGATACCACATGTACTGCAGATGATAAGCTCTGCTACACTTAGTGGCTGCAAAATCACGGGCGCAAAATAACACGGCATATACGCTCCTAACTCCCACTGAAATGAATGGGAGCATTTTGAGTGCGTCATCTGCCGGCACGTTTATACGTGCCAGATCACGCTCAACGTTACATCGTGTGAACTTACCCATATAGCTCTTATGACTCTGCTATATCTAGTATAAAATGCTCTACCACTTACAGAAGGAGGCAAGAAATCAGTTACGACCCGTCCGTTTCCTTCTCCCCATAGACTTCTATGTTTGAGGCTTCACATCGCGGAATCCACGTCAGAATCTGGCTCAAAAAAACGCCTCCCATTGAAATCAATTGAAGCCAGTCATTTCCTTTTTCTGCAACCTGCCATTTTTCAGTCGGATTCCGTGCCACGTCCGCCTTGCGACACCTCCCTCCCGACTAGGCCCATTCATTTGGGCCTAATCGGGAGCGGAGTGCCGCAACTGGATGCTGGTGCACTGCAGCTAGCTGTTTTTGGGACCGAAATCTGAGGCGGCCTTCACATCAAATTCCGGCCCAAATTACTCACCCTAATGGAAAGGAAGGAGGAGGAAAATAGTCTCATACGTGGACAAGAACACAGATTTCTTTAATAAGACATATTACAAAGTTTCTTCTATTCACTTGCACTATTAGTTTATAAGGAGTGGTTTATATTACGAGGTACGCTTTAAGCAAGACGCCAGGGAGGTAAAAGTACTATACACGCTAAACAGAGACCATGGAAGGAGGAGACCATGACGGTGAATAACATTGGTAATAACAATGTGTTACAATACAATAGGGAGAAAAATAATCCAAAAATATAAAGAGAGCAGAAAGTTATTGGGCCAAGAAGACAATAGGGGCGGATTATATAAGAGAGCGCCAAATGAGATCTGGATTCCAGATTTTTGGATATGATGTAACGGGCAGACATAGGGAAATGAGCAGCTGAGCCATAATCTGTCTGAAGCGCGAGCACGTGATTAATGAATAAATAATTATTAAGCTCTATTGACACAAACATGATCAATGGCCATGTGACGGATGTCTGGGGATATTCACATGACCATGGCCTATTCTTGTCTGTTTTCATAATTCTTTAAATAGACTCGAGTCTATGAGGAATATGGGAAAACGGGTGTCCCAAGAATGCAAAATGTCCAGGACAAATGTAAATTTTTAACAATCATTTTGTATCACGGTCATCTGAATAGAGTCTTAGATTTTATTCATGAATGCCAAAAATGGCTGCATGACGGGTGTTCTTATACGTGTTTCCCATGCCATTATTTATAAAGACCCCGAACAGCACAAGGTGAACCTAAATTATTCAGAGGCTTTGGTGCCATGCGCCACAATGTAAATCTATACCAGTGAAGTACAGGCGTAGACTTACAATATAACAAATGCCACAAAACTTACATAGATTTCCCGTATAAGGCCGGGGGCCCCACAGGACGTAAACGCCGTGATTTGCCCGCAGCGGAGACGCTGTGGGAAAAATCGCAGCGTTTTACAGTGCAAGCAGTGCGGACACGCAGTGATTTGCAAAGCCGTTGCAGCTTTGCAAATCGCAGCATGTCAATTATATCTACGGAAACGCCGGCGGCTTTCCCATAGATATAATTGTAACAGAAAGTCCGCAGAGGAAAACTCAGCGAACTTTCTGTTGAAAGCACTGCGGAAAGAACTGCAGTGCATTCACACCGCGGTTCTTTCTGCAGCACTTTAGTGCTGCAATTACAGCCCGTGGGGCCTTAGCCTAAGGCTGAAGCCCCACTTTGTGGAAATGCAGCTTTTTTGTTGCAGATTTTGCTGCGGTTTTTTGACCCCAAACCAAGAATGGCTACAAAAGGAATGGCTAATATACATGAAAGTCTCATACTTCTCCCTCTTGCTCAATCCACTCCTGGCTTTGGCTCAAAAAACTGCAGCAAAAGCTGCAACAAAAAAAGCTGCATTTCTTCATTGTGAAGAAAGCAGCTTTTTCATTGCAGATTTTGTTGCAGTTTTTTGAGCCAAAGTCAGAAGTGGATCGAGCAGAAATGAGAAGTATAAGAACTTTCCATATATTTCCCATTCCCTTTGTAGTTATTACTGACTTTGGCTCAAAAAACTGCAGCAAAATCTGCAACAATAAAACCAGTTTTCTGCAACGTGGTGCCATAGGATGCGCTCTTTGATACATGTAACGAGCTTCTATGTATATAGTAATGGTTGCCTTCTTCTGTATGTGACAATAGTCCTTTATATATCCTTCAGGACACTATAAGTCGGCGTGGTACTTACTGCACAGGTTGAATTTCTGCTCTCGTTGTAGTAAAGACATTTCTCTGCATGTCTGAAAACATTTATCGTGACTTGCTGCTGCACTTGTAGATTTGCTATTCTTCTTCACAGAGGAGGTGACATTTTTTAGAGACTGCTCCATAGCGCTGGCTGATGCTGACCTGACATTACCCTGCAATGTACAAACAAGATTATAGGATAGGACAGGAGGCTGTAGAAACACTCTATACAGGATTGTTTGTCTAAGGGGAGGACATCTTAAGGCTAAGGCTCCACGCAGTGTGGTCACAGAAAAAAAACGCTGCATGAAAAACCACGGTGGCAACGCATTGCGGTTCTTCCTGCGGCGCTTTGGACAGAAAGTTCACAGAGGTTTCCCCTGTGGGCTTTCTTTTTCTATTAGACATGAGGCCCAAGCCCTAAGGGGTTGTCTACAGGCTTTACATATTAGTGACCTATACTTAAAGGGATTCTACCATTAAAACCTCTTTTTTTGTGGATAAGACGTCGGAATAGTCTTTACAAAGGCTATTTGTCTCTTACCTTTAGATGTGATCTCCGCCGCGCCGTTCCTTAGAAATACCGTTTTTTACGGTATGCAAATTAGTTCTTCCGCAGTGATGGGGGCGGGCCCCTTTGCTAAAAATGTGATGGAGGCGTCCCCACTGCTGCTCGAGAACACGATCCTGCGACACCTCTATCTTTGGCTGGATCCTCCCCTTCTCTGTCGTCTTCCTCCTGCGTCACCTCCGACGCCTGCGCTGTTGGCTCTGCCAGTGAGACACTAGTAGAGCCGACTGCACATGCCGGCCGGCGGCCATTTTTGGGAGGCCTCTCTTGATCTTATAGTTGAATGCAGGAGCGGCCTCCCAAAAATGGCCGCCGGCCGGCATTTGCACTCGGCTCTGCTGGGGTCTCACTGGCAGAGCCAACTGCGCAGGCGTCGGAGGTGACACAGGAGGAAGACGACAGAGAAGGGGAGGATCCAGCCGAAGATAGAGGCGTTGCAGGATTGTGTTCTCGAGCAGCAGTGGGGACAACCCATCGCATTTTCAGCGCTGGGGCCCGCCCCCATCGCTGTGAGAGAACTAATTTGCATACCGGTAAAAACCGGTATTTCTAAGGAACGGCGCGGCGGAGATCACATCTAAAGGTAAGAGACGAATAGCCTTTCTAAAGACTATTCCGACGTCTTATCCACAAAAAAAGAGGTTTTAATGGTAGAATCCCTTTACGTTACATTCACACGATGGTTCCCAGTGCCAGTGACTGCACATATATTATAATAAAGGATAGATCATCAATATCTAAAGGAGGAACAAAACCTCTAAGGAATGTTCACACATGACAGATACAATGTACACATTTTTGTTGAAAAATCCAATCCATCTGCTCAATCCACTCCTGGCTTTGGCTCAAAAAACCGCAACAAAATCTGCAACAAAAAAAAGCTGCGTTTCCACAACGTGGGGCCTCAGCCTAAGAGACTTTTTATATGATAGAAATGAACATAAAACTACTGCATTACTAATGCTATTTCAGCGGACTCTTACAATAATATTACTACTGCTACTGCTTATTGACCAACAATTAGAAGTGAAACATGTATGGGAATCTTTCATAGGCACACAGCCTAAAGCCTGCTGATACTATATAAAACCAGAAAGATATACCAATATTCTAGTCTTAGTGTTAAAAACCTATTTATTTAAAGAGGACCATTTGTGTCCTCATGCACATGCGGTTTTATATACCGCTAGAAAGCCAACAACATGCAAAATTCAGCGCGCTGTCGGCTTTCCCAGTACGTGCCCCGGTGGTGGAGATGTACGTGCAGTTAGTTTTGGCACTGATATCTCCCCACTGTCAGAAGGGCGTTCCTTATAGCTCAGTGTCAGCGCCCCCCTAAGGGCCCGTTCCCACGATGTAACACGGCGCTCATTCTGACTGGTGTCAGAATCAGCGCTTCAAAACAGAATCCCATTGACTTCAATGAGTGCCGTCTTACGTGCGCTACACATTGAAGTCAATGGGATTCTGTTTTGAAGCGCTGACTCTGACATGTGTTTATGTGTCAGAATGAGCGCCGCGTTACATCATGGGAACGGGCCCTAACAATACTCATCCATAGACTTGTACTGGGGGTGCGTTCCTCATCGCTTGGCTGTGGGGAACGTCTCCTCTGGTTTTACAGGAAAAATTTTGGTAAATGGTACGTTATGTTTTTCCTTCAATACAACATAAACTGCAATGGTCCTCCAACACCGGGACCTTCATATATTCAGGAATTTAGAGCTGAATTTTTCTAGTTGATTAAATTCCACTTCCAATTACACAACTGCCAGGCGGAATTTTCTACCTAATATTCACTTCAATAGGAGTTATCAGACGGGATCTGTCTGGAGATCAAGCATGGGTCTGTCTCCCATTGAAATGCATGGAGGTTGGTTTCAGGCAGAATTTGGGGCTGATTTTAAGGCAGAATCCTGTTCCAAATTCCGTCACGTGAACATACCCTTATTGGTATTTCCAAAATTGTAACAGTCCATATGAGCAATGATCAGGGAAGGCCATAAAACATGAAAACATATACAGACCAAACTTCAACTTGTCTTGAAAAAAGCAAACTCCAGGTCAACATAAAGGTAAAATAATTTTACTGCCAGAATACAGGGGAGGCAAAAAAAAAACAAAAACAAAACAACAACTTACTTTACTCCATGAGGCCAAAACAGTCCATTTCTTGAAACAGTTAACCCTACCGAGCCATACCTTGCTTATATGGAGACATTTGTGCAAACTAAACAGAAACTAAAGCCAGAAAACACCTTCTCCGACATCGTGGGACATTTAAAATGTCAAAAAAGACACAATTGGCAGGAAAATGTTCAAGCTTCCTAACAAGAAATACAACCCAGATCTGGGAGCAGCTGTCAGGGGCAGGTCACACAAGGCTACGCTCAACATGTTCTCCCACAACATGAAACAAGCACGGCGAAAAAATGCCCTGAAACCGCAGAGAGAGAGAAACCGAACCTAATAGTAGCTGATATATAATAATGAAAAAAGAAGCTTTAAAAAAACAAAAAAATTAAAAGTTGTAAATCCCTCCTTTCCCTAGAATAGACACAAAAGTAGAAAATGACTGTGACACACATACACATTAGGTCTCCCTGTGTCTGACAGTGCCCGGTCTACTGAATATAGGGGATCTGCAGTGCTCCTGTTCTGTCGGGAAGGGGTTAATAGGAGCCCTGCAGATCCCCTATATTCAGCCAGGCTGCATTCCAAGTGGGGGAAAAAAAAACAGTCCTCAAGCTCAGGGAAGGGGAAGACAGCCATCAAAACACCCCCTCCCCTTCCCCAGCATCTACTGCACCCAAAAACTCCGACCATTTTAATTTTTGAAATTTTCCAGTAGCTGCTGCATTTCCCCCCTCGGCTTATACTCGAGTCAATAAGTTTTCCCAGTTTTTTGTGGAAAAATTAGGGGCCTCGGCTTATATTCGGGTCGGCTTATACTCGAGTATATACGGTATATGGCAGACCCAAGGCTGTCGTAGATAGGTGTAAGGGCACCACAAGGAAGTGTTTATTAACGATGAGGTGCTACCATATAACGAATTAGGAGTGTCCTCGGCTGGTAGAGGGGACCTCAAGACTGGAGCAAAATAAAGTGGTTTTGATGAACTCCCACCATGTGATCACTGAGACCCCAATCACAGGCCTCAGTGGTGACCCTGGGACACAGGACGTCACCCAGGAGGCCTGAAGAGGCCACAAGAGGACCCAGAGAGATCACCAGTTGCCACAAGGAGGCCCAGAAGTGAGGGAAGGCGAGTATAATTGTTTGGTTTTTTTTTTTTACACCTCCCCTGGGCCTCTACCTACTTTACTCTTGGGTCTGAAGAGACACCTAAACATGATAATTTTACTTCCAGTTTTTGACAAAACGAATTTTTGGGCCAAACCACCTGAACCGAAACAAAATGAATCTTCAGCGGTTTTCCATTCCTGCCAACTTTCAAACAATAACCAAGAAAAGGACCATGGAGGGTTCACCTGGAAACCTCCAGAAAGGACCGCGCTTCACTCAGCGATAATGTACAGAGAATCTTCGTTATTAATGTCACAGCACACACAACGTACGTTTCGGGATCAGGACCCCTTTATCAAGAGTAATAGGACAAGCGCCAACTTTCAAAGGACAGAAATGCGCGCCGCTGCAAATTTAGCTCCACCCACTTCTAAATTGACTTCAGCCATTCCCATCCATTTTTCTTGGTGTTCCGCACAAAGTATAATCCCCCTACAGTCACCCTAATATTATTTGCCCCCACATTATAATGTTCTCCTCAAACTGACCCAATGTTATAAAGTCTTTCTCCAGTGGCTCCAAAGTTTAATGTCCTCCTCCGCTTAAAACTGGGACAGCTTGAGAGAAACATTAAACTGTGGGGATAGTTGGTGGGGGGGACATTAAACCGTGGGGGCAGCAGGAGAGGGATATTAAACTGGGGGCATCTACAGTAGAGGGGGACATTAAACTATGGGGGCTGCTGGAGGGGACATTAAACTGGGGGCAACTAGAGGGGGACATCAATGCTGCCCTCAGTGTAATGTCCTCCTCCAGCTACCCTCCATTTTAATGCCCCCCTCCATCTTCCGCCAATTTAATGTCCCTCTTCATCTGCCAAATTTAACATAAAAAACACTGATACTTAACTTTCCTCCCTTCCCTTCTGCGCAGTCTGTAGTCTCATGTCCTGGGAGATGCAGGCGTGATTTGAGTGACATCATCACATCGCGCCTACAGCTCCTGAAGCCGCAGAATATAGGGGGCACAGTTATGAGATAGGGTTTGTTCACCGCTGTATCTAACTCATCTGCGTCCTCTCCAGACGCAGATGAGTTGAATCCGGGACATAGCTCCTACCGACCAGGGCCCACAATCCGGGACTGTCCCGCAGAATCCGGGACAGTAGGGAGGTATGGGTTTTCACATCTCTAATTGATATAATGGGGCACCTGAGGCATAAGCAGGCACAGTATTGGTAGTGGCAACAGGATATAAAAGTATAATTTATCATTTATAATTGGAAATCCCAATTTGTAGCAGTTTGTGTTGCTATAGAGGCTGATTATGGCTGCAGAAGTGAGACGGTAAAAGTGTCTCAGCAGCAAAATGATAGATTGCCAGTGGATATGACCATGAATGCAGGAACTTTCTATAGTTTGGTACAAAACCAGCCATGATTTCCTTATTCTGGTCACTGTGTTATCTTCTCATACATGTAGTGCCCCTGTCTGCTAACCTGTCCACAATAAGTACATCATGGCTGGTTTCTGGCAAATACCAGACCATAGAAAGTCCCTGCAATCATGGCCATATCCATTGGCAACTGATCAAGACAACAGTTTCACCCCAGCACCTATCTTTTCATGACCACATTCACAACTATTGCACAAGCAACTTACTACACAGTCCAGTCACATTAATGTGACCACCTGTCAAAATCCAGAATAGCCACCTTTGGCAGAGCGGACCGCGGCGAGACGTGCAGGAAGAGAGGGGATGTTGTGATGATGTCACTGGGATGTTGAGCCATGCCGACTCCAGTGCCGTGTCCAGCTGCGCTAGGTTACGCAGTTGAGCATCCATGGCGCGAACAACCCGATCGAGGTGAATCCACAGATTCTCGATTGGGTTCAAGTCCAAGGAATTTGCTGGCCAAGGAAGTACGGTAAACTCATCCTGGTGCTCCTTGAACCACACACCTACACTGCGAGCTTTATGACACGTCGCATTGTCCTGCTGGTAGATGCCATCATCCTGAGGAAAAACATTTCACATGTAGGGGGGAACATGGTCCGCAAGGATAGATGCATACTTGTGTTGCTCCATCGTGCCTTCCACAATGATGAGTGCACCCAGATGGCTGATGACACGTGACTTCTGCCATTGGTTATTTAATGTTAACGTCAAAAGTAGGCGGTGGTCACATTAATAGGACTGGACTGTGTACCTCTTTAAGCAATACAGTTCTCCCAATTTTTTTTAGGATGCCATCCCTGGAGGTGAGCCTAAACATCTCAATCTTGTAGGCTGAGGATGTTACAAGTGCAGTGAGGATGATGGTGACAATGTGACTTATTATACCCTGTGGACATTATATAAACCTATCTGTCTTTTTCTGTATTCCATCTATGGCAGGATTCCTAATAGACAAGCATCATGTCCTAATTTCAGCCTCAAACATCGAAATGTTCCAGCTTCTGAGTTAATGGATGTAACAGCCAGACCTGGGAGGCTTCCATCATACGACTACTTGTGTGCTTCATATGTCCTGAATTTCCATGGTTTTAGGGCACCAGTATAAAAACTTCATTGTGTAATGAATTTGCAAGCCACATCCTCCTCCAATAGGACCCTAACTTTATATGACATCGGACCATTACATGACCCTAACTTTATCTGACACCTCACATCTTTACACCAAGGGGAACATATATTCAATATTCAATAGATTATTCTTTTTGGACAAGTCCTTTGAATTGAAGCGATGCCC
Source organism: Leptodactylus fuscus (assembly GCF_031893055.1). Lineage (NCBI taxonomy): Eukaryota > Metazoa > Chordata > Amphibia > Anura > Leptodactylidae > Leptodactylus > Leptodactylus fuscus. The sequence goes on along the minus strand of NC_134266.1, from coordinate 258,839,009 downwards.
CGACAATAAGCTAAAGGACCATTTAGCAGACACAAAAAAGGAAAAAATGGTTGACACACAGATTGGACCCGGATCCAAAACAGAAATAGACTAGGTTTTTTTATAGCCCTCAAAATGGATTGTTGTGTGAAAACAGCCCTAAAAAGGAGAGAGATCTCGAAAAGGGGAACCCCACCTCCAATCACTTAGAATTGGCAACAGGCAGTGGCGTAACTACCACCATAGCAGCGGAGGCAGCTGCCACAGGGCCCGGGACATTAGGGGCCCGGTGACAGCCGCTACCGCTGCTATCATTATACTCAGGGGTCTTTTCGGATAAGGGTCATGTGACGTCCGACCTCATTGAAGAAGGACGGCAGTGGAGGCCGACAGCATAAGAGCCGGGGACAGGTAAGAAACAGTAGCTTTTTATGTTTTTATTCCCCCGGGTCTCCGATTATTATACTCTGGGGTCTGAAAAGACCCCGGAGTATAATAATTGTTTATGGGTGTCCACAGTGGAGCATAATACTATGTGCAAGGGCCACTATGGGGGATAATACTGTGTGCAAGGGCCACTATGGGGCATAATACTGTGTGCAGGGGCCACTATGGGACATAATACTGTGTGCAAGGGCCACTATGGGCAGGGCCGGCGTCAGCGCACGGCATAGTCGGGCAAGTGCCGGGGCCCACAGAGCCTCTGGGGGCCCCCCGGCACTTGCCTGTCACAATTTCAGCTCATCGGCGTCCGTCCGCCGATGAGCTGAATACATACGCGATGCAGGAGTTGCGAGATCAACTCCTGCTTTAAAGCTCCGGCCTGGCTTGCGTGTGTAGGCGCGATGACATCATCGCATCACGCCTACACACGCAAGCCGGGCCGTAGCTAAGCAGGAGCTGATCTCACAGCTCCTGCATCGCGTATGTGACTGGAGAGAGAAGCGTCGGGGGAGCGATGGAAGGTGAGTGATAGAAGGTGAGTGTGTTTGTTTTGTATTACATATTAAGGTGAAACATAATGAAGGGGGCCCATGAAACTGGGGGGCAAATGAAGGGGAGGGGGGGAACGGCATGACACTGGAGAACATGAAGGGGGTGGGGAGAGAACGGCATGAAACTGGGGACAGAGATGGAGGGGGCCCAAAGAAACTGGGGGGCAAATGAAGTGGAGGGGGAACAGCATGACACTGGGGCAGATGGAGGGGGGGGGAGAACAGCATGACACTGGGGCAGATGGAGGGGGTGGGGAGAGAACGGCATGGAACTGGGGACAGAGATGGAGGGGGCCCAATGAAACTGAAGGGGCAAATGAAGGGGAGGGGGGGAACGGCATGACACTGGGGCAGAGACGGGGGACATGAAACTGTGGGCAGATGAAGGGGGAGAAAGTGATGAAACTGGGGACAGAGATGTAGGGGGGACATGAAACTGGGGGCAGAGGAAGGGTGTATATGAAACTGGAGGAGAGATGGAGGGGGGGCATATAATTTACAGGTGACTGTAGGAGGATTATACTGTGTGGGAGCACATAATGAATGAGTGGGTGGAATCAACATAAAAGTGGGTGGAGCTAAATTTGCAGCGCCGCACATTTTGCCCCTCTTTCTGCTCTTTAAAAGATTGGGAGGTATGGCGTTGGTGACGCCACACTCCTGCATGACGTCACTCGCTTCATCTGCAACGCACAGTGTCTCCACTCCCCCACCTCCTTTACAAGGGGGCCCACTGAGGCTCTGTCGCCCAAGGGCCCATAAAAACCTGGAGCCAGCCCTGACTATGGGGCATAATACTGTGTGCAGGGGCCACTATGGGGGATAATACTGTGTGCAGGGGCCACTATGGGACATAATACTGTGTGCAAGGGCCACTATGGGGCATAATACTGTGTGCAGGGGCCACTATTGGGGATAATACTGTGTGCAAGGGCCACTATGGGGCATAATACTATGTGCAGGGGCCACTATGGGGGATAATACTGTGTGCAGGGGCCACTATGGGACATAATACTGTGTGCAGGGGCCACTATGGGACATTATACTGTGTGCAGGGGCCACTATGGGACATAATACTGTGTGCAAGGGCCACTATGGGGCATAATACTGTGTGCAGGGGCCACTATGGGGGATAATACTGTGTGCAAGGGCCACTATGGGGGATAATACTGTGTGCAGGAGCCACTATGGGACATAATACTGTGTGCAAGGGCCACTATGGGGGATAATACTGTGTGCAGGGGCCACTATTGGACATAATACTGTGTGCAGGGGCCACTATTGGGGATAATACTGTGTGCAGGGGCCACTATTGGGGATAATATTGTGTGCAGGGGCCACTATGGAGCATAATACTGTGTGCAGGGGCCACTATTGGGGATAATACTGTGTGCAGGGGCCACTATTGGGGATAATACTGTTTGCAGGAGCCACTATGGGGGATAATACTGTGTGCAGGAGCCACTATGGGGGATAATACTGTGTGGAGGGGCCACTATGGGGGATAATACTGTATGCAGGGGCCACTATAGGGGATAATACTGTGTGCAGGGGCCACTAAGGGGCATAATACTGTGTGCAGGGGCCACTATGGGGGATAATACTGTGTGTAAGGGACACTATGGGGCATTATAGTGTGTGCAGAAATGTGGGGGGGGGGTAGTCAGTTGAGATCTTTGGTGTCGGTCTGGTGGGGGGGGGCCATGTCAAAAGATCGCCACGGGCCCCGCCATTCCTAGTTACGCCACTGGCAAAAGGGTATTTAAAAGTGGGTTTACAAACCTAGAGAGCCCCATCCCATATATCGTGTCTGAGCAAAAAGCATCTCAAATCAGTGCTGCAAGGGGCAACGTGGTGGCTCAGTGGTTAGCAGTGTAGCCTTGCAGCACTGGAGTCCTGGGTTCAAATCCAACCAGGAACAACATCTGCAAGGAATTTGTATGTTCTCCCCATGTTTGCGTGGATTTCCACCTATTCTATAAAGACATACTGATAGGTAGCAAAATGAACATTTGGATCCCTATATGGGGGCTCACAGACAATGTGATATGTTGTATTGTGTATGTCGTGATACAGACAATGTGATGCATTGTTTTGTGTATGTCGTGATACAGACAATGTGATGCGTTGTATTGTGTATGTCGTGATACAGACAATGTGATGTGTTGTATTGTGTATGTCGTGATACAGACAATGTGATGTGTTGTATTGTGTATGTCGTGATACAGATAATGTGATGTGTTGTATTGTGTATGTCGTGATACAGACAATGTGATGTGTTGTATTGTGTATGTCGTGATACAGACAATGTGATATGTTGTATTGTGTATGTCGTGATACAGACAACGTGATGCGTTGTTTTGTGTATGTCGTGATACAGACAATGTGACGCGTTGTATTGTGTATGTCGTGATACAGACAATGTGATGTGTTGTATTGTGTATGTCGTGATACAGACAATGTGATGCGTTGTATTGTGTATGTCGTGATACAGACAATGTGATATGTTGTATTGTGTATGTCGTGATACAGACAATGTGATGCGTTGTATTGTGTATGTCGTGATACAGACAATGTGATGCGTTGTATTGTGTATGTCGTGATACAGACAATGTGATGCGTTGTATTGTGTATGTCGTGATACAGACAATGTGATGCGTTGTATTGTGTATGTCGTGATACAGACAATGTGATGCGTTGTATTGTGTATGTCGTGATACAGACAATGTGATGCGTTGTATTGTGTATGTCGTGATACAGACAATGTGATGTGTTGTATTGTGTATGTCGTGATACAGACAATGTGATGCGTTGTATTGTGTATGTCGTGATACAGACAATGTGATGTGTTGTATTGTGTATATCGTGATACAGACAATGTGATGTGTTGTATTGTGTATGTCGTGATACAGACAATGTGATGTGTTGTATTGTGTATGTCGTGATACAGACAACGTGATGTGTTGTATTGTGTATGTCGTGATACAGACAACGTGATGTGTTGTATTGTGTATGTCGTGATACAGACAATGTGATGTGTGGTATTGTGTATGTCGTGATACAGACAATGTGATGTGTTGTATTGTGTATGTCGTGATACAGACAATGTGATGTGTTGTATTGTGTATGTCGTGATACAGACAACGTGATGTGCTGTATTGTGTATGTCGTGATACAGACAATGTGATGTGTTGTATTGTGTATGTCGTGATACAGACAATGTGATGTGTGGTATTGTGTATGTCGTGATACAGACAATGTGATGTGTTATATAGTGGAAAGCTATATGTAAATGTGAGTGAGTAGAGTGAGGGCTACTCCTGAGGTGACAGTAAGGAGTGTGCAGGCAGGTTGAGGCAGGAAATGCCAGGCAGTGTGTGTGAGTCTATAGCTGGGGCTAGGAGTCCTGCTTTTGTGAGTCTCCTGCTAGGAAGCCATGTTGTTTAGTGGCACCAAAAGTAGCCTGTGACTCAATCCTAAGGGAAAACTATGTTTGTGGAAAATTGCACGCAAATCCGTCCAGGCGTTTTAGCGTGATTGAGGAACAAACATCCAAAGTCACAAACATCCAAACATCCAAACTCACAAACATCCAAACACACAAACTTTCACACTTATAATATTAGTAGGATTTGCAAAGGGCACTAAAATATTACTAATTTGGTTCAAACACTAATAAAAGCAACACAACAATTTACACAACCCATTCTTATTGTACCTTAAGGGATTATACCCCCAATTTATTTATCACTTTACCATAGTGTATGGGATGACCTGTTGGTTGGTGGGGGTCCGACCTCTAGGGTGTGAATAGAGAGGTGAATGCAGAATACGCACCCTGTTCCATTCATTTCAATGGGATAGACAAAGATAGATGAGTGCTGTAATTTGGCTATTTCCAGAGGGCTCCTTGAAGTGAATGGAGATGCCTGTTCTGAGTCCACCACTATATTCACAACAGGGGTGAAAAAAAAAGCATTTTTTTAAATCTGTGGGAGTCTCAGTGGTCGTCAGCCCATCGATAAGCATGGATAGGGGATAAATAATTTTTATGGCATAACCCCATTAATAAGAATATGCCTAAAGTGAAAGGCTCTATATGCCACAAAGTCTATATAGCTATAATAATACAATATGGTACAGTGCAATAAATAACAGTGCCATACACTGCCAAGGAGGTGCTAGTAGTAGTTAGCACTTGCTGTGATTGAGGCTTGTGGTCAAAGATTTTTATATGGAGATTTGCCCCTTTTGCCCTCCCCTGATCATCCTCACCAGCCCTTATACACCATAGCCAATAGTAGTGATGGATATATATATATATATATATATACTGTATATATAGAATTACAATTAGGGTTGAGCGATGGTTATCGAGAAAGATAGGATCCGATTGCGATCGTGCAAAATTCATGATCGGGATCGGCTGGAAAATGATCGAAAATCGGATTTTAAAAACGATCCTGAAATCTCAAGATCGGCTCAACCCTAATTACTATACAATGGTGGAGATTTTAGCTTATATCTATAATAGGAACAGTGTACAACTTATATATCATAATATAAATCGAATGTACAAGTATAGTGCAGTATAAGTAGTACATGCATATGTTAGGGATATAACTTGATATTAAGCTATATTAACCCATTCAACAATATCTATAAAATCAGAGACCTCCTTTAAGATGTCTTCAGATATCTACACATATTGTATGCAATACTTTATACGCTCATAAATAATCCTTAAACCACATCTATATAATTAGAGACCCCCTTTAAGATGTCTTCACCTATCTCCATTGACTATAATCTGTATATACAATCTAAATAGTGTATATACAACACAGTATATATAATATGTACAAGTATAGCACCGCATGAATAATACATATCGTATGCAAAACTTTATGTGCTCATTTATAAACCTTAAACCACATCTATAAAAACAGAGACCCCCTTTAAGATGTCTTCATCTATCTAGGTTGATTCTAATGTGTATATACCATATAAATAGTGTATATACAGCACAGTATAAATCATATCTATAAGTGTAGCACAACATAAATAATACATATTATATGCATAACTTTATACGCTCATTTATAAATCTTAAACCACGTCTATAGCACCAGAGACCCCCTTTAGGATTTCTGCCCTAGGGCGTACAGGACATCAGACCGTCTTACCTTGGCGGAGGGTATGGAATATTGATTGGTCATCGTATTATCTCCTCTATGAAAAGCAATGTGGCAGAAGATCAATGCAGCAGCATAGAGGCGCATCATCTTTTATTTGAAGAAATGCAAACACTTGAGGAACCTTCAGATTTCCTTCTGAAAACACAGCAGACCGCAGATGCTGGAGATGTTGGTTGCTGGATAGAGAGCTGTATAAGCGACGCCAGCTCTACCGCCTGGATATAATCATGACAAGAAAGAGGAAAAAAAAAAGTCTCACGAGCGGAGCTCAAAGCTAAAGCGAAATCTGCAAAGAATCCACTTGTTCTTAATTATCGCAATTCATTAAATTACAGAACAGCTTCGATAGTTCTACATCTTCTCCCTAACATTAAAAAAACCCAAAGAGTTATCACGTCCTGAGCCATCTCCTGCCAGAAAATTATATTGCTGTTTTTGGGAAAGAATTATTAGGTTGCCACTGTCTTGACACCCAACTTTTCCAGGCTACTGAATAGCAAATGCTCCTAGTAACACACTAAGACATGACTTGTTTCCATAGCATTGTATCTACATCATCATTATTAGCACCATTACAGGTAACGGTTGGTCACACAGCTTTTCCAAGCCACTGAAAAGCAAGTCTGCCTAGTCACTTACGTACAGTAATTGTTTCCTATATTATTGGATGGCAAAGAAGACTTACGAAGCTGTATAAATGGGACGATCACCCAGATACTCCAATGTACCAATTTCTGTATACACAGTTATATATGAAGAGCTGTCAGTCACTGATAGGACCGCCCACATGACTGAGTCTAAACAAAGGAAGAGCAAAGATATAAATACATGACAAGGTCTACGGAAACTTTTCCCACCAGATCATATATGAATCTGCTCAGCTCCTCCTGCTCTATAACATGCTGCCTGCAGACTGGACTGTATTGTATTGATGACAGGTTCCCTGCAAAGTGGTATCAGGACTAAATACTAATGGCCGATTCTTAGGATATAGTGATATCATAGTACAAAGATAATGAACAGTACAGGGATAATACACACAGTGATGTCACAGTACAGGGATAATACACACAGTGATGTCACAGTACAGGGATAATACACACAGTGATGTCACAGTACAGAGATAATACACACAGTGATGTCACAGTACAGGATAATACACACAGTGATGTCACAGTACAGAGATAATACACACAGTGATGTCACAGTACAGGGATAATACACACAGTGATGTCACAGTACAGGGATAATACACACAGTGATGTCACAGTACAGGATAACACACACAGTGATGTCACAGTACAGAGATAATACACACAGTGATGTCACAGTACAGGGATAATACACACAGTGATGTCACAGTACAGGGATAATACACACAGTGATGTCACAGTACAGAGATAATACACACAGTGATGTCACAGTACAGAGATAATACACACAGTGATGTCACAGTACAGAGATAATACACACAGTGATGTCACAGTACAGACATAATACACACAGTGATGTCACAGTACAGAGATAATACACACAGTGATGTCACAGTACAGGGATAATACAGACAGTGATGTCACAGTACAGGGATAATACACACAGTGATGTCACAGTACAGGGATAATAAAGACAGTGATGTCACAGTACAGGGATAATACAGACAGTGATGTCACAGTACAGAGATAATACACACAGTGATGTCACAGTACAGGGATAATACACACAGTGATGTCACAGTACAGAGATAATACACACAGTGATGTCACAGTACAGAGATAATACACACAGTGATGTCACAGTACAGGGATAATACACACAGTGATGTCACAGTACAGAGATAATACACACAGTGATGTCACAGTACAGGGATAATACACACAGTGATGTCACAGTACAGGGATAATACACACAGTGATGTCACAGTACAGAGATAATACACACAGTGATGTCACAGTACAGACATAATACACACAGTGATGTCACAGTACAGAGATAATACACACAGTGATGTCACAGTACAGAGATAATACACACAGTGATGTCACAGTACAGAGATAATACACACAGTGATGTCACAGTACAGGGATAATACACACAGTGATGTCACAGTACAGACATAATACACACAGTGATGTCACAGTACAGAGATAATACACACAGTGATGTCACAGTACAGAGATAATACACACAGTGATGTCACAGTACAGAGATAATACACACAGTGATGTCACAGTACAGACATAATACACACAGTGATGTCACAGTACAGACATAATACACACAGTGATGTCACAGTACAGACATAATACACACAGTGATGTCACAGTACAGGGATAATACACACAGTGATGTCACAGTACAGAGATAATACACACAGTGATGTCACAGTACAGGATAATACACACAGTGATGTCACAGTACAGAGATAATACACACAGTGATGTCACAGTACAGAGATAATACACACAGTGATGTCACAGTACAGAGATAATACACACAGTGATGTCACAGTACAGGGATAATACACACAGTGATGTCACAGTACAGAGATAATACACACAGGTGATGTCACAGTACAGAGATAATACACACAGTGATGTCACAGTACAGGGATAATACACACAGTGATGTCACAGTACAGAGATAATACACACAGTGATGTCACAGTACAGACATAATACACACAGTGATGTCACAGTACAGAGATAATACACACAGTGATGTCACAGTACAGAGATAATACACACAGTGATGTCACAGTACAGAGATAATACACACAGTGATGTCACAGTACAGGGATAATACACACAGTGATGTCACAGTACAGGGATAATACACACAGTGATGTCACAGTACAGGGATAATACACACAGTGATGTCACAGTACAGAGATAATACACACAGTGATGTCACAGTACAGAGATAATACACACAGTGATGTCACAGTACAGACATAATACACACAGTGATGTCACAGTACAGGGATAATACACACAGTGATGTCACAGTACAGAGATAATACACACAGTGATGTCACAGTACAGAGATAATACACACAGTGATGTCACAGTACAGGGATAATACACACAGTGATGTCACAGTACAGGGATAATACACACAGTGATGTCACAGTACAGGGATAATACACACATTGATGTCACAGTACAGGGATAATACACACAGTGATGTCACAGTACAGAGATAATACACACAGTGATGTCACAGTACAGGGATAATACACACAGTGATGTCACAGTACAGGGATAATACACACAGTGATGTCACAGTACAGAGATAATACACACAGTGATGTCACAGTACAGAGATAATACACACAGTGATGTCACAGTACAGACATAATACACACAGTGATGTCACAGTACAGAGATAATACACACAGTGATGTCACAGTACAGAGATAATACACACAGTGATGTCACAGTACAGGGATAATACACACAGTGATGTCACAGTACAGGGATAATACACACAGTGATGTCACAGTACAGAGATAATACACACAGTGATGTCACAGTACAGGGATAATACACACAGTGATGTCACAGTGCAGGGATAATACACACAGTGATGTCACAGTACAGGGATAATACACACAGTGATGTCACAGTACAGAGATAATACACACAGTGATGTCACAGTACAGGATAATACACACAGTGATGTCACAGTACAGAGATAATACACACAGTGATGTCACAGTACAGAGATAATACACACAGTGATGTCACAGTACAGAGATAATACACACAGTGATGTCACAGTACAGAGATAATACACACAGTGATGTCACAGTACAGAGATAATACACACAGTGATGTCACAGTACAGGGATAATACACACAGTGATGTCACAGTACAGAGATAATACACACAGTGATGTCACAGTACAGGGATAATACACACAGTGATGTCACAGTACAGGGATAATACACACAGTGATGTCACAGTACAGGGTTAATACACACAGTGACGTCACAGTACAGAGATAATACACACAGTGATGTCACAGTACAGGATAATACACACAGTGATGTCACAGTACAGAGATAATACACACAGTGATGTCACAGTACAGGGATAATACACACAGTGATGTCACAGTACAGAGATAATACACACAGTGATGTCACAGTACAGGGATAATACACACAGTGATGTCACAGTACAGAGATAATACACACAGTGATGTCACAGTACAGGGATAATACACACAGTGATGTCACAGTACAGGGATAATACACACAGTGATGTCACAGTACAGGGATAATACACACAGTGATGTCAAAGTACAGGGATAATACACACAGTGATGTCACAGTACAGGGATAATACACACAGTGATGTCACAGTACAGGATAATACACACAGTGATGTCACAGTACAGGGATAATACACACAGTGATGTCACAGTACAGAGATAATACACACAGTGATGTCACAGTACAGGGATAATACACACAGTGATGTCACAGTACAGAGATAATACACACAGTGATGTCACAGTATAGAGATAATACACACAGTGATGTCACAGTACAGAGATAATACACACAGTGATGTCAAAGTACAGGATAATACACACAGTGATGTCACAGTACAGGGATAATACACACAGTGATGTCACAGTACAGAGATAATACACACAGTGATGTCACAGTACAGGGATAATACACACAGTGATGTCACAGTACAGAGATAATACACACAGTGATGTCACAGTATAGAGATAATACACACAGTGATGTCACAGTACAGAGATAATACACACAGTGATGTCACAGTACAGAGATAATACACACAGTGATGTCACAGTACAGGGATAATACACACAGTGATGTCACAGTACAGAGATAATACACACAGTGATGTCACAGTACAGGGATAATACACACAGTGATGTCACAGTACAGAGATAATACACACAGTGATGTCACAGTATAGAGATAATACACACAGTGATGTCACAGTACAGAGATAATACACACAGTGATGTCACAGTACAGGATAATACACACAGTGATGTCACAGTACAGGGATAATACACACAGTGATGTCACAGTACAGAGATAATACACACAGTGATGTCACAGTACAGGGATAATACACACAGTGATGTCACAGTACAGAGATAATACACACAGTGATGTCACAGTATAGAGATAATACACACAGTGATGTCACAGTACAGAGATAATACACACAGTGATGTCACAGTACAGAGATAATACACACAGTGATGTCACAGTACAGGGATAATACACACAGTGATGTCACAGTACAGGGATAATACACACAGTGATGTCACAGTACAGAGATAATACACACAGTGATGTCACAGTACAGGATAATACACACAGTGATGTCACAGTACAGGGATAATACAGACAGTGATGTCACAGTACAGAGATAATACACACAGTGATGTCACAGTACAGGGATAATACACACAGTGATGTCACAGTACAGGGATAATACACACAGTGATGTCACAGTACAGGGATAATACACACAGTGATGTCACAGTACAGAGATAATACACACAGTGATGTCACAGTACAGGGATAATACACACAGTGATGTCACAGTACAGGGATAATACACACAGTGATGTCACAGTACAGAGATAATACACACAGTGATGTCACAGTACAGGGATAATACACACAGTGATGTCACAGTACAGAGATAATACACACAGTGATGTCACAGTATAGAGATAATACACACAGTGATGTCACAGTACAGAGATAATACACACAGTGATGTTACAGTACAGAGATAATACACACAGTGATGTCACAGTACAGGGATAATACACACAGTGATGTTACAGTACAGAGATAATACACACAGTGATGTCACAGTACAGGGATAATACACACAGTGATGTCACAGTACAGGGATAATACACACAGTGATGTCACAGTACAGAGATAATACACACAGTGATGTCACAGTACAGGATAATACACACAGTGATGTCACAGTACAGGGATAATACAGACAGTGATGTCACAGTACAGAGATAATACACACAGTGATGTCACAGTACAGGGATAATACACACAGTGATGTCACAGTACAGGGATAATACACACAGTGATGTCACAGTACAGGGATAATACACACAGTGATGTCACAGTACAGAGATAATACACACAGTGATGTCACAGTACAGACATAATACACACAGTGATGTCACAGTACAGGGATAATACACACAGTGATGTCACAGTACAGAGATAATACACACAGTGATGTCACAGTACAGAGATAATACACACAGTGATGTCACAGTACAGGGATAATACACACGGTGATGTCACAGTACAGAGATAATACACACAGTGATGTCACAGTACAGAGATAATACACACAGTGATGTCACAGTACAGAGATAATACACACAGTGATGTCACAGTACAGAGATAATACACACAGTGATGTCACAGTACAGGGATAATACAGACAGTGATGTCACAGTACAGGGATAATACACACAGTGATGTCACAGTACAGGGATAATAAAGACAGTGATGTCACAGTACAGGGATAATACAGACAGTGATGTCACAGTACAGAGATAATACACACAGTGATGTCACAGTACAGGGATAATACACACAGTGATGTCACAGTACAGAGATAATACACACAGTGATGTCACAGTACAGAGATAATACACACAGTGATGTCACAGTACAGGGATAATACACACAGTGATGTCACAGTACAGAGATAATACACACAGTGATGTCACAGTACAGGGATAATACACACAGTGATGTCACAGTACAGGGATAATACACACAGTGATGTCACAGTACAGAGATAATACACACAGTGATGTCACAGTACAGACATAATACACACAGTGATGTCACAGTACAGAGATAATACACACAGTGATGTCACAGTACAGAGATAATACACACAGTGATGTCACAGTACAGAGATAATACACACAGTGATGTCACAGTACAGGGATAATACACACAGTGATGTCACAGTACAGACATAATACACACAGTGATGTCACAGTACAGAGATAATACACACAGTGATGTCACAGTACAGAGATAATACACACAGTGATGTCACAGTACAGAGATAATACACACAGTGATGTCACAGTACAGGGATAATACACACAGTGATGTCACAGTACAGACATAATACACACAGTGATGTCACAGTACAGGGATAATACACACAGTGATGTCACAGTACAGGGATAATACACACAGTGATGTCACAGTACAGAGATAATACACACAGTGATGTCACAGTACAGGATAATACACACAGTGATGTCACAGTACAGAGATAATACACACAGTGATGTCACAGTACAGAGATAATACACACAGTGATGTCACAGTACAGAGATAATACACACAGTGATGTCACAGTACAGGGATAATACACACAGTGATGTCACAGTACAGAGATAATACACACAGGTGATGTCACAGTACAGAGATAATACACACAGTGATGTCACAGTACAGGGATAATACACACAGTGATGTCACAGTACAGAGATAATACACACAGTGATGTCACAGTACAGAGATAATACACACAGTGATGTCACAGTACAGAGATAATACACACAGTGATGTCACAGTACAGAGATAATACACACAGTGATGTCACAGTACAGAGATAATACACACAGTGATGTCACAGTACAGGGATAATACACACAGTGATGTCACAGTACAAGGATAATACACACAGTGATGTCACAGTACAGGGATAATACACACAGTGATGTCACAGTACAGAGATAATACACACAGTGATGTCACAGTACAGAGATAATACACACAGTGATGTCACAGTACAGACATAATACACACAGTGATGTCACAGTACAGGGATAATACACACAGTGATGTCACAGTACAGAGATAATACACACAGTGATGTCACAGTACAGAGATAATACACACAGTGATGTCACAGTACAGGGATAATACACACAGTGATGTCACAGTACAGACATAATACACACAGTGATGTCACAGTACAGAGATAATACACACAGTGATGTCACAGTACAGAGATAATACACACAGTGATGTCACAGTACAGGGATAATACACACAGTGATGTCACAGTACAGGGATAATACACACAGTGATGTCACAGTACAGAGATAATACACACAGTGATGTCACAGTACAGGGATAATACACACAGTGATGTCACAGTACAGGGATAATACACACAGTGATGTCACAGTACAGGGATAATACACACAGTGATGTCACAGTACAGAGATAATACACACAGTGATGTCACAGTACAGGATAATACACACAGTGATGTCACAGTACAGAGATAATACACACAGTGATGTCACAGTACAGAGATAATACACACAGTGATGTCACAGTACAGAGATAATACACACAGTGATGTCACAGTACAGAGATAATACACAGTGATGTCACAGTACAGAGATAATACACACAGTGATGTCACAGTACAGGGATAATACACACAGTGATGTCACAGTACAGAGATAATACACACAGTGATGTCACAGTACAGGGATAATACACACAGTGATGTCACAGTACAGGGATAATACACACAGTGATGTCACAGTACAGAGATAATACACACAGTGATGTCACAGTACAGGGATAATACACACAGTGATGTCACAGTACAGGGATAATACACACAGTGATGTCACAGTACAGGGATAATACACACAGTGATGTCACAGTACAGAGATAATACACACAGTGATGTCACAGTACAGGATAATACACACAGTGATGTCACAGTACAGAGATAATACACACAGTGATGTCACAGTACAGGGATAATACACACAGTGATGTCACAGTACAGAGATAATACACACAGTGATGTCACAGTACAGGATAATACACACAGTGATGTCACAGTACAGAGATAATACACACAGTGATGTCACAGTACAGGGATAATACACACAGTGATGTCACAGTACAGGGATAATACACACAGTGATGTCACAGTACAGGGATAATACACACAGTGATGTCAAAGTACAGGGATAATACACACAGTGATGTCACAGTACAGGGATAATACACACAGTGATGTCACAGTACAGGATAATACACACAGTGATGTCACAGTACAGGGATAATACACACAGTGATGTCACAGTACAGAGATAATACACACAGTGATGTCACAGTACAGGGATAATACACACAGTGATGTCACAGTACAGAGATAATACACACAGTGATGTCACAGTATAGAGATAATACACACAGTGATGTCACAGTACAGAGATAATACACACAGTGATGTCACAGTACAGAGATAATACACACAGTGATGTCACAGTACAGGATAATACACACAGTGATGTCACAGTACAGGGATAATACACACAGTGATGTCACAGTACAGAGATAATACACACAGTGATGTCACAGTACAGGATAATACACACAGTGATGTCACAGTACAGGATAATACACACAGTGATGTCACAGTACAGGAGATAATACACACAGTGATGTCACAGTACAGAGATAATACACACAGTGATGTCACAGTACAGGGATAATACACACAGTGATGTCACAGTACAGGGATAATACACACAGTGATGTCACAGTACAGAGATAATACACACAGTGATGTCACAGTACAGGGATAATACACACAGTGATGTCACAGTACAGGGATAATACACACAGTGATGTCACAGTACAGAGATAATACACACAGTGATGTCACAGTACAGGGATAATACACACAGTGATGTCACAGTACAGAGATAATACACACAGTGATGTCACAGTATAGAGATAATACACACAGTGATGTCACAGTACAGAGATAATACACACAGTGATGTCACAGTACAGAGATAATACACACAGTGATGTCACAGTACAGGGATAATACACACA